>NC_050448.1:81021814-81371192 GCF_903995425.1 Onychomys torridus | reverse complement strand
AACAGGAGACATTAGAGCATCTCTGGGAATTTCAGTCCTGTAGAGGAAGAAATATGCATGCTCATGCATACAAAACTCAGTAAGGTCAACAGTCTTAAGTTGGATGTGAGTAAATTGGGCTGTAGAAGTCATCAAACCTCACCCAATCACAAGAGGCTTCACTTCAGTCCTTTAGTGTCTCATTCTTAAAAACAAGTTGAAAACAAGGAAGCTAGATATCCTAGAAAAGCTTACAATATAAATGAGCCAGCAAAATGGCTCAGTGGGTAAAAGTACTTGCTGAGGAAGTTTGACATCCTGAATTTGATCCTTAGAATCTATCATGGAAGAAGGGAAGCAACTCTTGGAGGCTGTCCTCTGGCTTCCATATGAATGTGCCCACACTCACACATATGTATCATGCACATACAATAATAAATAAAATGAAAATTTAAAATGGAGAAAGAACTCCAAAAAAGCAACAGAAACTTCCTTTAAATAAAACATTAACATCCCCAGGGACAAAAATGCTTAAAAAGTAACAAATGAATTAAAATGTACTCATACAAATGCATAATATAACTAAAATTGACAATTTTAAATAATCAAAGAAATTTCATTGAGAACAGAACAGGAAGATAAAAATAGTAAGAAAAAGATGTATACATTGGAAGATTCTAATACCAACTAGTAGAAACTACTCAAGACTGAACAAAGAAAGTGGATATTATCAAAGAAATATCTGGTACATTTTTCACATGTGTATGTGTGTAAGATGTGCATTTGTCTGTATATGTGTATTTACTGGTATGTTAGTCTATGTGTGTGCATGGGTCCACCTGCACATATACACATGGTTGTGGAGTCTCAAAATTGATGTCAGTTGTCTTCCTTAATTGATCTCCACTTTATTCTTTGTGGCAAGTTAAGTCCAGAACTCCCTGGCTGGGCTACTTGTCTGGCTTAGTTTCAGGATTCCCTTTGCTGAACTACACTGGGGCTAGCATGGCCACCCAACTTCTTATGTGGATTCTGGGGATCTGAACTCTGGTCTTCATGCTTAACACTGCAACTGTTTTACCTGTTGAGCCGTTCCTGACAGCTGTTGTTGGAAAATGAAAGCCATTGACATTTAGATTAAAATTCCAAAAGCCATTCCCTCAAAATAAAACGTATTAAAAGGCCGTACACACCAAGAACACATACTTAGGAAATTTCAGTACACTAGGGATAAAGAAGATAGAAATATGTTCCAAAGGCAAAAGACAGGCTACTTACAGAGCTTCAGTATTCAGCACCAGTTTTAGAAACCAGACATTAGTGGAAAACTATTTTCAGCATTATAAAGAAACATTATTTCCTGCCTAGGAATATACAGTTGGCCAAATCATTAATATGTACCACAGATACATTATAAACAGTATTTTCAGCAAAGTTACTTCCAATGTATTATGTCTCAAAAAACTTAGGACAACACGCTCTACCCAACAACAACAAAGACATGAAAACCACAACAGACAGGATGCCTTCAAGGGAGAAGTGAAAGAAATTCTCAGGCTGGGTTTGAGTGTGTATGTGAGAGAATTTCAGGATAGTGGCTTTGTAGCTGATTCAGAAAGGAAGTGATCTACAGAACAGGAGTATCAAAGGTGGAGGAAGTACATCTTTACGAAAAATAATGGCATGATCAGAAACTGTATTTGAGAAGCTGCTGGTGGAAATGAGAAGATTTAGGCAGTTATTGATAAGTAGAGTACTAAGAGAATTGAAAAAACAAGGGGGCCAGGGATAACCAGAGTGATGTACACTACTGTTGGACTCAGAAATGGATATTGAGTACAGGATTCTGACAAGACAAATGTTGACTGTTGGTGCGAAGAAAATCACAATGTAACTATGCAGAGAGGATCAAGAAGAAAAGCCTTGGGGAAGGCTTGTGGGAGCTTGAGGAAGTCAAATAGTCTTACATTGGGATATCAGCACACAACTATATTGGAAAACTTGGGCAAACACTACAAGCTTATTATGTAGATTATGAAGACAAATACTAGCTGACGTAGCTAAAAGAATTGAAAATTATTTCATCCCAACTATATTACTATCTATGATGACTACTGAGCTTTTTGCAGTGAATGGCTCTAGAGAGCACAATTCCAATCCCAGGCTGCTGCCTCTGACTTACAATTGTGTGACAGTGATACTTATTAAATAAAAACTGTACTTTTAATTTGACCTTTTTGGGGCCCATCAATATAGAATAGGACAATTTCTTGAAATGCTTGGCAGCAGCCATGAGTTGAAGCTCTATATTTCTTCATCATAGATGATGGTACTCAACTATGAACTATGACATCAATGTTCTTGGATATTTTGTTTTCTGTTTTCACATGCCATAATGTCAACAAAATACCCATCTGTGCATATACAGGAGGTATGCAGTAACTTATTATGAAACAGATTTTGTGTTAGATGATTTCACTCAACAGTAGGCTAATTCAGATGTTCTGAAGTTCATCGTATTAAGTGCTTTAAATGTACTCAGGCTGAAGACGTTTTTCAAGCTATGATGGATTAACCTGGCTTCAACCTTGCATGTCAGGGAGCAACTGTGCTTCACGCTTCTTCAAGTTGAGATTTGTATTAATTTGGAAGCTTATGTAGTATCTCTGTCTCTTGGGGGCAGGACTAGGGCTGGGGAAGGTTACGATGAGATGGGATTTACACCATAGTTTTTTTTTTTTTTTTTTTTAACTAGTAATTCTTTGCCTCTTACATGTATGTGTTTGATATTCTTTAGAAGTCTAAAATTAAAAAGGGAGAAGAAAGATTTGAGATACACATTTCAGACAGAATCATTAAGATTTGGCAACCGGAGAGACTGGTAGATAAAAGGAGAAAGCAGAGACTACTTTGCTAAATAAAGAGGGAAGAAAAGAAACAAAACCCAACCACACCCAGGACTAAGTCAAATTCCCCAAACGGAGGAAGTCAGTGCCGCAGGAGTAAACAAAACAAAACAAAAGGAAAAACGAAATCCCGGGGGACAAGGTGGATAATGGCGCCACTTGCTGGTGAATCAGAAATGATACAGGCCTTGGGTCTCAACACCATGGTTCCTGCTGCTTCCTCAATGAGAGTGAGGATACCTACTTCACAACTCGCCTTTTCTGCTGTTTTTATGAAATGTAGTGACAAAATTGCTGGAGTTAAGATGTCATGTTCAGGGGTTGGGGATTTAGCTCAGTGGTAGAGTGCTTGCCTAGCAAGCACAAGGCCCTGGGTTCAAGCCTCAGCTTCCCAAAAAAAAAAAAAAAAAAAAAAAAAAAAGATGTCATGTTCAATATTATCTATTGGAAATATTCTCATGAAATTAACCTGGGTATTGTCCAAAGAAAAGGCTATGTTACTGAAAATTAATTTTGCTTTCAAAATTCTATCAGTTATTTCCATGGTCTTGGGAAAAATAGCTTTTCTTTTGAATGTGAAAGGGGTTGGGTGACACTTTCTTGACAGAGAGATGGATCTTGGATTTCAGGATCCTTTTTGCAGAATCTCAGGTAAACTCTCTGGCCCAGAGGAGTAACCACAGGAGACTACAGTAGAGAGAAGAGCCTCCTTTCAGCTGCCAGACTCACGATGAGGCGCTTTCCTGCTTCATGATGAGGCTCTTCCCTGTTACATGGGTGAGGCTCTTTCCTGGATGCATGATGAGGCTCTTTCTCCTGTAGTAGATAGACAATGGAGGCCTGAAAGTGAAGCTCTTCACCTAGTCTAGGAGGACTTCTCAGCAAAGACGAACCACATCTTGAGTCTGGACCCAAGAAGAAACAGACATGTCTGGAAGGAGAAGCAGTCTGGATAGAATGTGGTTCAATTTCACTACTGTCTGTCTTTTTCTGTAGCTCCGAGGAGGCCTCCAACAGCAGTCTCCATAGCCCCCCTGCAGTCTCTGGAAGGTCATGGGGCCTGCAGAGGAAACCCCTGGCTGATTCTGCCTGGTATCTCACATTCCTAGGTGAATCCAAATTCCTCTTCCCTCACTGCCATTTAGTTTCACGGAAGTTACTAATGATGGCAAGAGCCAGACAGCAGCTCCATATACAGACACTCCCATCAGATGTTGTTTAACAGGAGTGAGGTGCCGAGAAATGCACCCTTATGTTATTTTGTCCTTAGGTGAATATCACAGGGTATTTATGCAAACCTAGATGAGTAGCCTATTGCACCCCTAGCCTTTCAGGCATCCATGCCTCAGATTTCTTCTAGAAAGGAATTCCCTCTCACAAACAGCTTATCTCGAGTTTCCCAAAATTCTTAAACGTTTTCACATCAACTCACAGAATAATGAGTCCAGAATCACTTAACCCACCCAGTATTTGCAGTGTATTCAAGGTCAACATCAGACCTGCCCTTTCTTTCAGTGCTGAAAACACACTGTGCCTTGTCCTTATGGTCTTGGTGCTGATGCAGCTCAGTGCCTGGCTTTCAGCTCAGATCATCAGAACTTACTCCACATCTGATTTGGGCTCTTCTTGAAGCTGGGTTTGTATGGTTACCTTCAGTGACTTCACAGCTTCTGACATTTAGCAATTCTTCTTCAAGATCATAGCTAAATGGGACATGCCTGACTAGAGAGGAATAACCATCATTGATTTTGTACCTCGTGGTTCCTAATCATTTTTAATTTTGTTTCTAGGCCAGTCACTCACTGTGGTCCCTTACCAACACCATTAGCACTAGATCCTGTTCATTTAGAGGCCACAGTGAACCAAGCAACACACAGTTAAGTCAAACATAAGAGAAAGTGATGTTCAAGGTATGATGAATGATGTCAGGGATAATACAGCATGCTGTTTTCCAGAGCTGTTTTCTTTCTATAAATAGGAGTACACTCTAAGACTAAAAAAGTACAGTAGAAAAAAATACAACTAATAGCAGAGTCATTTATTATAATTGTTAAGGATCATATACTATATATAATTATATGCTGGTAGCAGCACAGTAGCACTAATTATTCATGCCAACAACACCTCAAACAGGTGACTAACACATTGCCTTAGAGTGTGATGTCACTATGGTAATGACATCATTAGAGGAAGGAATATTTCAGCTAAGCATATATGGACCCTGACATAAATGTGACCCACAATTGACTTACATGTTATGTGATGCATGATTGCACAGTATCCCATGTACTATTCTTAGCACTCCACTCAGAAAGCCATTTATAGTACATGTAAATATACACATATGTAACTATGTATGATCTTGTCTTGTTTGGTCCACCACAGCCTCTAAAATTTATCTACACTCTAAATGAGCAGGATCCACGAATGCCAGTAAAAGACAAATTGGCTCTTCCCTCCAGTCTCCCCACTCTGGCACCAAGGCAGAGATGTGGGAGCTCCAAAGGAAGAAACCAGTGAGGTACTTAGGGATACTGTACTCTAAACATCTCAGAAGGCTTGATCTGAGCACACCAAACCAATCCTTTCTGCTTTACACACAGTTAAAATACTTGCTCTAGCCTGGCAGTGGTGGCACTCAGGAGGGAGAGGCAGGTGAGTTCGAAGACAACCTTGTCTATATATATAGAGAGAGTTCCAGAACAGCCAGCTCTACATAGGGATACCCTGTCTCTGGAAAAGAAAATACTTGCTCTTTTCAGAGCCTCTGAGCACTTTCAAAATTTAATGACTTATGTCAGTTTCTCCTCCTTCTCTTCCTCCTCCTCCTCCTCCTCCTCCTCCTCCTCCTCCTCCTCCGCCTCCTCAATATACTTGAAATGCCCCTGTTTTCTTGGCAAACTTCTGCTTTTTTTTTCATGATTCTGATTAGCTGATACTATTTCTAGGAAGCATTTGTTTTTATTAGTTAAGACAGTGGACCCAGAGGGAAGATGGACAACCTTTTCGGAGCGTAAGTAGCCTTCATATGCACACATGAGAAGGGCAAGCTGAAAGATGGGTCAAAGGAAGAACTGTGGAGGAGCCACAGCGCCCCACACTGCAAGAGAAACATTGTGGGGGTCAATCAGGCCACCAAATAGCTGGTGAAGGAATCAACATCTTTAAACATATCTGCAACAAATTTATGCTAGAAAAAGAAATAAAGAAAGGAGGCATTCAGCTTCAGCAGGATGCTGGGTCACTCCTACTTTCTGGCTATTGATGCTTGACTGGGAGTGCTTTGGGATGAAGACATGTGGACTCCATCTACTTTCTGGGTACTATGAATAACACTGCTATGAGCATGCAAATACAAGTGTCTGCTTGAGCCTATGATTTCTGGTTATTCTGGGTATACACTCAGAAATAGATAGATCATATGGCAATTCTATTTTTAATTTTTCTGAGGATATGCTGTTCTGTTTTCCATAGCATCTACACCATTTTACATCCCTATCAACAGAGAAAATGTGCTCCAATTTCTTCACATCTTCACTAACACATTTTCTCTCTTTTCCTCTCTTCTCAACCCCTTCATATCTTTTTTTTTTTTTTAATTGGCAGTGTCTTGCTAAGGAAACCCAGACTGGTCTCAAACTTGTGATCTTCCTGCCTCTGCTCCGCAAATGCTGGGACTGAGGACTGTGACTAAGGGTGAGTCAAACTATCTAACTGTATCCCTGAAGCAAGAGAAAACTAGTGTTCCACATGTCCCCCCTTCTTCCCACTCCCTGGGGTTTTGCTCAGTAGCCTCCAATGAGAGAAAAACACTGTCTAGGACTCCAGATTAGAAGAAGGTTAGGGTGGGTGGTAGAGTGAGCAGGGTGAGGCTCCCAGTGCATAGGAAACCTTCATGTAGGAGTCATCTAGTTTTCAGGACTGTCCTCAGTGATCTGCTTCGGATATGCAGACAGAGGTCACAAAATCATTGAAAATCATCCTTCTGTCTCCTCCTTTGCAAGTTCCTTCAGAGCAAGAATCTTAAATGTTCTTATTAATAAAAGTAAACCTGAGGCCAGTTATTGGGGTGAATGCTGGAAGATCAGAGAAGTAGAACAAGCCACAGCTACCTCACCCCACCAGTTCCTCAGCTGGTCTTGTTTCCTCAGACTGCAAGCTTCTGAGTCCTCATCTGAACAGCTCTCAGCTGAACTACTGCTCCAAAGCCTGAATGCTTAACCAGCCAAAATGCTTCTAGTTTCTGGTCTTCACGCCTTATATATCTTTCTACTTTCTGCTGTCACTCCCTGGTATTAAGGCTGGATTTCTGGGATTAAAGGCATGTCACCAAGACTGACTGTTTCTAATGTGGCCTTGAACTCAGAGATCCAGAGGTATTTCTGTCTCTGGAATGCTAGGATTAAAGGCGTGTGCTACCACTGCCTATCCTCATGTTTCATATTATGGCTGTCCTGTTCTCTGACCCCAGATAAGTTTATTAGCCTGCACAATATTTCGGGGAACACAATACCACCACAGGGTCTGGCATACACTTCAGACTGCAGAGTCTATACATAGAAGCATTCCTCTCAGGGCCTCGGTAAACATAAAATGAGATAGTTGCACTTAAACAACACACAACAATGTCCTTTCTAAATAAAGAGCCTGACACATGGCGAGCACTCAGGAAATGTCATTAATCAACTAAGTAAATTAATGTTAGTCAATACTGTGACTTCTGCTAACAATTCCTATTATTACCCGGCCAGGCTTGGCTCTTGTAAACCTTCTCACTGTTTTTGTTCTGACTTTCCAAAGCTTTGAAATTTCTTGTCTTTGTGGGTTCTGTTTCATCTTCCTTCTGTTTGTTCCCATCTGGAGAACCCAGGTTCTTCTTCTCAGCTTCAGATAAGCTATGGCCACACCTGCAGCTGTTTTCTTCTCCCCTGATTATTCCGGTCCCCTCCTTATTCTTTTTTTCCCTCCCTTCCTCCTGGCACTCTTCTTTCCCACTGCACAACTTTCACTTCCTTTCATGCCTCACAGCTCCATGACTTTGAATCAATGTTCATGGGTCTATGTAGCCCTAATTAGCATGCCTGTACTCAGTAAGGGTTATGAATGATGAGCTATGAATGAGTGAATAATGAATGGACATGGACACCAGTGAATCAATCAATCACTGGTCATTGGTGAACAAGGTAATAGAAGAGAGTCCTCTTCAGTGAATCTTGCCTTTGTTATTAGCCTGGCCTGACGGTTTAAATGGGGCCTTAGTGGTTTAAAAAATGGAGAGAATTTCTCTGCATATAAATTGACCTAGATTTTACTTCCTCAACCACCTGGACCTTCAGATAGACGAACTACAGCAGGCATATGGCATACATTAAATCTTCATAAGAAAGTATCCCAGAGCCTTCACCCACAGAAAACATCAAGGATGTAAGACCACTCTGGCCAGCGCTCTGAGCAATGGAGGCTCATACTCATTCCTCATGCTGTTTGCTGGTCCTGTAACCCTAGACCTGCTCCTAGCAGAGTCATACAACTCTGATTACTAGCCTTATAAGACACTGCACATACCTGCCTCAGTAAGTTTATTCAGGGAGTTTCTTTTGCCATTTCACTTGGGATCGATTGTCTTCAGATCCAGTAGGTTATGTTTGCTCTTCTCTTGTTGGAAGCATCTACCACAGTTGATGGATTATTTTCTTTGCCCTTAAGCACCTTTTTATTTACTTTCCACTCTTCTTCCCTTTTATCTAGCTGCTCACTACATTGTCAACAATTGTCATTTTATGTTGCTTTTAATAACAGCCCTCATACTGATTGTGATATGGTATCTTATTGTAGGTTTGTTTTGCATTTTTGTGATGTTGAGCATCATTTTGACATCTAAATATAATAGAATATGATCTTTGTATTGTTTTAGCTCTAGAGAGAATGTGTAGGCGGCACACCAATGTTATCAAACTATTTATTGCAAATATTCTAAACACATCCCTCTTTATCTCATCCTCTTCGATGGTTCTAATGTGCCCATAAAGATCATATTCATCCCCACCCTCAGCTCTTTGTGAAAGGTATGCTTTGTACACGTGTTTGCAATATGGAAGCAATGTCAAGATCACATACATTTTTCCCATAACTAGTTCCTGTCTATGGGTAATATAATGGACACACTTCAGTTTTCTGCTGTGCTTTTGAGATATTTTTTCCAGTCAATGAGAAGTCTATGATAATGAATTTCAAAAATTCCTAGGTGGCCTTTTCTGATTTCTGTTATACATGCCTTTCTCGATCAAGCATGGCACCAGGAGGGTAAGCCTTATATTTGCTAGACCAGAATATGCATAAAATGATTTCAAGGTAATGGCAATCTGTTCAGAGGAGAGAGGAGGACAGATGTCTCCTTTGAGACATCTAAGATTGAAAAGATTCTTGATGAAGTAGCTCAAATAAAGCCAGCAAAACCTGAGACACACACTGTCAGTTCCCCAACCTCCTCTGAACAATCATGAGTACATACAGGATCTGGAGAAGCCACACAAAGATAAGTATGGAGAAATACATATTTCCTGCTTGGACCACAGTAAATAATGGCTAGTTACAATATACAGTATATGGTGTAGATAAGAAAGTGAGTAATTTTTCTGGGATTTGCTCAATGTTCTGACATTTAGTGATACTGTGTTCTGAGGAAAGTGAGGTTAGCAATCGTTCTTTTTCCATTTAGATCAGTAAACCTATCTATAAAACAACTGTCCGTGATAATCTACCTTTCTTTAACATCTTGAAAGAAGGGTTTATTAGAATTACTGACAGTCTTTTTTCGTTTGTTTGTTTTTGGTGTTTATATCAAAGATTTTTTTTAGACTGGAGAATAAATACAGATTAACTTCAGAAAGAGAATGAATGAGCAGACAGAGCACTGTCATCCTGTCAGAAGACTGACTCAAGGCCAGAAACAAGGAATTCTGTTCTTTGTATTGCACAGGAGAAGTTGACTGAGATAAGAGTGATTCATCAACCATCCTTCTTATCAAGTTTCCCTTTTTTGTTTCTTGACAGTCACAGAAATAAATGGTCTAAGCCCATAATGAACAAAATTTCTAAAGCAAAAGGTATGCTAATTTACGAGAAATAAAAGTGGCCTTTTAAAGCACACTTTATGCCATATTTTAAAGGCACGCACTGCTCTGCCTTTTAAATATACTCTTTGTGTGGTTTCAGTTTCTTTGCCTGACTTAGGCATTCGAAACCCTTTAGCAGAGTGGGACATGCTGGCACATGAGTGTAACCTCAGCATTCATGAGTCCAGAGCAGGAGAATTTGGAATACTATATTGAACAGATATGGAGAGAGTGGGTAGCCTTATTTTGTTCCTGGTGGAATTGCTTTGAGTTTCTCTCCATTTAATTTGATGTTGGCTGTCAGCAATAATTGCCTTTATTATGTTTAGGTATGTGCCTTATATTCCTAATCTCTCCAAGATCTTTATCCTGAAAGGGCATTGAATTTTGTTGAAGGCTTTTTCAGTGTCTAATGAGATAATCGTGTGTGTTTTTTTTCTTTCAGTTTGTTTATATGGTGCTTGTATGGTGTATTACATTCACAGATTTTCGTATGTTGAACCATCTATACATCTCTGGGATAAAGGCTACTTGATTGTGTTCTTGGATTTGGTTTGCCAGTATTTTATTGAGTACTTTTGCATCAATGTTTATGAGGGAGAATGGTCTGTAATTCTCTTTCTTTCTTTCTTTCTTTCTTTTTTTTTTTTTTTTTTGGTTTTTCGAGACAGAGTTTCTCTGTGTAGCTTTGTGCCTTTCCTGGAACTAGCTTTGTAGACCAGGCTGGCCTCGAACTCACAGAGATATGCCTGCCTCTGCCTCCCAAGTGCTGGGATTAAAGGCGTGTGCCACCAATGCCCGCTTGTAATTCTCTTTCTTTGTTGCATCTTTGTGTGGTTTAGGTATCAGGATAACTATAGCCTCATAAAAAGATTTTGGTAATGCTCTTTCTATTTCTGATGCGTGGAACAATTTGAAGAGTATTGGTGTTAGCTATTCTTTGAAATTCTGTGCTGAAACCATCTGGTCCTGGGCATTTTTGGGTTGGGAGACTTTTAATGACTGTTTCTATTTCCTTAGGGGCTATAGGTCTATTTAAATGGTTTATCTGGTCTTGATTTCTCTCTAGAAACAGTACCTGGCCACACCTTTCTCTTCATTTTTACCTGCAGCCTCTACTTACAGAACACCCTGCAGACTGCCCTGTCCTGCCTTCCCTCTACACTGCTCCACACTCAAGCCCTACCATGTTTTCCTGAACAACCCCCGAAACCTCCTGTTTTCTATGTTTCCAAACTCCAGCCAACTTGAAATCAATAGGCAGTGATGACTATTTGGCCTTGCTTCAAATTTAAAATGATAAGAAGTCAAAGCAATGACAGCAGGAAGAATACAAGTTAGATTTAAGAACAACTTCTTGTCAAAGTAATGACTGCTTGTGTGTGTGTGTTGGGGGGTTGGATATTGACTTGGAAGAAGCACAAGGAAAACTTCTGGACTGCTGGATTCATTCTATATCATGATGTAGATGTTGATTATGTGGGTGCACACATATATTAGTGTAAGTTATACCTCAATTTTGAAAAGTTTTAAAAAAGAGAGAGAGAGAAAAGGAAAGAACTGTTTACCAAGATTATAAAGGTGGTTTGGAAGTATGTGAAGGGCTGCTGTGAATTGGCTTTCGTGGCTCTCTTTCAGAATGGGATGGAGTCCTAGGCTCCTGCAGGTGTGCAGTGTGTTGAATTAAAGACATATAATCAGAAATCACATTCACTCTGTTCCCTCTACCCTTGGCTATGCATTAGGTGCATCGTGATGCATATTTAATGTGTCACTTAACATTTCATCACAGAAGAGTATTTAAGGGTATTATGAATAATTAACATTTTGAGTGGCGAACTGTTTGAGAATATTCAGTCTGGGCTACTCTCACTGTGGGACCAAATTACCATGAGATTCTTTGGCTAAAAAGCTGTCATTCACATGCCAAGCTTGTCCTAGATGTACCCAAATGACACAGTGTCCTTCAGTTTTAAAATAAGCTTGTCTCAGTCATAGGGACTCTAGTGATAAAGAGCAGCAATTCATATTCATGAAGTGACATAGTAATACATACTGTTTCCCAATGAAGTGCAGCTGAGCAATTATTTTCTCAGGTTTCAAGACAATGGGAGATCTTGACCAACCATTCAGCACAAAATGCGCAGTCACAATCTAGGTGTGCTAGCACCTTCTGGCAGGTGCTTATGTTTTCTGTATTGGGTGGCAGGAAAGTGAAAGAGTTTTGAATACAATGTGGTTGTACAGAAGCCTAAGTATGGGCCCAGAGCTACATTATTTGAATTCAGTAGCTGCAAGCTTCTAAATCTCCTGTCTAAAAAAAGTAAGATGAACATCAGATTCATAGGGCTGTTTTCATAATTTTGAGTTTTAGTTATTTTATGTGTAATAAACAGTCCTCAGCATATGATAAGACTTCTACAGATAAACTGAAAATGCATCTCTCTCTCTCATTTATCTATCACTTTATCAACCTATCAGTCTGTTTATCTATCTATCTATCTATCTATCTATCTATCTATCTATCTATCTATCTATCTCTATCTTAGGAACTGGTAAATTTTCAGGTCTGGCTGACTATGCACCTATGTTTTAATTTATTGCTAGGCCTTTTCTTGAAGGCATTGCATCCTGGTGGAGGCATGTTTGGGCACTAGGGAATAAGAGATGGTAACTATGTCTCCTGGCTCTGAGTCTTCATGATCCAGTCCCAGGTTGAAGGTGTGTGGGTGGAATCGGCAGAACAAGATCCAAATTCTAACCTTGTCACCTTCCACCTGTGTAATCCTGAGTTTGTCACTCACTTCTTGGCTAGAAACTGCAACTCTGTAGTAAGGAATTAGACTAGAGGGCTCCAAAGAGCCTTCTGACTGGAACCTTGACATTCTCCAGCTCCAGTTCCCAAATGGCCTTTCTTGTGGCATTTCTCTGTTTGGTTAAGTGGCTGGGATGGAGGACTGGGGCTGATGTGCCACTGGTCTATGAAGTGTCTGAAGGCATCTCAGATGACAAATGGATCTGAGCAAATCTGTCTTCCATGCTTGCCAGTATTGATTTCTTCCAAATGAAGAATCAATGCACTGCTGAGCTGGGAGCTGGGGATAGTACACAGTGTTCCTCCCCAGTTCACAGAGGGCAGCCCTCACAGAGCTGTCAGTTGTCTGTCTGTCTAATTCTTCCTATGTGCTGTGTTTCCTGTACCACAAGGAAACAATTCAACTCTAGAAATGGGAAATGTGTGCATGTATCTGAGACTAGAACAGAATCAGACTAATTTGGCATCCTACACTTGCCATGACCTTGGAAGACAATCTCAGAAGTCAACCCCGGGTTGTTATTCTTCATCCCCATGCCATCCTGAGGCTTGAGAAGGGCTCGTTAGAAATGTCCTAAACAGCTGTCCGATTCCAAAACAGCTCTGCTGCTCAGTAGGTGATTGTCTTCTAGGAGTAATTGCCGTTTTCATAGGTAAGAAACCGAGACCCAGACCAGCGCAGTAACTTCTCCAGAACAGAGCTGCACAGCCGGGGCAAACTGGACCTTAAATGCAGGGCTTTTGTGTCCCCACCAGGGCTCTCCCTGCTTAGCTTGTCTGGAGAGGCATCCCCTTATAATGTTTACCTGAGTTGCGGCAGTGAAGGCAGAAAACCGGAGCACGTGGAGACTACTCTGGTCTTTCTCAACATAGCTGCAGGTAATCCTGTCAACCACACCCCTGAGTGCAGAGTTAGTTCTATTGCTATTACCTTCTACTCTAAACCCTTCTCTTATCTTTGTTTCTATGACCATCAGATCTTCAAAATTAACTTAGGTTAAATTAGGAAGACAACAGCTTCACATACCAGTCCTCAAAGGCCTGCTCAGATGATCTATAACTAACTCTGAAGATCACTTTGAACTTGAGCTTTTTGGAGGGTCTAGAATGTGATCATCTGACAGCAAGAAAGGATGAGTCTTTCACTTTGATTTGCTTCACCTTCCCTTTGTATCACACAAACACACTCAGTATCCAGAGGTACCAATGTGCTTCGCTTGTCTGAGATGATGTTCAGCTGATAGCCCAGTATTGTGCCTCTGCACCCTCTTCTATACTCTCCTGCCTCACTCCATTTTCTCACCAAACAACAGAAATATCTGAACATTGGGGATAGAAATTTCTGAACTCATCCAGACATTTGGGGGGCATGCTCTGAGGTGAGAGTTTTCAGCAGAATTTCAATATCTTAGAATATAAACAAGATCTTGTACCTGTCTGGAACTTAACTGCATTTAGCTTCTGGAGACATTTTCTTGACTATCTTTGATGTTTTGATTTTGCTGTGGTGGTGCTCTGCCCTCTGGTGCTCATATGTGGAAGTGATCTCATCTTTTTTTTTTTTAATTTTTTTTATTATTATGTGTTTTAATTTTATATATCAGCCATGGGTTCCCCTGTCCTCCCCCTCGCGCCCCCACCCCCACCTTCCCCCTAGCCCCTCCCCTCCATTCCCATGTCCTCCAGGTCCAAGACACCCCTGGGGATTCATTTAAACGTGGTGGATTCAGTACAGGCAGGTCCTGTCCCCTCATCTTAACACTGATTTCTGAGAGCATCTGTTGTTCTCTTGAAATAGGAAAATACTGTTCCCACTGGCTCCCTTAAAATAGGGAATAAAGATGGAGTATGCTGACAGATGGGAAAGAAACACTGGACTGGGTCCCTGGACATAAAGATCAGTCCACTCCACTCCCATAGTCCCCAAGAGTGTGAGGTAGGAATGGACATTCCTGATAGTGTCAAAGGGGCCATTTTCTACCTTCTGTCTTTCCCTTGATCCTCTAGGCTTATTTTCTTATGTCCTGTTGGACCAGAACCTGTCAAGACTGTCAAGAGAAGACCATGAGTAGATTGTGAGAACATAATCACTAATCACATCTCTGTGGAGGTAGATTCAATGCTATTGACTAATTATAAAGTTAATAATAACCACACTACTATGTAGCACAAATCTTAAAGGATCTTATTAATGAAATCAAACCTGAAGCCAGGTATTGGGTGAATGCTGAAAGATCAGAGAAGCAGAACAAGTCACAGCGTCCTCACCTTGCCAATTCCTCAGGTGATCCTGTTTCCTCAACTGGATGCCTCTCAGCTGAACTGTGATACTCAAAGCCTAAAAGCTCAGCCAGCTCTAGTTCCTGGTCCTCACACCTTATATACCTTTCTGCTTTCTGCCATCACTTCCTGGGATTAAAGGCGTGAGTCATCATGCCTGGTTGTTTCCAGTGTGGCCTTGAACTCAGAGATCCAGAGGGATTTCTGCCTCTGGAATGCTAGGATTAAAGGCACGTGTGTCACCATTTTCTGGCCTCTATATCTAGTGGCTGTTCTGTTCTCTAACCCCAGATAAGTTTATTAGGGTGCAAAATATATTGGGGAACACAATATCACCACATGATGGTGATATTTGTCAAAGGACAAAAATCACCACAAGATCACCACAATGATGAGAGATATTTGTCAAAGGACAAAACATTTCATTTCAACTAGGCAGGATAAATTATGGAGAACATTGCTAACAACAGTAGACTGTACACTCAAAAACTGCTGAAAGTAAAATTCAAGTGCTCTCACTACCAAAGGTAAGTATGTGCAGTAATCCATATTGTAATAGTTTGATTTAGCCATTTAACTAAGTTGCCATGCCGCACACCATAAATACATGTAATATTTGTCGCCAAAAAATTATATACAGCAACCAATTTATCTATTGTGCTTAGTCTGTGCCAGGCACATTCTAAGGTGACACCTCATTCATTCATCTACTACTCAAGGCAGCTTGAAGGCAGAACCTGCCTTAGTCCATTCTACTGGCGAGGAAACAGAGAGATTAACTTGTCACTCAGAAGCAGTCGACCTAGAGTTTGAGCCCGGATCATCTGGCCACTTTGCCACTCCTCTTCTGTTCTTTCTCCTGACCCAAAACAGTAACTAACAAAGGCAGGGGTCCTGTATGTAAAGAAGAGGTTAGGGCTATGGGCTGGTCCTGCCCCCAGTAATGGGGTTCCTGGAACCCATCAAGGGGAGAAACCTGAAGCTGGAGTTTCTTTTGAATTGGAGTTTTCGAGGGACTAGCATCTGAGATGGGCTCCTTGAATGCCTATTTCTTCAAACAAGATTGAGATAACAATGGCTGACAGGCCCTAATCTGGAAATCCTTATCTTATCATATTAATAATGATCAGTGTTTAACAGTTTAGATTGTTAAATGTACACATTTACGTGATAAATGCAGGATGTTGGATGGATATGTGGGTAGTTAGCAATTGCAATATGCTATACTACACTTTAAAATTTGTTACTACGTTCTTTCTTTCTCTCCCTGTCTCTTTCTCTCCCTGTCTCTTTCTCTCTCCATCTCTCCCTTTGTGCATGTGCATGTGCGTGTGTGTGTGCGTGCGTGCGTGCGTGCGTGCGTGCGTGCGTTCGTGTGTGTGTGTGTGTGTGTGTGTGTGTGTGTGTGTGTGTGTGTTTGAGATAGTGTACACATGGATGTCAGAACACAACTTTTAAGTTTTTTTTCTTTCTACCATGTGGATCCTGAGCATCAGACTTGTTCAGGCTTGACTGAAGGTACCTTTACCCATGGAGCCATCTTGCTTGGATGCTATGTGCTTTTATATAGGGCACTGCATGTCATTGTCACATTCTTTGAAGCATGATTATTCTCTTGCCACCTCCATTTTATAGGCAGGGAATCAAGGCATGAGAGATTAAGTTACTGACTTAAAGTCACACAGGATGGAGCAAGTACTTTAATTCAAGTAACATCTTCAGTGTCCAGACTCTTAACAACCATGCTGTGTTGTCTTTCTGGCTTACAATAAAGACAAAAAACATGGTAAGAGGAATACAAACACTTTAGTGAGCTTGCTTGATATGGAAACATACTTTCTTACTGGAAGACTTGCTGGGATTCAAGGTTTCATAAGTGCAGACTCTTTGGCGGGGAAAGGCATGATATTGAACCTTTAGACCCTTGACAGGTGTTGAGCTGAGTGCTTTTTAGGCCTCGGAGTTCTTCCAGGAAGGAAATACTATAATCATCACCATTTGGCCAAAGAAATCTGAGCACAGAGATGCTAAGTAGCTTTCGTAAGATTACTTTGCCAGTAAGTGATAGAATTGCAATTTGAGCACAGGTAGTCTGGTTCTTGCCTCTGGATTCCCACCCACTGTATTTTTTTTTCTTAGAGACTTTGCTAGGATAAAAACAAATATCAGATCTACCAGGATGAGCTGAATCCCTGGGGGAGTCTTTGCCCTGGAGGAGATGGGAATGGGGGGAGAGGCTGGGGGGGGAAGGTAGGGGCAGGAGCGGGGAGGGCAGGGGAACCCATGGCTGATGTGTAAAATTGAAACACAAATATCCATGTTTAAAAAAATTGAAATAAAAAAAGAAAATGGAAAAAAAAAAGAAAAAAATTCTCGACTTATTCATATTTCATGGAAAAATCATGTCTTTTTGGTTTTCTTTTATATGAAAGTCCAGGTATCCCTAGGGAATTTGCTATAGTTTGGATTTTAAACCATCTCTCCAAAGCCCATGTGTTTAAGGCTTCATTCCCAAAGTGGCTGTATTGGGAAATGTGTAAACTTCAGGAGGTAGTGTAGTGCTTAGGTCTTTGGGAATGTGTCCTTGAAGGGGACTGTAAAGTCCTAGCTCTCTCCTCTTTCTCTTATATTTACTTCCTGGTTCAGTAGTTTCGTTCCACAAGGCACTCTGTACCATTGCCACCTAGCATCTCCAAAGTCCTGGGTCTGTCCCAAGTTTGATTTGAACATAAAGACTGAACCAAACCAACAAAAAACATCCACCAACTTTTATCTTTAAAGTCCTTTACTCTAGATGTGCTGTTAAGGTGATGGAAAAGGTAATCTACAAGTAGAAAAAGTCCTGTTACTATAGAAGGAATTCCACACTGGAGAGCAGCATGAGTGGGGGAACACACTGTCTAAGTACTGAAGGATGAGGAAAGGGGAAGTCTTAGTGGGACTGGAGCCACTGACCTTGGGTGGGGTTCACTTGTCTGCTTCTCTTTCTTGCCTATCTCCTAGTTTGACTCCCTTGATTTTTGTGTGGTGCATACAGAGATGTCAGTTACTTTTTGCTTTTTATCATTACAAGCTTTTATCTGAAAGTGAGAAGATGATGATCAAAGTTAATAAATTATACTCTTAACAGGGTTTTCAATCTTCCTCCTCTGGTCAAGGTAATGCCATTTTATTGATATTTGTAAGCCTGTATCTTTCATTCAAAGTAGTTTTATACTTGAAGATTCATTTTATTCTCATTAGTACCAGATATAAAAGGCTGTAGTTTGTATCTAAAACTTTGAGTATTAAAATTCCTTCTTAAAGATACACATTGACTCAATAGTCATGAGCTGTCCTTAGATTTCTTGACTTGCAGTTAAAATATTTCCTATTTATAATGGTCATTTTTATTAAGAAATTTTCTATTCATTTTACATACCAACCACAGGTGCCCCCCTCTTTCCACTCCCAGCCTTTTCCCCCAATACTACCCCCATTCCCCCTTCTCCAAGTCAAGGTCTCCCAGGTGGAGTCAGCAGAGCCTGGTACATTCAATTGAGGCAGGTCCAAGCCCCTCTCCCTGCATCAAGGCTATGCAAGGTGTCACACCTTAGGCACAAAGCTCCAAAAAGCCCACTCATCCACCAGGGACCATCCTGATACCCCAGCCTGGGGGGCTTTATTGTTATCTCGGCACAGCATACAGTCAAATGGAAAGAAGGAACCTCATTTCCAAGATCAGATTGGCCTGAGGCCAAGTATTTAAGAGATTATCTTGACTGATAATTGATGTAGAGAGTCCAGACCACTGTGGGCAGCATGATCCATATGCGGGTGGGCCTAAGCTGTACAAGTCAGTTAACTGAGCATGAGCCGGAGAGCAATCCAGTAAGCTATATTCTTTCCTGGTTTCTGGCCTGACTTTCCTCAATGATAAATTGTGACCTGGAAGTGTAAGATGAAATAAATTCTTTTCTTCCTTAGTTACTTTGGTCAGAGTGTTTAATCATAGCAACAGAAAATTAAAATAAAGCACCATTTTAGTAAACTGAAACAATCGTATGTAAGTGCATGAGGTGATGTGAGAGGGGGTATAGACCATGAAACTAGATCAAGATGCCAAGACAGGAGAACAAGACATGCTGAGGAAGGTTGGGTAAGGGAGGGAGGAGAGGACCAATGTCACATGGGGCATGAAAACTGGAAGGTTAAAAAAAAAAAGGAACGGGATAGAGGAAGAAGGGCAAAGAGAAAGAACCAGAATAAAACTTGTTAGAAAAATTTTATAACAAAACCCAACCGTTGTATATTAATAAAAAATAAATGAAAAACATTGAAGAAACATACTATATACATTTCATGACCCATTAGTAAGCTTTACTCTATAATTTACAAAATACTGGCCTTGATCTCTCTTCTTCCTGAGAATATTACCCAGCTAGACCCATAGTGAGGATGTTTTTCTGAGAAAAGTCTATTTGTTCCTATCACACTTCATTACTGCATCTCCAATCTCCTGTGTTTTGTCCATAAAGGAGTCTGGGTATTCTTCTTAGATGTAGAATTAAGGGAATAGGCTGTGTAGGAGATTTGGAGTTAGGGTCAGAAATTTTTGTTTGTTAAATTTAAACTGTGATTATAAGGGATAGAATCTATCCACCGTGTGGTAGTTTAAAAGAAAATGTCCCCCCATGGGGGCGGCACTATTAGGAGGTGTTGCCTTCTTGGAGGAAGTGTGATCTTGTGGAGGAATTGTGTCACTGTGGAGGCAAGCTTTGAGGTCTCATATATACTCAAGATACTGTCCATATCTCAGACCACTGCCTGTGGCTTGCAAGATGTAGGACTCTCAGCTACCTCTCCAACACCACCAGGTCTGCCTGCACACCATCATATCCCACCATGATGATAATGGACTGAATCTCTGAAACTGTAGGAGAGCTATCCTAACTAAATGTTTTCCTTTATAAGAGGTGCCATGGTCACGGTGTCTCTTCACAGCAATAGAACCCTAACTAAGACACGTGGTATTGAAAAAAGCATCCCCAGTAGGCAGTAACCAAAATGCTGCATCATTGCCGTTTTCTTCAGGGGCCAAGGTATAGAGGCGCACTGTTTCTCTACTATTTAACAGAGGTTGTTCATGAGCCTAACACTGGGGAACTATAAGTCAATGACAAGTGTTAGGAGGAGCCAAACAAGTGACTTTCTACAGGCATGGTTTGACTAATCAGAATTAGGAAGTCCTATGCACTTGCGTACCAATTCTGGCCTAGTAGACCCTTACGAACACCACTACTTTTTAAGATAACAAAAATTTAACACGTCTATACCTACAATACAGAAGAGAAAAAAAAGTTGAGAATGTTTTCATCTGTTAATAATTGTTTTTCACACACTGACTAAGAAACCAGGCTTTCTAGTCTTCTCCAGGGAGGGACATACCAGCTGGTTATCCAATACCAAATGGTCAGCCCTAAAACATACAAGCAAGTAACAGTATACTATCTGAGCAGGTTGTACTTGTGTATTTATGAATATATGTTGTATGCAACAACAATTAATGAAAAAAGAGATCATGAATTGGAAAAGGAGTAAGGGGAGGTATATGGAAGGGTTTAGGGAAAGGAAAAAATGTGGAATGATGCAATTATATTATAATCTTAAATTAAAAAATGTTTTTTAAAAAAGGAAAAAAAGAAAAGAAAAAGAAACCAGATTTTTTTTAAACAAGACAAATGGTCCTTTGGCCACAGAGACTTGATCCATTGCATTAGTTGAGATGATTTGCATGAAAAGAAAACTTCATAACTATTTAGAAATAGAATTCATGTTTTTACACTCAATAATCCACAAGAGATGGTTCCAGAATTCATTAATTTAGCAATCATTGATGCCACCAAGAATTAGGGCTTGTTTCACCTATGACCTCACTATGCCACTTCTGAAATAAGGCATTTGTGATTCATCTTAAAGTCTTATTTTTTTTTCAATGCTTGAAACACAGGATTGAACACAGGTAAACACTCTCTGAGTGACTTAAAACTGCAGCTCACCAAAGAACTTTAGAAGAAAATATGTTTTGCATTTTAGGAAGATCATTCTGGAACTTGTAGATAATATAGTAACTTAACTTGATGGGATTATTCCCTCCCACAAAAACAGATGGGGGTGCCGGGGAGAGCACTTTCCACAAAAGCATGAGAAACTGTTTGGATCCTGACATCAACATAAAAATTGGACATGGCAGCGTGTGCCTGAAACCACAGCACTGGAGAAGAGACAGGAAGACCCTGGCTGCGTGTGCGGTCTAGTTGAATTGGTGAGCCTCTGCTTCAGTGACTGAGCCTGTTTCAAAAAAATGATGTGGAGAGTGACAGAGGAAGGCATCCTACGTTAACCTCATACACACACACACACACACACACACACACACACACACACACACACACTTTGTTCTTGATATATATATATATATATACATATATATATATTTATATGTATGTATATATATATATATTTATATTTAATAATAGAAGTTCTGGATATATAGATATATATACATAAACATATTTAAATAATAGAAACCTCATTGTAAAAGCAGGAAAACAAAGTTTTCAGTTGTCAGAAATGAAAGACCAAAACTTAAGAGGGTGGAGCAGGAAGCCAAAGGTTAATAAGTTCAGAGATGTTATTTCAGGAAGTGCTAGAAATTTGAAATTCTAATAGCAGAGGGATGGTTAATGAGACCTAAGTCCTTTGCATGGCAAAGAGTCATCAATGAACCATTTAGATAAAGCTTGGAGTTACCTGTCCATGGGAGAGGAAATTAATGTCCTCCATTATAAAGCCTGGAGGCACCCCTAGAAAGTTTGGCAGTTTCAACAAAGAATCAATATAAAAAGTTAGAGGAGAGAAACTAACTTCCTAGGCTAGCTCAGTATGTATGGCCTCTTTGTAAGTAAATTTTCTGTTACTATGAACCTGGGATAATCAACTTTTAATAAAGAAAGGTTTGTTTTAATGTACTGTTTCATATGTGGTTTCTTGGTGGTATTGTTTTAGTCTTGAGATGGTGTACTATATAACAGTGGAGGCTGTGTGACTGGACGAGGCCTCTTTAACGAATGGCAGCCAAGAAGCAAAAATAGAGAAATAAGAAGGAGCTTGGATATTAAGGTTGTGTCCCCAGTGACCCTCCATTTGATCAATTTCCTAAATGCTACTGCCCTCTCACCTCTACCAATAGCACAGTCTGGGAGCAAGCTTTCTGGTCCTTTTGAAGGAGATGCAAAATCCAAACTTTTGCAAACTCTTCACTGCAAATCTTCTGAGTATGGAAATCTAGAGACCAGATATATTATACATTTCCTCTGGTACTATTGGACTCCGTAGAATCACAGCGAACTGTTCCAGATTATTCCTAGGTCCTAGAAGGCCTCCTATGGAAAACTATTTGTGGTAGTTTGAATGTAATTGCCCCATAAGCTCATAGGGAGTGGCACTATTATTAGGAATGTGACTTTTTTGGAGTAGGAATGGCCTTATTGGAGGAAATGTGTCATTATGGAGGCAGGCTTTGAGATCTCATACATGCTCAAGCCACACCCAGTATCTCAGTTCACTTCCTGTTGCCTGAATATCAATATGTAAAACTCTCAGCCCTCTCTCTAACACCATGTCTGCCTGCATGTTGCCATGTCCTACCGTGATGATAATGGACTGAATCTCTGAACTGTAAGCCACCTCAATTGCATGTTTTCCTTTATAAGAGTTGCCATAGTCATGATGTCTCTTTACAGTGAAAGAAACCCTAATTAAGACACCATTACTCTTGAAGACGAGCCCATGATTCAGAAAAATTACAGGTCACACACAGGAACAAGCTACCATGAAAGGGACTGGTCTAACTCTAGGAGGACAAATCAAGACACTGGGAAAGTCCAAAGTGAAGCAGGTATAAAACCTGTAAGGCAGAAGGATACTAGGGAAAATGAACTACAAAACTTAGAAAAAATAAATTCTCTATCAACCTGCCCCCACCCTAGGATCATGGAACATCTTAGAAAAGGGGAGAGAAAACATGTAGGAGGAGAGCTGTGAAATGCTGTCTTCTGGCAGGACATGGCTGTTACATGCAGGAATGCATAGCATCCATAGTTACTCACAGAGCACCCACGTAAGATCAAGCCAGTTAAAAATTCTAGCACAGAATTAACAAGGAAGTCTCAAGGGGGGAATGCGTGAATCTCCCTGGGAAGAGGAAAGAGAATAGATATCATAGGTAGAATGGATGTGGGTGGGGACAGAAACGGAGGTTCCAGGTTGGGTGAGGATGGAGAGAGAGAGTATTGAGAGAGACAACTGGAGTTGGCGGGCATCTCAGGATGAGCTAGAAACACAGCACAATGGAAACTCCCAGGAATCGAGGAGGGTGACCCTATCTAAGATTCCTGACAGTGGGTATAAGGAGCCTGACCAGACAATCTCCTGTAACCAGACAATATTTCCTTTAATATGGCAGTTTCTCAGAAAATTGGGAATTGATCTACTTCAAGACCCAGCTATACCACTCTTGAGCAAAGGTTGTTTCTTCATACCACAAGGACCCTTGTTCAACTATGTTCATAGCAGCTTTATTCATAATAGCCAGAAACTGGAAACAACTTAGCCGTCCTTTAACTGAAGAATGGATAAAGAAAATGTGGTACATTTACACAGTGGAATATTACTCAGCTGTTAAAAACAACGACACCATGAAATTTGGAGGCAAAAATCATCCTGAGTGAGGTAAACCAGATCCAGAAGGACAAACATGGTATGTACTCACTGGTAAGTGGATATTAGCTGTAAAGTAAAGGAGAACCATGATACAATCCACAGCCCCAGAGAAGCTAAGTAGCAAGGAGGGAGGACTCAGGGGGGATGCTTGGATCTCCCTGGGAATGGGATACAGAAGAGATCTTCTGGATGGACTGGGGGTGGTTGGGCATGGGAACAGGAGGGCCAGGTGAGGGGAGGGAGGGGGAAAGTACTAGAAGAGATGACTGGAAAAGGGGATATTTCTGGGTGAGGTAAAAATACCTAGTGCAATGGAACCCCCCAAGAATCTACAAGGGTGACCTTAGCTAAGACACCTAGCAACAGGGGATATGGGGCCTGAACCTGTCATCTCCTATAACCAGGCAAGACTCTAGTGGAGGGATTGGGACACCAACCGAGCCACATAACCTTCAACCTACAATCTGTCCTGCTTACAAGATGTGCTGGGGTAAAGGTGGCACAGAGATTGTGGGAGTGGCCAACCAGTAACTGGTCCAGCCTGAGACCCATGCCATGAAAGGGAGCCCACCCTGACACACTGCCTGGTGTCAGAGACCTAGGAAAGAAGCAAACATGATTGGTAAGAAAAGTAGTGATGCCTAATGATATTCTGCTACACTCATAGATTGTTACCTAGCCCAGCTGTCATCAGAGAGGCTTCACCCAGCAACTGATGGAAGCAGATGCAGAGACACACAGACAGACATTACGTGGAGCTTGGGGAATCCTGTGGAAGAAAGGGAGGGAAGATCCAGAGGGGTCAAGGACACCACAAGAAAGTCCACAGCAACAACTAACCTTGGTTCATAGGGGCCCAAAGAGACTAAACCAAGAATCAGGGAGCCTGCATATTACTGACACACACACACCCTGCATGTACACTGCAGTTGTGTAGTCTGGTCTTCTTGTGGGACTCCTATCAGTGGGAGGAGTGGCTGTCTTGCCTCTGTTTCCTGTTTCCTCCTACTGGTCTGCCTGGTCCAGCCTTAATATGAGGGGAGTTGCCTAGTCTATTGCAACTTGATATGCCGTGTTTGGTTGATATATTTGGGAGGCCTGTCCTTTTCTGAAGGGAATGGAGAAAGAGTGTTTGGGGGGTTCTGGGAGAGGGACTGGGAGGAGGGGAGGGAGGAGAAACTGTGGTTAGGATTTAACATATAAGAGAAGAATAAATTTAAAAATTATTAAAAAATTTAAAAATTGTGGCATGGGTGGGGATGGAGTTCACGAGGCCCAATCTCTAGCTGAGGGGTTATTGGCTGTTGATGACTGCTGAGTGAAGGAGAGTCCATAATTTTGCCTGTGACCACTAGCATGTTCCTCTCACCCCAGTAGATGACCCACACCCAGACACATTGAGGAACCACTAATTTGACTCAGGGGGATAAAAATAGATGGAAATTTTTAATGTGAAGTTGGGAGGAAAATATGTTGCTGATTCCTGAGGAGTGTTAAGGGAGTGGGGATAGATATGATCAAGATCCGTTTGTCTACACATATTTTTCCAGGAATACATGAAAAAATGATATTAAGATAATTAAGAAAAGAAAAAATATGATCGATCAATATTTAAGATTCAGTAGATGGGTTAATAGACCAATACAACTGGGAAGAGAATTAGTGAAAAGATGTGAGCGAGGATGCAGCAAGCAGATGTGAGGTTATGAAGGACAAAGAGGAGTAGACAACGGCATGTGAAGTCTCCAGCATTGGATGAAAATTATCAGATATTTTATAACCTCAGAACACATATGGACTTTGTAATTTCATAGTGTAAAATAAATTTAAAGACATTCACAGAAAAGGAAGCTAGATGACAAACAAATAAAAATATTGAATTTTCCTCATATCAGTTTCTAAGTACTTCCTCTGTGCCAGCCCTGCAATATCCATATGCATGACACTATCTTAAAGCCCTCCATCTTAGCCACTGTTCTATTGCTGTGAAGAGACACCATGACCAAGGCAACACTTACAAAAGAAAGCATTTAATTGGGAGCCTGCTTACAGTTTCATAGATTTAGTCCATTACCATCATGGCAGGAGCATGGTGGCATACAGGCAGTCCACAAGCGGGGGGGGGGGGGGGGGAGGGCGGGGGCGGGGCGGGGAGAGAAGAAAAGTGATTGACCAGGATTGCCTGCTCAGTCAGTACAGTGAAAACCATCCAAAAGTCTGAAGTCATCTCTTTCACATCTTCCCAAATTAATCATACACACAGATCTAGACTACTGGGTGTTACTGCCAGGCATAACATGAATCAACTTACCCAACCATCCACTAAACTTCAGACCCACATACGGGATATTCAGTAAGTGCTCAGTAAATATACAGTTGAATGGATCTTGGACCACATTACACCTTTACTGAGTAGCCAGAAATTCATGGCCTTTTGCCCTAAAATATGTTATAGATTGACATTCATGTTTCACTCTATCCTTTACTATTTAGTTTTAGGGTGTTTTAAAACCATATTCTCATTTGAATGTATTCTTCTCAGCAGTATGTTAGTCCTGGGTCTTGAAGAGATTTAGCTAGAGTAACATAAAATTACAAAAGCAAAAAATGGACCCAACATAATGTTATAATATTTTGAGCTTCTATGTATGGTCCTATATCTAGACTTTCTAGGAAGTTTATGCAGAAAATGTCATACATGCACCAGAAAGCCTCAGTAAAAGCCATTGTTGGTTATAGCAGTAGGTATCATGAGGTACCTTTTACAAAAACAGGATGTATCAATATTGGAAGACAATTTTTAAATATGGAATTCTGGACTTGTACAAACCAATAATTAGTAACTGTGAAGTGCAGTGTGTAAAATTCCACCTTTAAATGGGTTACAGTCTTTAAAAGAATTTGTTTCTAAAATTTTATATGAGGCCACCAGATGGAGATAGAGAGTCAAAGTTATATTTATATATCACATTTTTCAGTGGGTTAGGTTAATCACTTCAGAAAAGATGAACTATTTCTTATGTATCTTACCTCAATAATAGTTTATTTGGCTATACTATCAATTATATTACTAAGTCAACTAAGGAGAATATTATCATCATTTATAGATGAAGACACTAAAACCAAGAAATCTTAACATATGAAAGCTTTAGAGTTAAAAATTTCCCAGGAATGTATTTGAAATTTTTCAGAGCCATTTTTTCCTAAATTATCTTTAAAGTTTTTCTACTATGTGAACCATATATATATATACATACATACATACATACATATATATATACATACACACACACACACACACACACACATATATATATATATATATCTCCCAGGAACCCCGCTTTTAATCTGCCATGAGAAATGAAAACATAAGTCCACACCTAAATACAAATATTTATGTGGTGATATTGTGTTCCTCAATATATTGTGCACCTTAATAAACTTATATAGACATACCTTTAGTCCTAACATTCTAGAGGCAGAGATTCAATTGGATCTCTGTGAGTTCAAAACCACACTGGAAACAGGCATGGTGACACAGGCCTTTAATCAATCCCAGGAAGTGATAGCAGGAAGCAGAAAGGTATTTAAGGCATGAAAACCAGGAACTAGGTCTGTTAAGGTTTTAAGCTTTTAGCAGTAGTTCAGCTGCGATCCATTGGGATGAGGACTCAGAGGCTTCCAGTTTGAGGAAACAAGATCAGGTGAGAAACTGGCGAGGTGAGGTTGGCCTTTCTGTCTCTCTGATCTTTCAGGGTTCACCCCAATACCTGGCTCTGGGTTTGTTTTTATTAATAAGATATTTTAAGACTCATGCTACATATTTATAGAAGCTTTATTTATAATACCCCAAACAACCCAAATGCCTATCAATTTATAAATGTCTGGACCAGGATGATTTGAATACCCAACATATAGAGTGCTTGGCAGCAAATAGAAGCAACTGCTTCCACATATAAAAAGTCATGAATCTTAAAATATTAAGAGAAGAAAGAGCTGCTGACTAGTGAAAACAAGGTGGACTTTTAAACAAAAACCCACTTAAGAAAAAAATATTAAGATAAAGTTAGAGAACAAAAACCTTAAACTAATATTGAACCAGCTAGCTTGCCCAGTATATGGACTAGTGTTAATATTCTGAATTGTAACACTTTTGCTGTTGTTTCTGCTGGATAGCTACCTAACTAATGAAGTTGGCCTTCCATCACATCTATAACCAATGAGGCCTTTGTAATGGAAGATTTAAGCAAGGGTGCTGTGACCTGGCACATGTAACTTAAAGTCTACTATTATATGTTGTTCAGTAATTCACAGCCCTTAGGTAATAATATTTAAATAAATATCCTTGGTTTCTGAAAACAAAAATTAATTCCCAACATTTTCTACTGAAAAATTTAAACACAAAAAGGTTGAAATGATTTCTTATAATGTACACCTTCTACCTATATTCTATCTATAATGTTTTAAATTGTCTTTATCACCTATTTATCCACATATCTATTTTTCATTTTCTGAAAGACATTTCAATGTATATTTGCTTGCTTTGGGGAGGTGATATTGGGAATGGAGCACAGGGCTTTGCTCATGCTCAGCACTTGCTCTTCTGTTGAGCTGCATCCCTAGACAATGTTTTTTTTTTTTTTTTCTGTGATTGTTTGAATGAAAATGGCCCCATAGGCTCATAGGGATTGATACTTTTGGGAGGTGTGGCTTTCTTGGAGTGGGTGTGGCATTGCTAGAGGAAGTATGTCACTGGGGGTGGGCTTTGAGGTCTCAGAAACTCAAGCCAGGCCTAGTGTGGCCCATTCTCTTCTTGCTGACTGCAGATCAAGATGTAGAACTCTCAGCTACACTTCCAGCATCATGTCTGCCTGCATGCTGCCAAACTTCGAGTCATGATGATAGTGAACTAAGCTGCAAGCCATTTCCAATTAAATGCTTTTCTTTGTAAGAATTGCCATGGTCATGGTGTCTCTTAGAAACCCTAACTAAGGCACTTTCCCTTTCAGAAAAAGAAAAACTCTTAAAGTCCCTATATATAAAAGAAAGGAATTCTTGTAGATTATATTATTAAGCATGGGAATGATTATTGTCACTTTATTTCACAAAATGTACTATTTTGTGTGAAGTAGAAGAAAATATATCTTCTAAGAGATAGGAGATGGCAGTAATGTCTGGAGATTAGAGAAGTAAAGATTTTGAACGACCACTGAAACTATGAGGAAAGACTGATTTATGATGCATAAGAGCACTGCCATACAGCACAGTGTTGGGCTGACCTATTTTTGAAACAGCACCAATATAGAATGCATGCTTGTGTTATGTTCTACAGCAACCCAAAGAAGAGTAGAAGGGATAGGAGGTTGGATCAATGCATATTAATCTGATGTTACTAGTGGGATATGAGACGGAAGAAATGAGGATTTTTAAGAGACAGAGTTAATAGTGACATCTAATTTTTCAACTGGAAAATTATGAAATTAAAAATTAGAGAGACATTATGTTTTCAGAATATGGGAAGCTCAAACAGAAAATTGCTAAATATAATTATCAGACCATAGATCCAATGGCAGTAAGAGATGAGAAAACTTGAAGGATATAAAGCTTTAGTGGACATCATTTTAAAGATGGAAAATATTTAAACTAGAGAAGCATGAGGTTGAGGGTGGAAGTGTAGATGAAGAATATAGTAGCTGTCTGACAAAAACCTCAACATGGACTTGGTGGGGGCGGTCACAAAGTCCCACTGTAAGTTGAAGAGCTATTTGAAACTGATGGCTAATGGAGAGTTAGTTTTCTTCAGGAATGCAGCCACTGAGATCCTACCCATGCTTCAGTTAAATGTCTCTATACTGATTCCCACATACACTAAGTGGACTCAGTGAGTCAAAAAACAAAAAATAAACAGAAAAGAAAACAAAGAAGAGCACATAACGTTTGTTGGAAAAAGTAGTGGAGGAAAGAAAGAATTGAAAGGGAGATTATGAGGGGTGGATTTGGCCAAATTTTATGCTTGATGTATTAGTAGGGTCTTGAAAAACCTTCCTCTTCATTTCTGTATTTGTGTTTATTTGCAATAGTGGTGTTATTAGAGATGCTGAAGCACTTTTGGAGTCCTCTAAGAAATAAAAAAAACATCATGGAAAAGGCATCTCAAAACTGTGACATGCTGAGCTGGTGAAGAAAGAACTCTTGTATGGAAGAACCCTCTCAGCTCCTTACAGGAGGCTTCTTACCCCATGCTTGTGAATTAGAGGGTGAAGGTTAGTAAAGGAAGCATGAATAGAGGTGTTGGTGTTTTTCCAATATCTCCATCTTCCAATATGGGACAGCCTGGTGTGAGGAAAGAGTTAGGCTAATAGCTCTTAACAATGGATGCTCTTGGACTGTGCTAGTAAGTGTGTGTGTGTGTGTGTGTGTGTGCGTGTGTGTGTGTGTGTGTGCTAATTACATGATTAATCATGAGTTCCATGAACAACTATTTAAGGTTTCATAATTTCTTCTTTGTTTAAATTGGCCTGAAAGCCTAAGGGACATCATTAAAAGTTTAGAACGTTACATATCAGGGGAATATAGATTTGCTTAGACTTATCTGGTCTTAATGAGAAATGGCCCAATGATTATATAATTAAGATTCAGTATTCACTTCCTCCCTTGCTCACCAGTAGAGCTAAAAAAAAAAATCTAACTCTCTGTGGACAGCTTCTTTAAGTTACAAGAATATGGGCCCCTGGGGAGCATGAACAATGAAACAGTTTCAGGCGAGAACTTTCCCTTCTCAGAGATGAAGGTTGTTATTTGTATTTCAAATGAACCTCCCAGGAGCATAAAACTTGCACACATGGTTGCACATCCTGTGATTCCTGATACTCACACCTATGAGTAATGAGGCTGCTAGACCATGAGTCTTAGAGCTGGCCTCAGAGGAGGGGAGGAAATTGGGATATCCAGCTCCCCAAGAATGCATCCCTTGCTGCTGCTAGTAACTTCTAGGCAACTAGAATAGAATGGGGCCAAAAATGATTTTTTGGTTAGATGTCTGATATTGACAGCCATTTTAGGCAAGGATGACTTCAAACTGGCCTGTCATGAGATTGGTGACATCATGGTACAGATGCTCAGTGCAGTCTTTGACTCACTCCATCTGCTCTCCTTCCTCAAGGACAGTCTCTGAGTCATCTCATTTTCCTTGTGCATTTAGACAATGGCTATGTCTTCGAGTTTCTATTTTGGTAATGCCTCAAATTTAAGCTCTTAGTACATAACTGGGGCTCTGCTCTGTGTTTTATGTATGTTAAATCATTTAATGTACACAGTAGTTGCCACAAGATAGACACATCGTTCTTGTTTTCCATATAAGGAATTTGAGGTTTAGTAGATTAAGTCAGCGATTGATGTGTGATAGAATCTATATCCCCCTCCCCAGACTCCAGGGTCCATGCTTCTGATCACTGTTTTATCAATTCTCTGTAACTAGACGAACCGGCATCTGACCTTTAAATGTATTCCCAAGCCTATATCATTCTGCAACCTACAGAGGCAGAGTCAATGAGAAATAGGGATTCCCTTTCCACAAGACCTTCTTCAGCCAACAAGAAAGGCAGATAGATATGTGTCAGAAGTCTCAGAAGTCTTCTCCATACCCACAAGGTATCCTGTACAGTAATAGCAAATAAATACAAATTATTCAGTCCAGCTCATAGCATGTGTAGGAGAGAGCAGTGCTTTACAATAGTGATCATTTCCTCATTCTTTTTTCTTTTTATTAAGAAAATATTTTTTATTCATTTTACATACTAATCAAAGATCTCCTCTTCCCTCCTCCTACCCCTCCAACCTCCTCCTCCTAACTCCTCCCCCTTCCCTCCTACAAGAAGGTAAAACCTCTCATGGGCAGGTACATTTAGCAGGGGCAGGTCCAAGCCCCTCCCCCTGCATCAAGGCTGTGTGAGGAGTCCCATCATAGGTAGTAGGCTCCAAAAAGCCTGCTCATGTACCAGGGATAGATTCTGACCCTACTGCCAGGGGGCCCCTTAAGCAGATCAAGCTACACAACTGTCTCACTATGCAGAGGGCCTAAGAGCCTGCATGGGACTGGACTCGTCCTGCATTTTTTATTTTTATTTTTATTCTTTTTTTGGTTTTTTGAGGCAGGGTTTCTCTGTGTAGCTTTGTGCCTTTCCTGGAACTTGCTTGGTAGACCAGGCTGGTCTTGAACTCACAGAGATCCGCCTGCCTCTGCCTCCCAAGTGCTGGGATTAAAGGCATGCGCCACCACCGCCCTGCTCATCCTGTATTCTTAAGAACTTATTTACTGGCAAGTTAGAGAAACTCTCTAAATGTTCTTAAAAATTCTGTGCTTCTTTTTTTTTTTTCTAGCATAATGGGAAGTCCAGAAATAAAATCAAGAGTGACATACTGGATTAAAGATAGTATAAAGATGCAGGGTCCTTTGTATTATTCTAATCCTCTGAACTTATTTAACATAAACTTCTCATTGTTAGATAGGTGGAATGATATACAGCCAGTGTAGATTAATTCTTTGATTTTTACTTTTCCTGAATATTTTATTCTTGTGACTTATGAATATCCAACCTACCTTAGGAGATGGCCTTTGAGTTGGACCTTTTGTTTTCATAGTATTTTAAAATATAGCATATGTTAACTGGCCTCTTTAGTACAGTTTCAATATAGCATCATTACATCTTTCTCCAGGTCCTGTGTTCTTTGTTCCTCCTCTTCCACGATTTTCCTGAACCTTGGAGGGGGTGATATAGATATCTGATTATGCTGTACTACTTACATGGCAGAGATTTGGGTCACCATGCTACAGCATAAGTCACTTGTTTTTGGGAGCTAGTCTAGCCCTTGCATTTCCACCTGGATGCAGAGAGAAGACCGTGCTAGGCGAACAACTTCACCTAGAGTGTCTTAGTTAGTGTTCTATCGCTGTGAAGAGACACAATGACCAAGGCAACTATTATAAGAGAAAACATTTGATTGGGGCTTGCTTACAGTTTCAGAGGTTTTGTCCATTATCATCATGGTGGGGGGCAAGGTGGCATGCAGGCAGACATGGTACTGGAGAGGTAGCTGAGAATTCTACATCTGGATCCAAGGCTGAAGGAAGAAAATGCAAAACAAAAGGAAGAAAAAACACTGGGCCAGGTTTTGGCTTTTGTTTGTTTGTTTGTTTGTTTTTTATTTTTATTTTTTTGGTTTTTCAAGACAGGGTTTCGCTGTATAGCTTTGGAACCTGTCCTGAAACTATCCTAGGCTATCCTTGAACTCACAGAGATCCACTTGCCTCTGCCTCCCAAGTTTTGGCTTTTGAAACTTAAAGCCCACCTCCAGTGACACACTTCTTCCAAAAAGGCCACACCTATTCTAACGAAGCCATGCCTCCTTATCCTTCCCAAGTAGTACCACTCCCTAATGAGTAAGTATTCAAACATATGGCCTATGGCACCATTCTTACTGAAACCACCACACAGAGTATAGATATGCCCCACATTCTAGGGGTGGGCAGGAGGTAGGTAACTACCTATTCCTAGGACAAGGTTATGCCTTGTTTTTCCTTTATGTCATCTGTGAATTGTTGTTGCTCAGGCTCCAAAGTCTTTTAGCTCAAGAGCAATTAATTCACTTGGCTCGCTGTTCATTTTTGCCTAAGGAACTCTGACTCAATACAATATTGCCACATTTGCCTTCAAGTGGACTGGACAGAAACCCCTTGCCTGCTTTGCTCTTCTTTTACTGCTCTTGATTGCTTTAGGACTTTATGAACCTAGTTCACATGCTAGTGAAAGTTATTCAGATCTTCAAGAGCCTCTCAGGCCTCATAAGGACCATGTCCCATCACAGAGCTCAGCAAAGTCAATAAAGTCCCATTCCAGTTGCAAGGTAGACATTGAAGTAACTTCTTTCTTAGGTCTCCTGTGAACAAAGTCCTATCCAGCTCAGGGAAGTGGACATCAAATGCTGCCTTTCTCATGGCCAGATCCTTTAGTTATGCCCATCCTCTCTCTATTGTTCTTGATATTCATGGGAACTATGGCTGGTTATAACTGAGTGTCATCAGTTTACAGAACCTTTGCCTCAAGGATTATTTTATTTCTCTGTTTTCATGGCACTCCAACTGATCCCATTAGCCCTCATGTCTCAAAGCCTCATGATCTAAGCTAGAAGAGGCTTTTATTCCCTGTTTAAATGTTTCTCACATTATAAGCAGTTCATATGTAAACAGTTTCATGATTTTCTTAGTTGCCCATATTGGACCTCTTATATGCTTGGTAAAACATTGATTTTTTTTTCTTCCTCTTTGGTGAAGGCTGGACCTACTGGGTATCTTCTATCACTTCTACCATTTTCTTATCCTCCTGTCCTCCTCATTATTTGATTCTTCCCATGGATTCTGATTTCTTTTGGATTCCAGGTAGAGTTTTAGATATCCCTCATGTTCTTTTGTCCTTGCATTCTGCCAGTCATAAGAAACAACAAGCCAGTACCTCCATGCTCCCTTTCCTTTCCAAATCAAAGTGCTACCCACTTTCCTTTCCAAATCAAAGGCCAACCTGGAGAATAGCATATACATGTCTTTTTATTATTAACATTCTTCCCTTACACAGGGAAGTTCTTTTTGGGCGGACACTTTAGTCTCAGTTGCATGATTTACTGCCCACACCAAAGGCTATACAATAGCTATCACAGCCTACATAAGATCTTGTCCCATATATAATACTTTCAGAGACTGTAATATATTCTCTGGTCTATCAGCCAATTGGGGAGCATTCCCATATGTGTGAGGTCAGACCCCATTTATCAAGGAGGCAGACTCCCCCATACTAGAGAAAGGAATGGGGCCACTATGTAATTTTCATCAAGGGGGCTCTAATCTCAAACAGATCAGCTTTGGTTGCATGTCTTATTGTCTGATGCTTGCTTGGTTAAGGTTACCCCAAGATATTTTATGTTATTTACAGGTATTGTGAAAAGTGTTGTTCCCCTGATTTCTCACTTAGTCTGTTTGTTATTCATTTATAGAAAGGCTATTGATTTTTATGAGTTAATTTTGTACCCAGCTTATTTGCTGAGTTTCCTGGTGGAATTTTAGGGTTACTTCTATATACTATCATCTTATCATCTGCAAATAAAGATACTATGACTTATTCTTTTCCAATTCATACCCCCCGATCTCCTTCAGATTTTTAATTGCTCTAGCTAAGACTTTAAATATTATATATAGTGAATAGGAATGGAGAAGACAACCTTTTATTGTTCCTAATTTTAGTGGAATTGCTTTGAGTTTCTCTCCATTTAAATTTATTGTTGGCTATGGACTTGTAAATTGCCTTTATTGTGTTGATATGCCCCTTGTGTCCCTAATCTCTCCAGGATTTTTATCATGAAGAGGTGTTAGATTTTGTCAAAGGTCTTTTATGCACCTATAGATATGATCATGTGAATTTTGTCTTTCAGTCTGTTTATATGATGGATTATATTTATTGATTTATGTATGTTGACCAATCTTTACATCTCTGGGTTGAAGTCTACTTGCTTATGGTAGATGATCTTTTTGTGTTCTTGGATTCTGTTTACAAGTATCTTATTGAGAAGTTTTTACATCTATGCTCATAAGAAAAACTGGGCTGTAATTCTCTTTCTTTGTTGATTCTTTATGTGGTTTGGATATCAGTGTAACTGTTACCTTATAAAACAAATTAGGCAATGTTCCCTCTGTTTCAATTTTGTGGAATAATTTTGGAAATATTGGCATTAACTTTTCTTTGAAAGTCTGGTAGAACTCTACACTAATGCCATCTGGTCCTGGGTTTTTTGGTTAGGAGAATTTTAATTACAGCTAGGCATAATGAACATACCTCAATATAACAAAGGTGATTTACAGCAAGCCCATAGACAACATCAATCTGAATGGAGAGAAACACAAAGAATTTCCTCTAAAATCAGGAACAATAAAAGACTGTCCCCTCTCTACATACCTATTCAGTATAGTGCTTGAAGTATTAGATAGAGCAATAAGACAACTGAAGGGGTTACAAACAGTCAAATTCTCTTTATTTGTGGATTATGATTGTATACATAAGTAATCTTAAAAATTTCACCAGGAAATTACAGCTGATAAACACTTTCAACAAAGTAATAGAATATAATAATCAATACAGAAAAAATAAGCACCCTTCTGATATGCAAATGCCAAATGCACTGAGAAAGAAGTCAAGGAAATAGTATCTTTCACATAGTCTCAAAAATAAAATAAAATATCTTGGGGTAACTCTAACCAAGCAAGTGAAAGACTTATATAATAAAAACTCTAAGACACTGAAAAAAGAAATGAAGAATATATCAGAAGATGGAAAGATCTCCCATGTTAATGAATCAGGAGGATTAATATACTGAAAAAGACCACCAAAAGCAATCTACAGATTGAATGCAATCTCCACAAAATTCTAGCACAATTCTTCCCAGAAATTAAAAGGATACTTTTCAGATTTGTATGGAAACATAAAACACCTGGGTTAGCTAAAGCAATCCCAAATAATGAAAGAACTGCTGGAGATGTCACTATCCCTGATTTCAAGTTGTACTTACAAAGTTATAGCAACAGAAACAGCATGGTATTGGCATATAAACAGATACATTGATCAATGGAATTAAATTGAAGACCCAGACATAAGACCACACTCATCTATGGACACCTAATTTTTTTTTTTTTTTATAAAGAAGCCAGAAATACACACTGGAAAAGAGAAATCATCTCCAATGAATGGTGCTGGTCAAACTGAGTGGCTGAATGTAGATGACTGCAAATAGATCCATATGTATCACCCTGCATAAAACCCAACTGCAGATAGATCAAAGACCTCAAGATAAGGGCAGATACACTGAATCTCACAAAAGAGAAAGTGAGAAACAGTCTTTTTTTAATTAAGAGATTTTTATTCATTTTACATACTAATCACAGATCCCCCTCTTCTCTCCTCCCACCCCTTCAGTGCCCCCCCCCCGAAACCCACCACCCATTCCCTCCTACAAGAAGGTAAGGCCTCCCATGGGGAGTTAGCAGAGCTTGATACATTCAATAGAGACAGGTCCAAGACCCTCTCCCTGCTTCAAGGCTGTGTGAGGTGTCCCACCATAGGTAGTGGGCTCCAAAAAGCCAGCTCATGCACCAGAGAGGTATCCTGATCCTACTGCCAGGGGGCCTCTTTATCAGGATCAAGCTACACAACTGTCTCGCTTATGCAGAGGACATAGTCCAGTCCCATGGAGGCTCCACAGGTGTTGGTTTAAATTTCATGAGTTTCTACTAGTTTGGTTTGGTAGTCTCTATAGGTTTCCCCATCACGATCTTGATGCCCCTTGCTCATAAAATCACTCTTCTCTTTCTTCAACTGGACTCCTGGAGCTTGGCTATGGATCTCTGTATCTGCTTCTATCAGTTCCTGGAGAAAGGCTCTATGATGACAGTTAGGCTATTCATCAATCTGATTACTGGGGTAAGCCAGTTCAGGAACCCTCTCCACTATTGCTAATAGTCTAAGCTGGGGTCATCCTTGTGGATAATTGGGAACTTCCCTAGCATCTGTTTTCTCCCTATCCCCACAATGTCTCCCTCTATCATGGTATCTCTTTCACTGCTCTCCCACAATGTTCCTGCTCCAGCTCGACCATCATGTTCACTTATGTTTTTGTCCCCTATTCCCTACCCTCTACTGCCCCCCTCATCCTCATTTTACTCATGGAGATCTCATCTATTTCCCCTTCCCAGGGCAATCCATGAGTCCCTCTTAGTGTCCTCCTTGTTAGCTATCTTTCCTGGAGCTGTGGGTTGTAGTTTGGATATCCTTTGATTTACATCTAGTATCCACTTATGAGTGAGTACATACCATATTTGTCCTTCTGAGTCTGAGTTACCTCACTCAGGATGATATTTTCTAGTTCCATCCATTTGCCTGAAAACCTCATGATGTCATTGTTTTTCTCTGCTGAGTAGTTCTCTATTGTATATATGTACCACATTTTATATTTATCCATTCTTCAGTTGAAGGGCATCTAGGTAGTTTCCAGGTTCTGGATATTATGAATAATGCTGCTTTGAACATTGCTGAGCATGTGTCCTTGTAGTATGACTGAGAATTCCTTGGGTATATGCCCAAGAGTGTTATAGCTGGGTCTTGAGGAAAACTTATTCCCAATTTTCTGAGAAACCACCATACTGATTTCCAGAGTGGAAAAGTTTGCAGCTCCACCAACAGTGGAGGAGTGTTTCACTTGCTCCACATTCTCTTCAACATAAACTGTCTTCAGTGTTTTTGACCTTAGCCATTCTGACAGGTGTGAAATGGTATCTCAGAGTTTTGATTTGCATTTCCCTGATGACTAAGGATATTGAGCAAGTCCTTAAATGTCTTTAGGCCATTTGAGATTATTCTTGTTGAGAACTCTCTGTTTAGCCCTGTAGACATTTTTTAATTGGATTGTTTGGTATTTGATGCCTAGTTTCTTGGATTTTTTAAAATCTATTTTGGAGAGCAGCCCTCTGTCAGATGTGGAGTGGTGAAGATTTTTTTTCCCATTCTGTAGGCTGTCATTTTGTCTTATTGACTATGTCCTTTGCCTTATAGAAGCTTCTCAGTTTCAGGAGGTCCCATTTATTAATTGTTGGTCTTAGTGTCTGGCGACTGGTGTTATATTTAGGAAGTAGTCTCCTGTGCCAATGTGTTCAAGACTACTTCCTACTTTCTCTTCTATCAAGTTCAGAGTAACTGGTTTTATATTGAGGTGTTTGATCCACTTGGACTTGAGTTTTGTGCATGGCAATAGATATGGATCTATTTGCAATCTTCTACATGTTGATATCCAGTTATGCCAGCACCATTTGTTGAAGATGCTTTCATTTTTCCATTGTACAGTTTTGGCTTCTTTGTCAAAAATCAGGTGTTAATAGGTGTGTGGGTTAATGTCAGGGTCTTCAAATCAATTTCATTGGTCCTCATGTTGGTTTTTATGCCAATACTAAGCTGTTTTTATTACTATAGCTCTATAATGGAGCTTGAGGTCAGGGACAATGATGCCTCCAAAGGTGGCTTTAATGTACAGGATTGTTTTAGCTATCCTAGGTTTTTTATTTTTCCATATGAAGTTGAGTATTTTTCTTTCCAGGTCTGTAAAGAATTGTGTTGGGATTTTAATGGGGATTGCATTGAATCTGTAGATTGCTTTTGGTAAGATTGCCATTTTTCACTATGCTAATCCTACCTACCCATGAGCATGGGAGATCTTTCTATTTTTCTAATATCTTCTTCAATTTCTATCTACAGGGACTTAAAGTTCTTGTTATGTAGGTCTATCACTTGCTTAGTTAGAATTACCCCAAGGTATTTTATATTATTTGTGGCTATTGTAAAAGGTGATGTTGCTTTGATTTCTTTCTCAGCCAATTTATCATTCATATATAGGAGACCACTGTTTTTTTCTTTGAGTTAGTATTGTATCTTGCCACATTACTAAAGATGTTTATCAGCTGTAGAAGTTTCCTGGTAGAATTTTTGGATTCACTTATGTATACTATCATATAGTCTGCAAATATCAAAAGTTTGACTGCTTCCTTTCCAATTTGTACCCCTTGATCTCCCTTTGTTGTGTTATTGTTGTAGCTAGGACTTCCAGTGCTATATTGAATAGGTGTGGGGAGAGTGGACAGCCTTGTCTTGTTCCTGATTTTAGTGAAATTGCTTTGAGTTTCTCTCCATTTAATTTGATGTTGGCTGTCAGCTTGTTGTAAATTGCCTTTTTTATGTTTATGTATATTCCTTGTATTCCTGATCTCTCCAAGACCTTTATCATGAAGGGGTGTTGGATTTTGTCAAAGGCTGTTTAGTATCTAATGAAATGATCATGTAGTTTTTGTCTTTCAGTTTATTTATATGGTGCATTACATTGACAGATTTTCATACACTAAACCATCCTTGCATATCTGGGATGAGGCCTACTTGATCATGGTGGATAATTTCTTTGATTTCTTCTTGGATTTGGTTTGTCAGTATTTTATTTAGTATTTTTACATCAATGTTCATGAGGGTGATTGGCCTATGATTCTCTTTCTTTGTTGCATCTTTTTGTGGTTTGGGTATCAGGGTAACTGTAGCCTTATGACAAGATTTTGGTAATGTTCCTTCAGTATCTATTGTGTGGAACAATTTGAAGAGTATTGGTATTAGCTCTTCTTTGAAATTCTGGTAGAATTCTACACTGAAACCATCTGGTCCTGGGCTTTTATTGGTTGAGAGACTTTTAATGAATGTTTTATTTCATTAGGGGCTATTGGTCTATTTAAATTGTTTACCTGGTCTTAGTTTGCCTTTGTTTACCTGGTCTTAGTTTGCCTTTGGTATATAGTACCTATCCAGAAAATTGTCCATTTCTTTTCGATTTTCCAATTCTATGGAGTACAGTTTTTTGAAGAATGACCTGATGATTCTCTGGATTTCCTCATTGTTTGTTGTTATGTCTGCCTTTTCATTTCTGATTTTGTTACTTTAGATGTTCTCTCTCTCTCTTTCTCTCTCTCTCTCTCTCTCTCTCTGCCTTTTGGTTAATGTGTATAAGGGTTTGTCTATCTTATTTATTTTTCAAAGAACAACTCTTTGTTTCATTGATTCTTTGTATTGTTCTCTTTGTTTTTATTTTATTGATTTCAGCCTTCAATTTGATTATTTCCTGGTGTCTATTTCTCCTAGGTGAGTTTGCTTCTTTTTGTTCTAGAGCTTTTAGGTGGGCTGTTAAGCCGCTAGTGTGAGATTTCTCCAACTTCTTTATGTGAGTGTATGGTGATATGAAATTTCCTTTTAGCACTGCTTTCATAGTGTCCTGTAAGTTTGGGTACGTAGTACATTCATTTTCATTGAATTCTGGAAAGTCTGTAATTTCTTTTTTTATTTCTTCCTTGACCCATTGGTGATTCAGTTGAGCATTGTTCAGTTTCCATGCAATGACAGGCTTTCTGTAATTTTTGTTGTTGTTGAAATCTAACTTTAAACCATGGTGGTCCAGTAAAATACAGAAGGTTATTCCAATTTTTAAATATCTGTTGAGATTTGCTTTGTATGTGTTCAATTTTAGAGAAGGTTCCATGGGGTGCTGAGAAGAAAGTATATTCTCTTGTGTTTGGATGGAATATTCTATAGATCTCTGTTAAGTCCACTTGAGTCGCAACATCTGTTCAATCCCTTATTTCTATGTTAAGTTTCCATCTGCCAGATATGTCCATTGGTGTGAGTGGGGTGTTGAAGTCTCCCACTATTAATCTGTGGGGTTTGATATGTGATTTAAGCTTTAGCAATGTTTCTTTTACATATATTGGTGCCCTTGTATTTGGGGTACAAATGTTCAGAATTGAGACTTCATCTTGGTGGATTTTTCTTATGATGAATATGTAATATCCTTTCTGATCTTTTTTGATTGATTTTAGTCTGAAATCTATTTTGTTAGATATTAGGATAGTTACACCTGCTGTGAAATAATGTTTTTGTACACTGGTTTTATAAAATGCTGATTAGCTAGTAGCCAGGCAGGAAATATAGGTAGGATAAGCAGACAAGTAGAATTCTGGAAAGAGGAAGGTTGAGTCAGGAGTTGCCAGCCAGACACAGAGGAAGCAAGATGTGAAGGCAGAACTGAGAAAAGGTACCAAGCTACATGGCTAAACATAAATAAGACTTATGGGTTAATTTAAGTGTAAGAGATAATAATAAGCTTGAGCTAATGGCCATACAGTTCGAGCCTCTGTGTGTTTACCTGGGTCCAAGTGGCTGTGGGAGCACAAGTGAGAGAGATTTGTCCTGACTGTGGACCAAGAGAACTTCTGGCTACAAATGGCACCAAAATATGGGACAAGAGTTTCCACCTAAAACCTAAGAAAGCTTTTTTAAAAAAAGATTCTAAAACAGGGCTAAAATCAGTTTCCTAGTTGTCTCTTTCAGGCCAGCTGCAGCCTGCAGGCTTGAGCTACTCTATGGCGGGTTTGTGCTCTTCGGGCTTGACCATCCAGCATGGTGGATTGCTACTGTGGTACATAGAGGTGTCTTCAAGTTGCACATTACACTGCATGGTGGATTTAGCCTTTGCTAATACAGAAAAAAAGAGATTTTTGGGGGGCTATATGCTGCTTTGTTAGAAGCATAGAACCACTGCCTCCCAGAGTCAGCAGACAGAATGGCTCCTAGAGCTGGTGGTGAATTATCCCCACCATGTTGAAAAGCTGAGATGGGCGGAGTCAGGAACCAAGGATGCTGCTTCAGTACCAACCAATGCAGTTTAAAACAATAGATTCACAATAAGGCAGATTCAGATGGAGTAAGACTTTAAATGGTTTATGGTATGTGTAAAAATGTACATAGGCTGAAAAGAAAGAGGAAAAGGAATATAGACAGTTAAAACAGAAAGTTTTAAAAAATAAAGTCTTTAAAGAGACAGTAAAGGTAATATAAAAATAAGCCACATAAAGATGGATATTACATGGAGAATCTGGATTGTGTTGACTTTGGAAGTTTTGATTGTGAAAGAGAGATATTTGATTGTAAAAGCTGCTGAGTTAATCCAATATATGTATTTTAAAGATATCTTGATTTCAAAATTTATGTCTAAAGATATGTTGCTTTGGAAAAGAGGTTCTGCTTTTGTTTCCACAGAAGATGAGAACCTGTGGGTTGCTTTCAGGCTAATATGGTTTGACCAGCCAAGATCCCCTAAAAGGTCTCCAGTTACACCATGGCCCAGATCATCCAACATCAAAAACCAACTTCAAGGTAACTGGCTGAGAGAATACAGGCTCACAGACTACTCCAGTCAAGACTTGACCATAATCCTAAAATTTTCTTTGTATCCCCATAAGAATAAAGTTCCCTTTATCGTCAGGAAATAGCTCAGAAAACTATGCCAACATTCCCCCAAAATGGATTATGGATGTTTGTCTTTGTTTAGGTTGTTGGTTACAAATTGTTATTGGTCATAGTCAATATCTCTGTAAAAGAAGAAAGGAGGGTATGATATGGAAATATAGGATATAGATATGATAGGATAAAAGGTGGATTATTGAACCTACTTTTAACGATTAGTGTGTTTAAAATGTTTTACATTGGTATAGATTTAGTTTATTGATACAAATTTAAAGTTTGCTCCTGGCAGCACCAATTTACTTCAGAGAGGAAGATGGGTGTTGAAGACACTCCATACAGAGTTTATCTTCATCTTGGCAAGAATAGCCATTGGGCAAGAAACTGTTCTTGCCTGGACTGCTTGACAAAATGTTGTATCGACTAGAAATGCAGGACCAATAGGAAGGTGACCACTGAACCTTGCAAGACAAAATGGTCCTTCAGGTTCCTGCTTCACAGAAGAAACAACCAGGCATTCTACAGGACACAGAGAAAAGTGACTGAGAGACTAGCAGCTGTGAGACCAGTGGGTGAGATAGATTTGTCCTGACCGCAGGCCAGGTGGGACACAGGAAAACTTCAGCTACATATAACAGCTTGCTTTCTAAGTCCATTTGATTAGAAAGTGTTTTCCCAGCCTTTTATTCTGAGGTAGTGTCTGTCTTTGAAGTTGAGATGTGTTTCTTGTATGCAGCAGAAGGATGGTTCCCAATTTCATATCCATTCTGTTAGTGTGTGTCTTTTTATAGGCAAATTGAGTCCACTGATATTAAGGGATATTAATGACCAGTGATTGTTAAATCCTGTTTTCTTTTGGTGGTAGTGTGTGTGTATTTCCATTCTTTGGGATTTGCTGCTGTGGGGTTATCTATTGCCTGTGTTTTTGTAGGAGCATCTGACTTCCTTAGGTTGGAGTTTTCCTTCTAGAGCTTTCTGTAGGGTTGGATTTGTGGATAGATATTGTTTAAATCTGGTTTTGACTTGGAATGTATTGTTCACTTGTCTATGGTTTCAGTCTATGGTGACTGAAAGTTTTGCTGGGTATAGTAGTAGTCTGGGCTGTCATACATGGTTTCTTAGTTCTGCATTGCATCTGTTCAGGACCTTTTAGCCTTCAGAGTCTCCATTGAGAGGTTGGGTGTTATTCTGATGGGTTTGCCTTTATAAGTCACTTGGACTTTTTCATTTGCTGCTCTTAATATTCTTTCTTTATTCTGTATGTTTAATGGTTTAATTATTAAGTGATGAGGGGACTTTTTTGGGATCTAGTCTATTTGGTGTTCTATAAGCTCCTTGTATCTTTATAGGTATTTACTTCTTTAAGTTGGGAAAGTTTTCTTCCATGATTTTGTTGAATATATTTCCCATGCCTTTGAGTCAATATTCTTCTCCTTCTTCTTAGGTTTGGCCTTTTCATGGTGTCCCAGATTTCCTGGACATTTTTGCTATATGACTTTTTTGGCTTTGGAGTTTTCTTTGACTGACAAATCTATTTCCTGTATTGTATCCTCTATGTCAGAGATTCTCTCTTCCATCTCTTATATTCTGTTGGTTATGCTTGCATCTGTAGTTCCTGTTCATTTACTCAGATTTTCTATTTCCAGCATTCCCTTGGCTTGTGTCTTCTTCCTTGTTTATATTTCAGTGTTCAGGTCTTGAACTGTTTCCTTCACATATTTAATTGCTTTTTTATGGTTTTCTTGGATTTCCTTAAGGGATTTATTGATTTCTTCCAATTTTTTGTTTGTCTTTTCCTTGATTTCTTTAAGGGATTTTTTCCATTTCTTTTTTAAAGGCTTCTATCATCTTCATAAAGTTATTTTTAAGGTCACTGTCTTCTGATTCTTCTACTTTGTTGTGTTCAGGTCTTGCTGTTATAGTACTGCTAAGTTCTGGTGATGCCATATTGCTCTTTATGTTGTTGTACGTATTTTTGCATTGGCATCTACCTGTCTCTTTCTCCAATAGGTGCAAGAGGTGCCTGTGTCTGAATGAGCTGCTCTTGGTCCAATCTGTGCTTGCTGTGTCTGTGCCTCAGGGGTCCACTCTGGATCCAATATTAGCTCTTGGTCTAATTGGAGTGGCAGATTCTGTGTCTCTGGAAGCTACTCATGGTCCAATATGAGCTGGCTGATTCTGTGTCTCAGGGAGCCACTCTTGGTCCTACTGGGGCTCTTGGTCCAATCAGAGCTGGTGGATTCTGTTGAGGAACAGTCTTAAACACATTATCAAAGGAAAAAAATTTTCTACATAGACTACTGATAACAGAGGTGCTAAGAACAATGATTAGTATGGTACCTCATTAAACTGAAAGGTTCTCTGTACAGAAAAGGGTACTACCCATCCAACAAAGTGGTAGGCAATAGTACAGGAAAAGATTGTTTTTACCAACCTGAGAGGGGACTAATATCCAAAGTATAGAAAGGACTAAAAAAAGCTGGATATTAAGAAAACAAATAATGCCCCCAAATGGAGTACAGAGAGTTCTTAAAAGATAAAACATGAATGACTGAGAAGCATGTAAAATTCTTAGTTCAACATTCTTAGTCATCAGGGAAATGCAATAAAAAATCCTTTTATGAAATCTTTTTTTATTAAGAGATTTTCTATTCATTTTACATATCAGCCACTGATTCCCCTGTCCTCCCTCCTCCCACCCTCCAGCCACCCCCCAATCTACCCCCATTCCCACCTCCTCCAAGGCAAGGTCTCCCCTGGTGAGTCAGCAGAACCTGGTAAATTCAGTTGAGGCAGGTCCAATCCCCTCCTCCCTGCACCGAAGTTGAGCAAAGTATCTCACCATAGGCACTAGGTTCCAAAAAGCCAGCTCCTGCACCAAGGACAGGTCTGGGTCCCACTGCCTGGGGACCTCCTAAACAGTTCAAGCCAAACAACTGTCTCACTTATCCAGAGGGCCTAGTCAAGTTCCATGGGGGCTCTCTCAGCTATTGGTTCACAGTTCATGTGTTTCCAATAGTTTGGCTAGTTGTCTCTGTACTTTTACCAATCATGGTCTTAATACCTCTTGCTCATATAATCCCTCCTCTCTCTTGTCGATTGGACTCCTGGAGCTCTGCCTGGGGCCTGGCCGTGGATCTTTGCATCTCCTGCCATCAGTCACTGGATGAGAGTTCTATCATGACAGTTAGGGTGTTCGGCCATCCAATCACCAGAGCATGGCAGCTCAGGTACCCTCTGACCATTGCCAGTAGTCTATAGTGGAGGAGTCATCTTTGTGGATTCCTGGGCACCTCTCTAGCACTCTTCTTCTTCCTATACACATGCTCAGCTATGTTCATATCAACATTGTTTGTAATAGCCATAACCTGGAAACAACCTAGATGCCCTTTAACTGAAGAATGGATAAAGAAAATGTGGTACATATACACAATGGAGTACTACTCAGCAGAGAAAAAAAATGATATCATGAGGTTTGCAGGCAAATGGATGGATCTAGAAAAAAATCATCCTGAGTGAGGTTACCCAGATTCAGAAAGACAAACCATGGTATGTACTCACTCATAAGTGGATATTAGATGTAAAACAAAACAATGGATAACCAGACTGCAACTCACAACTCTAGGGAGGCTACCTAGTAAAGAGAACCCTAGGAAAGACACAGGGATTGCCCAGAGACATAGAAATGGATGAGATCTACATGAGCAAACTGGGGGTGATGGGGGGTAATGGAGGGCAAGGTTCAGGGAAAAGAGAGCTTAGGGGAGTGGGAGGTCCTTGCTAGATCAGGAACAGAGTGGGAGAACAAGGAAAGAGACACCAGGATAAATAAAATAAAATCTTGAAAGTCTGTCCTAGGTCTTTGGGCTATTCAGACTCAGGCTTCTGACCCTCCAGGCAGTGTAAGGTGTGGGGTTCCTCTTGTGGCATGGGTCTCAACTTGGATCAGTCATTGGTTGGCCACTCCCACAAGTTCTGTGCCACCTTTATCCCAGCACATCTTTCAGGCAGGGCAAATTATAGGTTGAAGGTTTGGTTGCTGGGTTGGTGTCCCAATCTAATCCCTCCACTGGAAGCCTGGCCTGGCCATATAAGATGATGATTTCAAGCTCCATATATCTTACTTACCAAGAGTCTTAGCTAGGGTCAACCTTGTAGATTCCTGGGAGGCTCCATTTCACTAGGTTGATATGCCCGGGAGGAGTGCCCTTTTCTAGAGAAAAAGGAGGAGGAGTGGATCTGGAGTGAGGGAATATGGGGGGAGGGACTGGGAAGAGAGAAGGGAGGATAAACTGGGATAAGAATTAATATATAAGAAGAGCATAAACAATCTTGAAATTATTAGTTAAATGGATGGATTTAGAAAAAATCATCTTGAGTAAGGTAAGACAAAAGACAAAAAATGGTATGTATTCACATGTATTAGTTGTTAAGTCTCTGATAAGTAGGCTACAATCCATATCACCACAGAGATTACATGTAGAGTAAGGAACTAGGCATGAGGTGGCATGGGATTGGATCACTGTAGGAAGGGCAAAATAGAATAGATAGCTACAGGTGGACAGGAAGACTGGAATGGGGGGATCAAATGGAGAGGGAGAAGGAAGAAGGGGCTTAGGGATGATTACAGAGAAGGACACTTAAACTAAAGGCCATTATGGAAACATAGTATAATAGAAGCTTTCTAAAATATACACACATATAAATATGATTTAAATGTAGTTGCCAAAAAACTCTAAAAGAGACAATGCCCCAACTGGACATTTTTCATCACTAGATGCTTCTAGTACTGGGGATGGATTACATCTAATTGAGCTTTTGGCCAGAGGAGGCCCATGTGAACCCCCAAACAACCCAGACCATTGCTAAGGCAATTTGTTGCTCTCCACAAACTGATGGCAAAGCCCTATTGCTTAAGACAACTCATTGTTGCTTCTCCACAACTCATTGGCCATGGAGAAGTCAAGCTGGTTCATACCTTCACTCCCGCTGACTAGTGTTCATGCTGGAAGGTGCTGGAAGGTGGTCTGCATGCTAACCAAAGGAGAAAGGTAAATGCCAACCCTGCTACAAACCTTCTGATCTAGTGACCTTCTGTAATAGTGACCTATCAGCAAGATACGCTAGTGTAATGGTGGCATGACGCTTGTAGGCAGAGCCAACCACTCTGATTGGAATTAAAGCTTACTACATGAGATAGAACCATCTCCAAGTCTCTCATGGCCCAGAACCTGAGATCAGATAGGGACCTCTGGGAAAACTAAGTACTCCCATTTTGCTAATTTTCCTAAAGGAGAATAGCCATAAAATGACTCCTAGCGACATTCTTCTACACTTATAGATCAGTGCCTTGTTCAACCATCATCAGATAAGCTTCTTCCTGCAGGACATGGGAAGAAACAGAGGCCCATAGCCGGACAAGGTGCAGAGAACACCTAGTCCTAAGTGGGAGGACTCCATCAAATCCTTCCCCTCATGATCAGAGAACCCTGTGGAAGAGGAGTTGGAAAGACTGTAAGAGCCAGGTGAGATTGAAGGGCACCAAAGAAACAGTGTCCTCTACACACAGCAGCACCAATGCACATATGAACTCACAGAGACTGAGGCAGTATGCACAGGGCCTGCATGGGTATGCACCAGATGGGGTCTCACAACTGAGAGAAGTGGACACAAGCCCCCAACTCTAACCCAAATGCCATCTCCGGGGGACAATCACTGGCAAATAAAAAAAAATCATTTTTCTCTAATGGAGTCTCACTGAGTATAAAGTCACTTTTAAGGACAGTCCCCACACACAGAAGTAGATGGACAACAGAAAATGAGCTCAGTGGTTTGTTTTTTTTTTTTGTCTTATTATACTTCATTTGAGCATTAAAAAAAACCCAGGCGGGTACTTTGCTTATATATTATGGCTTCAATATTGTGCTTTTAGGGAATTTCTGTGCATGTCAATGTGTGTGTCTTTATCTATATGTGTTTTTCTTTGGCTCTTTGTTCATTTGTTCATTATGCCCTATTCAGGTTTGCTTGTTTTATTTTATATTGTTATTATTTTTAGATATATTTGTTTTCTAATGAGATAGCAAGGAAGGATATTGGTTTGGATGGGTAAAGAGGTGGGGAGGATCCTGGAGGAGTTGTGGGAGGGACAACCATAATCAGAATATATTCTATAAAAATCTATTTTCAATAATGCTACAAGCTGCAAAAATATACAAAGTAGGATTTTGGCTGATTATAACAAAACAAATACCTGGAAGAAGCCAAGGGCCTTCCAGAAGTCAAGCTGAGGCTCAGGGAGCCTTGGTGATACTTGGCTTTTGATTATCAGCTATTTCCTGCTATGAATTTCTTGTGTGCCATTGTAGTTTTTCCATCATTTATTGGGCATCATTTCCTCTCTACTAAAGGAATATTTAGATAACCTTGTGTGCTGACAGCTGAGCATAGCCAGAACCTCAGTTCAAGCCTCCCTGTAATTATCACCACTGGCAGACTTAGGCCAGGTCCATCCCCAGAGGGAGGAAGTACCTTATCAAAGATGCCTCTGTACTCTCTAAGAATAGACTTTAGCGTCCAGACTACCCATTTAAGAAGGCCTGGGGGATGTGCCAATTAAGCTTAACTTCCTCCTTTCCTAAATCTTACCTCTAGTTCCAGATCTCCCTTTAACTATCACCAGAGGCATCCAGCTGTACACAGGTTGCCTAGGGACCGAGCACACTTTCCCCAATCCTGCAGAAAAACAGCAGATAGCTTGGACAGATAGGAGCCACAGGAAAAAAGATGACAGATTTATTTTCTCCCATTCACCTAGCAACTTATAGATTCTTAACATTTTCTACCAATCATGTTTAAGATTATAGCTGAGCACATAAGATCCCTCTTCTAGATATTACCCAAATTTAGCCTTTAGGTAATTCATTTTCCTTTTGGGTTGCAAATGATAATTAATAGTTATTGCCCCTTTATGTGATTCTTATCATTCCTCTGTTTGACCCTGGAAGCCTGGCTTTGCACTGCCAAGGGATTGCTGCTTGTAAGTGTATATATACTGGGACTCCCAGGGCATGGGCGGAGGAAGAAGATGATCTGGAAAAATAAATGACTGGACTAAGAGCTCTGTGTGCTGAGATTCTATTTCCCAAAAATAGTCCTTACCATTCGTACTTCTCTCTCCTGAGCCCCGGGATGTATAATATTAAGGCTGGTCCCTCTAATATCATACAAGACAATAAAAAATAAAATCACACTATGGTAACTACAAACAAACAAACAATATACAAGAGAGGGTGAGACAGCTCAGCAGTTTAAAGTACTTGCTGCTCTTGCAGAGGACCAGAGTTTGGTTCCCAGCACCTCTACAGGGTGAATCACAATTGCCTGTAACTCCAATTCCAAGGGAAATTTCATCTTCTTCTCTGTCTGCAGATACCATCATGTATGGATGGATATATACATGCACTCATATGTAAGTTAAAAAATCTTTAAAATGTACAAAAACTATGTAGAAAATTATAAACTTTTAATGAGAGAAACACAAAGTCCTGAATGAATGGAGAGAAATTACGCTCATCATGTATAAAACTCATTCAAAATCTCAAATCTCTGTGTGTACATTCATACAAACAAATGTTTGTGTAACACTGTTGTCCTATAATAAGATTTTTATCAAAATAAAGTGGCTAAGAATGCTAAAACATTGTTGAAGTAACGTAATGACAGGATCCTATACTTAAGAGACTTTAAACATCCCACCAGAAAACTCTTAGATGTGTCAAGTAGCTAAAGTAGCAGGATACAAAATTGACTTAAAAATATCAGATTTTTTGTGTGTACATACACACACACACACACACACACACACACACACACACACAAATAACAAACATGTTGAGAAAGAAATCAGAAAAACAGTACCATTTACAATAGTTTTAGAAACCAAAATCTTCAAGGTTAGTTTCTAAAAAGGAAGTCTATGAATAAAATCAAGAATTGAAAATGTGATTGCATAAAAATAAAGGATACATTTACAGAGGAGAAACAACTAACTGAGTGAAGAAACCCTATAGAGAAGAGGAAAAGAATCTTTGCTATCTTATTGAGGAAAATGAGACAAGATGAACATTTTTAAGCACAAAAGAGCTTTCTGTTTTTAAAATTATTGTCACAAGTGTGATACATAGCAGTCAACAACATGCCTCAGTATCATCAAATGGGAAGCATTCATTGAGCATTCATCTCAACCCTGGTAGTGATTGGTCAGGTGCTTTCCAAATCTTGCACTTGTTCAAGGGTAATCTGGTTTTATTCTAATGGAAAAGACTTTCCAATCAAATGGTCGTAAGAATCAAGTGGGTGTAGCCATCCTAATATCCAGCAAAATAGACTTCAAACTAAAATCAATTAAAAGAGATCATGAAGGACATTACATACTCATCACAGGAAAGATCCACCAAGATGAAGTTTCAATTCTGAACATTTATGCTCCAAACACAAGGGCACCACATATATAAAAGAAACATTACTAAAGCTTAAATCACATATAAAAACCCACACATTAATAGTGGGAGACTTCAACACCCCACTTTCACCACTGGACTTATTGATATCTACAGAAAATTCCATCCTAACCAAAAAAAAAATATACTTTCAAAGAGTTGGTTCTTTGAGAAAAATCAACAAGATGGACAAGCCCTTATCCAAACTAACAAAAAAAAAAAAAAAAACAGAGAAAGAGCATCCAAATTAACAAAATTCAGAAATGAAAAGGGGGACATAACAACAGACAATGAGGAAATCCAGAGAATCATCAAGTCATACTTCAAAAACCTCTACTCGACAAAACTGGAAAATCCAAAAGAAATGGATAATTTTCTGGATAGGTACCACATACCTAAGTTAAATTAAGACCAGATAAACCATTTAAATAGTCCAATAACCCCTAAGGAAATAAAATCAGTCATTAAAAGTCTCTCAACCAACAAAAGCCCAGGACCAGATGGTTTCAGCGCAGAATTCTACCAGATCTTCAAAGAAGAGTTAAAACCAATACTCATCAAATTGTTCCACACAATAGAAGCAGAAGGAATATTACCAAACTCCTTCTATGAGGCTATAATTACCCTGATTCCTAAACCAAACAAAGATGCAACAAAGAAAGAGAACTACAGACGTATCTCCCTCGTGAACATTGATGCAAAAATACTCAATAAAATACTGGCAAACAGACTCCAAGAATACATCAAAACAATTATCCACCATGATCAAGTAGGCTTCATCCCAGGCATGCAAGGGTGGTTCAACATATGAAAGTCTGTCAATGTAATATACCATATAAACAAACTGAAAGAAAAAAACCACATGATCATCTCACTAGATGCAGAAAAGGCCTTTGACAATATCCAGCACCCCTTCATGATAAAGGTCTTGGAGCAATCAGGAATACAGGGAACATACCTAAATATAATAAAGGCAATCTATAGCAAGCCAACAGCCAATATCAAATTAAATGGAGAGAAACCTAAAGCGATACCACTAAAATCAGGAACAAGGCAAGGCTGTCCCCTCTCCCCATACTTATTCAACATAGTACTTGAATTTCTAGCCAGAGCTATAAGACAACATAAGGAGATTAATGGGATACAAATTGGAAAGGCAGAAGTCAAGCTCTCCCTGCTTGCAGATGTCATGATAGTATACACAAGTAAGGCCAAAAATTCAACCAAGGAATTGATATAGCTTATAAACACCTTCAGCAACATAGCAGGATACAAGATCAACACAAAAAAATCAGTAGCCCTCCTATATACAATAGACAAACAGGCTGAGAAGGAAATCAGAGATACATCACCCTTTACAATAGCCACAAATGATATAAAATACCTTGAGGTTACGCTAACTAAGCATGTGAAGGACCTATATGACAAGAACTTTAAGTCCCTGAAAAAAGAAATTGAAGAAGTCAGAAAAAGGAAACATCTCCCATGCTCATGGATAGGCAGGATTAACATAGTAAAAATGGTGATCTTACCAAAAGAAATCTACAGATTCAATGTGATCCCCATCAAAATACCAACACAATTCTTCATAGACCTGGACAAAATAATACTCAACTTCATATGGAAAAACAAAAATCCAGGATAGCCAAAAGAATCCTGTACAATAAAACAACCTCTGGAGGCATCACGATCCTTGACCTCAAGCTCTACTACACAGCTACAGTAATAAAAACAGCTTGATACTGGCATAAAAACTGACATGTGGACCAATGTAATCGAATTGAAGACCCCGACATTAATCCACACACCTATGAACATATAATTTTTGACAAAGAAGCCAAAACTATACAATGGAAAAAAGAAAGCATCTTCAACAAATGGTGCTGGCATAACTGGATGTCAACATGTAGAAGGCTGCAAATAAATCCATACCTGTCACCATACACAAAACTTAAGTCTAAGTGGATCAAAGTCCTCAACATAAATCCAGTTACTCTGAATCTGATAGAAGAGAAAGTAGGAAGTAGCCTTGAACGTATTGGCATAGGGGATCACTTCCTAAATATAACACCAGTAGCACAGACACTGAGAGAAACAATCAACCAATGGGACCTGTTGAAACTGAGAAGCTTTTGTAGAGCAAAGGACATGGTCAACAAGACAAAGCGACAGCCTACAGGATGGGAAAAGGTCTTCACCAACCCCACATCTGACAGAGGGTTGATATCTAGAATATATAAAGAACTCAAGAAATTAAACATCAAAATGCCCAACAGTCCAATTAAGAAATGGGCTATAGAACTTAACAGAGAATTTTCAACAGAAGATGCTCAAATGGCTGAAAGACATAAAAGGATTTGCTCAATATCTCTTATTATCCAGGAATTACAAATCAAAACGACTCTGAGATACCACCTTACACCTGTCAGAATGGCTAAGATCAAAAACACTGAAGACAGCTTATACTGGAGAAGTTGTGCAGCAATGGGAACTCTCCTCCACTGCTGGTGGGAATGCAAGCTTGTACAGCCACTTTGGAAATCAATATGGGCTTCCTTAGAAAATTGGGAATCCATCTCCCCCAAGACCCAGCTGTAGCACTCTTGGGCATATACCCAAGGAATGCTCAATCATACCACAAGGGCATTTGCTCAGCTGTGTTCATATCAGCATTGTTTGTAATAGTCAGAACCTGGAAACAACCTAGATGCCCTTCAACTGAAGAATGGATGAAGAAAATGTGGTACATATACACAATGGAGTACTACTCAGCAGAGAAAAACAATGACATCATGAGGTTTGCAGGCAAATGGATCGATCTAGAAAAAATCATCCTGAGTGAGGTAACCCAGACTTAGAAAGACAAACATGGTATGTACTCACTCGTAGGAGGATACTAGATGTAAAACAAAGATGACTAGACTGCTAGTCACAACTCCAGGGAGTCTACACAGAAAACAGGACCCTAAGAAAGACACAGGGATCATCCAATGACAGAGAAATGGATGAGATCTACATGAACAACCTGGATGTGAGTGGGGGAACTGAAGGGCAAGGGTCAAGGGAAAGACAGCTTAGGGGAGTGGGACATCCCAGCTGGATCAAGAACAGTGAGGGAGAACAAGGAATAACAGACCATGATAAATGAAGACCATGTGATAATAGGAAGAAGCAAAGTGCTAGATAGGGCCTCAGAAATCTACAAAGATACTTCCACTGTAGACTACTGGCAATGGTCAAGAGAAAGCCGGAACTGACCTGGTCTGGTGATCAGATGGCCAAACACCCTAACTGTCATGATAGAACTCTCATCCAATAACTGATAGAAGTGGATGCAGAGATCCTCGGCCAGGCCCTAGGTGGAGCTCCAGGAGTCTAGTTGGTGAGAAAGAGGAGGGATTGTATGAGCCAGAATTGTTGAGACCAAGATTGGAAAAAGCACAGGGACAAATAGCCAAACATGAACTGTGAACCAAAAGCTGAGAAGCCCCCAACTGGATCAGGCCTTCTGGATAAGTAAGACAGTTGAATAGCTTGAACTGTTTGGGAGGCATGCAGGCAGTGGGACCCGGACCTGTCCTTAGTGCATGAGCTGGCTGTTTGGAGCCTTGGGCTTATGCAGGGACACTTTGCTCAGCCTGGTAGGAGGGGACTGGGCCTGCCTGTGCTGAATCTACCAGGTTGAGCTGAATCCCCAGGGGAGTCTTTGCCCTGGAAGAGATAGGAATAGGGGGTGCGCTGGGGGAAAGTGGGGGCGAGGATGGGAAGGGGAAGGACAGGGGAACCCATGTCTTATATGTAAAATTAAATTAAATTATAAAAAAAACCCATAGGAGATTCTGAAACATTCTTATAAATGTATTTTTATATATCAGTTCTTTTTTTTAGCATAAAGAGCACAAACAGTATAAAATAAAAGTAAATGTAAGACCACACACACACACACACACACACACACACACACACACACACACACACAAATTAAGTTCTTGTTAAAAATCCAAAGAAACTAAATTCTCAATAAAAATCCAATGTCTGCCGGCGGTGGTGGCACACGCCTTTAATCCCAGCACTCGGGAGGCAGAAGCAGGCAGATCTCTATGAGTTCCAGGCCAGCCTGGTCTACAACTCGAGTTCCAGGAAAGGTGCAAAGCTACACAGAGAAACCCTGTCTTGAAAAAGAAAACGAAACAACAACAAAAAAAAAATCCAATGTCTCTTTAAAAGTTCAAACTCTCTTAACTGTGGGCTCTTAACAAATTAAAAAAATAAGTTACATACTGCTTATTTTAAGAGGGGAGAACCAAGGCATGGTCACAGTCAAAGCAAAGTCAAACCAAAATTCTACAGAGTAAATCAAATCCTATCCTCTCAATGTCTTGCATATGGAATTCACTCATGATCTTCTAGCCTCCAAAAGGTTTAGGCAGTTCAACTTCTCCGGCTTTGCCGTTCATAGCACACATAGCTTATATTGTAGGCTCTGAGCAGCTCCAATTCCTATTTACCACTGTGAATCTGCTGACCTGGCATTTCCAACTAGCTGGGGACTCCACTATAACTGAAGCTTCATCTTCACTGAATGGCTTCTTCTGGCCTTTTTTCCCTGCTACATAGTTCCAGACCTTGGCTCTTATTTATAACCTTTTCAACTGTGCAGCTCCCACGCTGCCAAAAACAGTGAAACAGGAAACTTTTTTTTTTTCTTCAAGACAGGGTTTCTCTGTGCAGCTTTGGAGCCTGTCCTGGAACTCACTTTGTAGACCAGGTTGGCCTTGAACTCAGAGATTGGCCTTGCTCTGTCTCCCGAGTGCTGGGATTAAAGGTGTGTGCCTCCACCTCCTGGCAAAATGGGAAACTCTTATGCATTACCAAGTTCAGCTGCCAGCTTGAGATGCAGCCTTGGACTCCTTTGTATCACAGCTTCTGTGTGCTAATCCAGAGGAAATACTTCCCCAAGCTTTTTGCTTCAGTAATGCTGATCTCTTCTTAACCACAGGAGATCTTTAAGCTCATCATCTGCATTGCTCCAGAATTATCTGCCAAGCCCCCATGGAACAGCTCATTATGCTGTAAGCATTCAACAACATTTCCAATCCAAAGTTCCGAAGTTCTTGTACAATCCTTCCTAAAACAACATGGTCAGGTCTGTTGAAGCAATAACTTACAAACCTGGTACCAATTTCTGTTCTACTTTGCTTTATATTGCTATGATTAAAAATCCCATGATCAAAATTAACTTGAGGAGGAAAGGGTTTATTTGTCATACACTTCCCAATCAGAGTTCATCACTAAGGGAAGTCAGGGTTGGGACTTGATCAGGAACCCTGATGCAGAGACTAAAGCAAAAGCCATGGGGAATGCTGAATATTGGTTCACTTCCCACAGCTTGCACAGCCTGCTCTCTTACACAACCATGAACTATCTATCCAAGGTGCCACTGCCCACACGAGGATAGGTCCTCCCACATCAATTATTAAGGAAATGTACCCCCAGAGTTTCTTACAGAAAACAGTTTCTCATTACTATTCCTTAATTCCAAATGACCCTAGCTTGTGACAAGTTGACAAAAAACTAATCAAGACATTAGTTTTGGGGGCTTCTTTATATATTCTAGATACAAACTCTCAATTAGCTCTATAGATGGTAATGATTTTTCCCATTCTATAGGTTGCCTCTTTACCCATCCAATTGTGTCCTTTCCTATACAAAAACATTATATATTATATATTACAAACATTATACATTGTAAACATTCATTAGCTTCATGAAATCTCATTTATTAATTATTGATATACCTGCACTATTGTGGTCCTGTTCAGACAGTCTTTCATGTAAAACGAGTTCAAGTATATCCCCTACTTTCTCTTCTTTCAGATTAAGGATATTTCGGCTCTTATATTGAGGTCCTTGATACATCTGCAGTTGAGTTTTGTGCAGGGTGAGAGAGAAGGATCAAACTTCATTCTTGTGCATGTAGCTATCCAGTTTAGGTTGCATCAGTTGTTGATGATGCTGTTTGTTTTCCAATATGTATTGTTAGCTTGTCAAAACTCAGGTGGCCATAGAATTATGAATTTATGTGCAGGTCCTTGTTTCTATTCAATTTTATGTCTGTACAATATTATTTTCATTACCATATCTTTGTAGAATTAATTGAAATTTGAGATGTTGATAGTTACAGAAGTTTTATGGTTGTTGTTTAAGACTGTTTGGGCTATCCTCGGTCTTTGTATTGCCATATGAAATTTAAGATTATATTTTCAATTTGTGTCAAGATACACTAGAGTACTGGGAATTGCTTTGGGTTTATAGATTGCTTTTGAGTTTGGGAGATACTACCATCTTCTGGAAAAATTTCAATTTCTCTTTTCAGTGTCTTAAGGTTTTCATTACATGTGTTTTTCACTTCTTTAGAAGTTAGAATTTTTTTCCAAGGTATTTTTTAGGCAATTGTAAATGATATTGTTTACTTGATGTCTTTCTTGATGTGTTTGCCATATGTATATAGGAAGGAGACAGATTTTTGTGTATTGATTTTTATTCAACTACTTTGGTGAATGTATTTATTGGTGGAATATTTGGGGTAGGTATTTTACATAAAGAACTTTAAATAAAATAGTTTGATTTATTTCTTTCCTGTTGGTATCCTCTTTATCTCTTTCACTTGTCTTATTGCTCCAGCTAAGACTTCAAATAGTATTTTAAGAAGAATTAAGTAGAATGGACAGCATTATCTTGTTTCTGATTTTATTAGAAATTTACTGAGTTTTAATCCACTTATGTTGATCAGATACATTAATGGATAAGTTTCTTTTATTATTGGATCTTTGTCTGGTTTGGGTATTATGGTAATACTGGTTTTGTAAAATGAATTTGAGAATGCTCCCTCATTTTCTACTTTGAGGAATAGTTTGAGGAGTATTGATGTTAGTTCTCTGAAGGTCTGGTAGAATTCTGTGCTGACTCCTATGCTTTTGTAGTAAGAATATTCATTGTTACTGTTTCTATTTCACCTGGTGTTATGGGCCTGTTTAAACTATTTACCTCATCTTGATTTAACTTTAGCTGATTATATATATCTAGAAATTCACCCATTTCTTTGAGATTTTCCAGTTTGGTGGAATATAAATTTTTAAAATATGTCCTTATGATTCTCTGAATTTCCTCAGTATCTGTTGTAATATTTTCCCTTTCATCTCTAATTTTATTAATTTGGATTTTTCCCTCTGTTTATTTAGCTATTTTGGCTAAAGGTTTGCCAGTCTTGTTAATCTTTTCAAAATACTCTGTGAAACTCTATTTCATTGATTATTTGTGTGGGTTTTTTGTTACTAATATATTAATTTCTTCCTTGATTTTGAAAAATCCCTTAACATTTATTTTTCCAGGGGTATTGATTTTTTCTAGAGTCTTCAGGTTCATCTTTAAGTTATTAGTTTGATATGTCTCATTTTTTGATCTAGGTACATAGTGCTATTAACCTTCCTCTTATGAGTGCATTCATGGTCTCCCATAGATTTTGGTATGACATATGTTCGGTTCTAGGAATCTAATAATTCCCCTTTTGACCTATTCTTTCATTCAGTTTTGGCTTAGTAGTGTGTTATTTAGCTTTTATGAACTTGTGTGCTTTCTGTCTTTTTCTTTGTTGTTATACATCTTGAGTGCATGGTGGTCAGAAAGATTTCAGGATGTAATTTTTCTGTATTTGTTGAGATTTGCTTTGCATACTAGTATGTGGTCTCTTTTTGAGAAGACCCCAGTGGGCTGGTAAGAAAGAAATGTGCATTCTTTAGTGTTTTATTGGAATGTTTTGTAGACATCTGTTAGGTCTATTTGATTTATGATGTCACTTAACTTCAGAGTTTCTCTATTTAGTTATTTTTTTTTTTCCAGATGATCTATGTATTGGTGAGTGTGTGATACTAAGATCACTATGTTGGTGTTGATCTGTGGTTTTAGGTTTAAGAGGTTTTTATTTTTTCATGAAATTGTATGCTCTTGTGTTTGATGCATCTATATTTAAGATTGCAATATTCTATTCACGATTTTCTTCTTTAAGGAAGATAAACTGTCCCTCCTTATATCTATGAAATAGTTTCAGTTTGAAGTAAATTGTTTTGCATATTAAATGCTTGTTTCTTGGTTCCATTTGCTTGGAATATTTTTTTCACTCGTTTTCCCTAGGTACTCTCTATCACTGCTCATGAGATGTATTTCTTGAAGGCAGCAAAAAAAAAAAATACTGTTTGTAAGTCTTTGTCATTGTATTGGGTAGTTGAAATTATTAAAATTAAGTTATTGAACAATGTGTAAACATTCCTGTAATTTTACTGCTTTTGTAGTGTTGTAATAGAGTTTTTTGATTAAGTGTTTTGGAATTATTTGTTCCATGTACTTTCTTGGGTGTGTTTAACCTTCTCTTAAGATCTAAGTATCCTTCCAGTAAAGCTGTATTAGATGTTGTAAATTCTTTAACTCTATTTTTATCATGGAAAACTTTATTTTCTTCTTAAATTATGACTGATAGTTTTGTGAGGTATAGTAGTCTGTGCTGATATCTGTGGCCTTTCATAATTTTCAGAACATAAATCTAATTCCTTCTGGCTTTTATGGTCCATTGAAAAGTCTGATGTTACTTTTATGGGTGTGCCTTTGTGAGTTTTATCTTTCTCTCATACTGTTTTAAAATCCTTTCTGTTTTCTGTATATTTAGTGTTTTGGCTACTATATAACATACAGAATTTCTTTTCTGGTATTGTCTATTTGGTGTTCTGTATGCTTCTTGGATTTTATAAGCATTTATTTCCTAGGATTAGAAAGAGGTTTTAAATCATTTTATTGGAAATTTTTTCTGTGCCTCTGAACTGGGATTCTTCTTTTTCTTTCTTTCTCTTTTTAAAAAGATTTTGTGTATAGATGTCTTGCCTACATGTGCATCTTGCATATGTCTGGTGCTTGAGACAACTAGAAGCCTGTGCTGCATCCTTTGGAGCTAAAGTTACAGCCAGTTGTGAACCACCATGTGGGTGCTAAGGACTGAACCAGGGTCCTATGCAAAAGCAGTATGTGCTCTTAACCACTGAGCCATCTCTCTAGCTCCTTCTTTTTCATGTATACCCATTGTTTATAGTTTTTGTCTTTTTATAGTGGCTCAGGGTTTTGTTCTTTTTTTCTGATTTGACATTTTCTTTTTATTGGATGATCCAGTTCCTCTATTTTGATTTCAATACCTGATATTCTCTCTTACATTATATCTATCTATTGTTGAGGCTTTCTTCTGAATTTTTGTTTGAATTATTGAATAAGTTTTCAAGTTTTATGTAATTTTTCTTTTCACAGAAGGTCTACCTACTTATTAAATTTTGAATTGTTTTCATATCTTGAATTTTTATTTCATTCATTTGATTATGTTTCCACAGTCTTTATTGTAGCATTTATTCATATCCTCCTTGAGTTTTTGGTAATGTTTATTATTGATATTTTGAAATCATTGTTTTATATACCATCTAAATTGCTTCTCATAGGGAATGTTTCAAGGAGAGTACTAATTTTGATAGAACTTGTCATTTTGATGATTCATAGTTGTGTATTTGTACCTAAACATCTGAAGTTAGATTATTTGCTATATTTCTAAGTATTTCTTCTCTCCCTTATTTAAAGGGTATTTGAAGCTCCATTCCTGTTACTCCACTTTGGAGTACTGGGCTTAGTCATAGCTGGGTGAGATTGATGATTATTTTTATCCTATGGTAGCATGTGTAGAACCTACCAGCACCAAGAACACTAGTAAATAGGGTTAAATTAGTCAGTAACATCTCAGCTTTGCCATGTCCAATGACATAAGTAAGTGGTGTCTTCAGTAATAGGGCCTTACTTTCAAGTTGCGGAGGGCAACCAATAACACTGTCAGTAGCATGTAATGTGTGTGTGTGTGTGTGTGTGTGTGTGTGTGTGTGTGTGTGTGTGTGTGTCTATAAGGATACTATGGCCAATGACCCAATAAGATGAAACCCAGTCCTGCGTTAGGGGTTTTCCTTGGTAGCATGTCTGGTTGGGTCATTGTCTCCCCCATTATATGACTCCATTTAAATTCCTTTCACAAATGTATAATCTGAGAAGACCCTGAGTTCTTCAGAGTCCCAGCTGCGGGCTTGGCAATATGTGCTTACAAGTGCAGATACTTTCAGTTCTTTCAACCTACCACGGTAAGTAGACGCAAAGACATTTTCTTCTGGAGGGTCGAAATAAATTGAATACTTCTTTCAGTGATAACTTAACCCATCCTGATAAAACATAATACAACCACACATTTTAAAAATAAAGTTATTTTACACATCAGCCATGGGTTCCCCTGTCCTCCCCCTTACCACCCCCCAGCCCCATGGCTTATGTGTAAAATTAAAACACAAATATAATAAATAAAAAAAGGAGAAAAAAGAAAAAAAGTTATTTACCAAAGTCTAGTAGTCTTTCTCTAAGTACAAGCTTAATATAGAGCAAAGGATCAAAGGAATTTCCTGTGTGATGAAGGCACCTTGATTTCAGATATGTTGCAAAATAAACAGAAATTTCCCTTGTGAGTCATTTGGGAAATTCCTGTGTTTGGCATCACTGGGGAGGAGACAACTTTATTCACAAAGGTACTTCACTTTACCCAAAGGACTAGGTTGAGAAACAGGGTCAAAAGTCAAGTGACCTTCTAGAGTCATAGGGAGATAGCTCTTAGTTTTTGTTGAGTGCACAGCAAGGTATATTTTTGGATAAAAGCAGTATTCCACATATCTATCTTCACTAATCAAATCCAGGATAAATAGACACATTTTAATCTATGTGGCCTGGCTCTGCAAAGTAGGAGTGGACCCCTCCAAGGCACTGGTAGGCAAAGGTGATCTGTTATGGTAGTATATCCCCTTTCCAATTTTTATTTTATCTATTGGACTGGAATGCAATTTACTAATGCCCTAATCAACTTAGCAGCAAAATCAAATCCTTACAAATTGTTCTGACAAATTGTTCATCTGACTTGACCAGCACCTGACAAGAGTCCATTGTCTTTGTTGTGAGGTCCATTTTGAATAAATTGATTGATTGCTCACTGATGACCCCACCCCCAGCCTTCAGTTCAGAGAATGGGTTCTATGTAGGTGATCCCTAAGTTCACCTCACATTCTCATTTTTAAATTTTCAATCTTGCAAATGAAAGCAATAAAACCTATAATTCACAAAGTATTTGTATTTTAACTTTGGTTGTGATAAGCCCTTTCTTTCCTCCACAAATTTATGTTATGGATACTTTCTGGAGAAATGAAATGTTTCATGTTACAACAACAACAACAACAACAACAACAACAACAACAACAAAATCAAGTTCGGAGAGAATGTTAAAAACCTTCAATCCAAGCCAGGTATGATGGTGCATACCCATATTCTCAGCACATAGGAACTTCAGCAGGAAGACAGAATTCAAGGTCAGTCTGGGCTGTGTAGTGGCACCTGTCTCATAAAAAGAAACAATCTTAATCATTTTTCATTAGTCAGTTTCTTTTAATTGTCTTTATAAACTGTTTTTGTTGAATATCTCCAGTGAATGAAAGCCGGAGTCTTTCACAAGATGTCCATCATCTACTTATTGACAACATTGACTGTTCTGGACAGAACTGAGAGGAAAGGAGGCACTGCAGGATAAAAAGATTATTAAAGGAGTTAAGAGAAGGAGGGGGGCATATATGGAAGGGAAGAAGGAGGATGCTCTATCAGTTATGAATACATTCTCTCATCACAGCCCTACACCACCATGATGTACATATTCATTGCATAATTTATTGGTCTTGTGGTTCTGGAGTCAAGAAGTGTATGCAAACAGTTAATATAGGAGCCCTTTAGCAGAACCTTATACTTCTGGTTTTTCCAACAATGACTTTTTAAGTTTTCCTCAGATATGCTGAGGAGACAGTGGTTGCAAGCTAGTGTGGGGACATCAGTTCATCAACCTTTGCTGCTTTTGAAAGCCTCATCCACAAATGGGAAAGAAACGGAGATGCTCTTTCCTTAAATTTTTAAGCTTGCTCTCAAGCAAATACCTTTGTGACTGAGCAAAGGATTTGAACCTACCTCATTGAGTTTTAGAGCCCATGTTCTCAGTTTGGCTTCACTGTCTTTGTACTCAAGTCTCTCTATTATAACCCAACTTTCTGATCATTTCAGGACTCTATGCTCTGTATCCAGGGTATGAAGCAGCCCCCGGTTTTTGTACCTCTTCTCTAAAATGGTTCCTATAATTTTTTAAGATGATATATTACTCTGATTTTTAAAAGCTGATAAAGAAAGAATATAAAAGTAACTCAAAGGCAAGTCCAGGAGACAATATAGAAGAGTTTAAGAGAATGCTACTGTTTATGTAGTTATAGCCAAAGTAGGCCCCTTTCTCTCTGAATTTAAAACTGGGTGGAAGTCTGCCCTGTGGAACTCTTCTTATCTTTACCTTTGTCATATGATACTGACAAGCTTTTGTATCTGGGCTCCCAGACAGGCATGTTGTTATCAGCTGGAGATCCACAGTGGGTCTAAATTTCATCACTGCCTGCTGATAAGCACAGAGAGCTACACAAGGTCTCTGTGCTTCAATGTGAATTGTGACTCCATGTGTAAAGTACTTGCAGTGCTGGTGATGAGTCTGAGTGATGATTTTATGCATCCTAGATTCTCAGCACTTAGAAGAGTACCTGGAGCAGACATAGTATTCTTAACAGCAGCAGCAGTACTCAGAAATCTGGCTGTGTTGTGTCATAATTACAGACCTTTTTCTGAGATCTGATATCATAGGTGTGCTTTGCAGCAGGTGAAGAGAAATCCTTTCTTTTTTTCATTTTTTTTATTATTAAGAGATTTTCTATTCATTTTACATACCAACCACAGATTCCCCTCTCCTCCCTCCTGCCCCCCCCAGGATTCCCCCCAACTTAACCCCCATTCCCACCTCCTCCAAGGCAAGATCTCCCATGGGAAGTCAGAAGAGCCTGGTACATTCAGTTGAGGCAGGTCTAGGCCCCTCCTCCCTGCACCAAGGTTGCACAAAGTGTCCCACCATAGGCACTAGGCTCCAAAAAGCCAGCTCATGCACCAGGGAGGGTTCCAGTCCCACTGCCTGGGCCCCCCCTAAACAGTTCAAGCTAAACAATTGTCTCGCCTATCCAGAGGGGAGAAATCCTTTCTTTACAGGTTCCCCAGGCTACCCTCAATGAGCTCAGAGTCTGAATCATTAGATGATTAGATGCTAGGCATCCTGTGGGGGTCAGAAATGCAGAGAATGTTGGTTAGTTCTATAAAATCCTTAGAAAGTTGGAATTCATACTCCATAGGATGGCCTCTAGGTTTCTACAGCATTGTGAAAAATGGGATCAGCATATTATAAAAGTCTGTAGGTGTAACACAAGATGGGAAGGATCAATGTTAGCACACACTTCCATCAATACACATGGTTCAGTGCAGTGTAAGGCAAACAGAAGAATGGAATTTGATGTCAATGGGCCTTCAAAGCCAGCACGTTCCTGAGGAAACTTAAATACTTTCCAAAGCCCTGAATAACCAGTGTTTTTTCATTTGTATGATTTTTTTATTTTTTTATGTTCTGCTCCAATCCTTTATTGCAATTTATGATGAAAAAAAAAACCCAAGCCTTAGAGAAGCTAGACAACACATTTATTGTCTGACTCATAAAGCTTTATTTAAGGCTTTCTGACTACTTGTGTTAATAACTTCTTTGTTCACCACATGGTGCTTTATGTGCCTGTTCATAACTTTTCTTATCTCACCTTGCTTTCCTCAACCATAAGGTGGTCACTCCATAATTCCTATGAGGAGCTTCATCCAGAATTGGGACCTTGAAATTAGTAGGGTGTGTTGAGCCTCATACTCCGCTGAAACATAGTAGGGTTTGGGGAGTACTTCTCTGTTTACTCTGTGCTCTGTTATTGGTGAGTGACTTTCACCAAAGTTCAGCTGAAGAGGAGAGTTAGGATTCCTTAACTCGTTCAAAAGTCCCCAGATTATACATATTACACCCATGGCTGGTTGCATTGCCAGGTTCTGGATAGAACATAAACAGAAGGTTTTTATTCTGTACTCTCTGATCTGTGGTACCTGAATGGGTATTACTTATTGAAGGCTTAAATAAAATCTTTTAAGTTGTTTTTATTGTATCTGTTGAAAATTATGAGAAAATGCACTCACACTCTTGGGTTATGCCTTCATAGCCTCTGACTTCAGAATCAGAGAATCTCAAACCCCCCTCCTCAAATGGTCTCTTAAAAATGAAACAAATTAGAAATAACCCCACACCCCACAACATAGTGAAAAGATGAAAGGAGAGGAAAAATAAAATTGATGTGACAAGAGACATTTCTTTAAATATCTTAAATGACAAATACTGGTACTTTTTGAAGTGGGGGGCTCTTTATCTTGTGTCCTTGGTTCTCCATGCTCTCTCTGAGATTTCGCAAACCTCCTCCTAGTTTTCTCTGTTGTGCTTTCTTTTAGATATTTCTTCTTGTCTATAACTCACCAGATTACCAGACTACACCCAGGAAGAGTGTGTAATAATCAGCTCTCCCTTCATATTTATGTTCTTCTCTTTCCTATGTTTCTGGTCCTGATGAAGTGAAGACACCAAATAGGGGGAAAGGAAAGAATGAAACCGTGGTTCTTATTTTAAATTACTTTCTTGTATGAGAGTTAAAGAAGCCCAGCTCTCTTCTTCAGTCCACTCTCTCCCATTGAGGTACCACAGAGCAGAGAGTAGATAGAGTGGAGAATAAAAACCATTCAGTTCATGTTTTTGTGTAAACTAGAACTAGCTATATTTTGTATGTTTTCATTATAGGTTCTCCTTTACAGAAGCCAAAGTATGATGACCTTATCCTGGGAAAACCAAACGATGATAGTGGAGTTTGTTCTTCGAGGTTTCTCTTCCATCCTACAGCTAAATATTTCCCTCTTTATAATGTTTTTCATCTTCTACATCCTCACTGTTTCTGGAAACATTCTCATTGTTCTCCTAGTTCTGTACAACCATACTCTCCATACTCCCATGTACTTTTTTCTAGTGAACCTGTCCTTTCTGGAGGTCTGCTACACCTCCAACATTGTCCCCAAGATGTTGCTGATTATCATAGCTGACCAGAAGACTATCTCAGTGGTTGGCTGCTTGGCACAATTCTACTTCTTTGGATCCCTTGCTGCAACAGAGTGCCTCTTGCTTGCAGTAATGTCCTATGACCGCTACCTTGCCATCTGCCAGCCTCTCAGATACACCATCCTGATGACTGGCTCTCTCTGCTTAAGGTTGGCTACTGGATCTTGGTTCTGCTGCTTCCTCCTCACAGCCATCACCATGGTCCTGCTGTGTAGACAAACCTTTTGTGGCCCTAATGAAATTGACCACTTCTTTTGTGACTTTACCCCTCTGATCCATCTCTCCTGCGTGGATACTTCATTGACTGAGACCATTGCCTTTGCTACCTCTTCCGCGGTCACTCTGGTCCCATTTCTCCTCATCACGGTTTCTTACTCATGCATTCTCATTGCCATCCTAAGAATCCCATCTGGCACTGGCAGGAGGAAGGCTTTCTCCACCTGTTCATCCCATCTTACTGTAGTCGCAGTATTTTATGGAACACTGATTGCCACATATCTTGTGCCCTCTGCCAACTCCTCCCAATACTTGCGTAAAGGGTTCTCTCTGCTCTATACTATCCTGACACCTATGTTCAATCCCATTATCTACAGCCTGAGAAACAGAGATATCCATGAAGCTTTGAAGAAATGCTTCAGTAAGAAGCCAGGCTTTCTCATATGACAGGAAAAAGGAAAGAGTTATGACAGTGGCCTCTGAGGATGGCTGTAGACACTGATGATTTCTCACAGCTTTAGATGAATTAGTATCCCATGTCATGGTCTAAGTAGGTCATATTCTGTCCTAATGTCTCCAGGAGTCATGGATTCTTGTAAAAATAAAAGCTAATAATCAATACGAAGTGATAAGAATTTTAACTAATTTATTCAAATATTCACTGAAAGTCAGTTATGCTCAAGGTACTTTGCTAGACAAAACATATGATAAAAACAGACGAAAAAAATCACTGAGGCATTCTTTTCTCCCATCAAACTCGCAGTTTAGTAAGAAGAAAATCATTAGCCAAATACTCAATATAACACCATGAATACAAATATAAAATTATATTGATGATTCAAAATAATAAGATGGCCAATACATAACTATCAGAATGGCCAAAACCTAGAACACTGAAAGCACCAAATGGAGAAACAATCTTATTGCTGGTAGACAACATTCTTAGCCACTTTGATAGTTTTGTAGTTTCTTACAAAACTTACAATGGAGTATTACTCAGCAGAGAAAAACAATGACATCATGAGCTTTGCAGGCAAATGGATGGATCTAGAAAAAAATCATCCTAAGTGAGGTAACCCAGACTCAGAAGGACAAACATGGTATTTACTCACTCATAGGAGGATACTAGATGTAAAACAAAGATGACTAGACTGCTACACAACTCCAGGGAGGCTACCTAAAAAACAGGACCCTGTACTGAATCCACCAGGTTAAATGAATCCCCAGGGGAGTCTTGGCCCTGGAGGAGATGGAAATGAAGGGGAGTGGCTGGGGGGAGGGTGGAGGTGGGGGCAGGAGTGGGGAGGACATGAGAACCCATGGCTGATATGTAAAATTAAAACACAAATATAATAAATTAAAAAAATGTTATCTTTTTAATAGCCAAGAAACAAACAAACAAACAAATGACATCATAAAATTTAGAGGCAAATGGATAGAACTAGAAAAAAAATCATCCTAAGTGAGGTAATCCAGGCCTAAAAAGATAAATATGGTATATATATTTGCTTATTAACGCCACTAAGTAAATGATAACCAAGCTGCAATCTGTAGACTCAGAGAGGTTAGATAAAGAGGAGAGGCTTGGTTGGGGGACACATAGATCTCTCTGGGAGAAATAGAATAGATTTTATTGACAAACTGGGGGTTGGTGGGGATGGGAATATTTTTTGTAGTTGAACAATTATATCATATCTGAACCATTCCACTGTTTATAATTAAGGTTTTTTGAAAGCATTTAGGTACCATAATAAGAAAATGAAATTTTTGCAATTAATTATATACTTTTTATTGTATAATATTTACTGTTCATTAATTACATACAAAACCAATGTGATAGATATTGAAAAAAATTATAATCCTTTGTACTCTAGGATTTAGGGATAGGAAAATGAAGATTTGTAGAAATGAAGTTCAATCAAAGAACTGCATCACTATTTCCAGTCACCCAAACACAAAAAGACAAATACGGTATATATTTGCTTATAAGTGGATATTAGACATTAATAAATGATAACTAAATTGCTATCTATAGACCCAGAGAAATCTCTCCTCTGTTACTGCAGCAGTAAGCCCAATAAAAAGTTAAGACATTGTATTTATTTGATGCCACCCTCTGTGGCCAGGCCGTCAGTGAGACTCTTCCTTCCCAACGTGCACACTCCCAGTAGTTACAGCGTAGAACGTGCTGGATATGTGTTTGTTCTTAGTTCAAAAATCAGCTTAGCTCAAAGTTTTTAGTTCTGAGTCAGCTTCAGAGTAGAAGAGCTGATGGCAGCATTGTACACTCAGATATTTTTTTGTCTCCTTGTCATTTCTGGAAAATTACTTATTACCAGTTCGGGAACAGGAGGATCTGGTTTTGCCTTCTCCCCTCCTCACCAGTTGAGCTAAGAGATTATGTTCACCATTCATAGAGGTTAGTCAAGATCCGATTTGGGTAAGAGCACATTTGTACTACATGAAAACACTTTGCTTCTTGTAGACAAAATTACCTTCTTGAATATCACCAAAATTTAGGAGAATAGTGTTGATATTATAATGTGTCTCAGTTAGAAGTGAAAGTTGTCAACTTTCAATTATGTGAAGGTGGCTCAACTGTAACAAGTTGTCATTATTCTTTTTGGGGGGTGTGGCAGATGACTAGATAGGAGAGTGATTTTTGTCATCAAAGGTAAGTTTTTAATTCAAGCTCTGCCACTTTTTAGCACTGTGGCCTTGGATAAGTTACCAAACTCACGAACCAGGCTTTCTTATTTATGAAGAGAGAAACACCATATCTGCTCTGAATGAAGACATGTGCAGCATATTTGCTGGTTCACAAGTTGTGGCAGTTTGAATAAGAATGGCCCCATAGGTTCATATATTTGAATGCTTGGCCACCAGTTGGTGGAACTATTTGGAAAGGATTAGGAGGTGTGTCACTCAGGGTGGGATTTGAGGTTCCAAAAGCTCATGCTATTCCCAGTTAGCCCTCTCAGCTACTGTACAAGCACCATGACTGCCTGCCTGCTGCTATTCTCCCTGTTAGGATTTTAATGGACTCTAACCCTCTGAAACCATGAACTCCCAAATGAAACATTCTCTTTTGTAAGTTATCTTGGTTATGGTATTTTATTACAGCATTAGAAAAATAACTAAGACACAAGTAGAGTCCAGTGGATGAAGAGCTTTAGTAATTCTTCCAGACAAACCCTTCCACACAAACACTAGGAAAAAACTATTATTCAGTAGGCATTCACCTTTGATATTATAAAGTGATTACTGTTCAGAGTTGTTAAGATCTAGAAAAAATGTCTGGTTAATCTCTTCTGTGTTTTTCATAGATATGGAGATAATCTCTTGGAGGATCAGTTAGACTTTCTCACATAATTATTGAGAAACAGCGGGGACCCAGCACTTCTGAGTACATGTTTTTATCTCAAATGCCACTCTACCAACTCAGTGGCTTTTCTTGGCCAACAGCACATAAGCAACTTCCCTTTGTGCTACAACTGCCTCTGGGCCCATATTTATTATAGTCAGTGGGGAGAGAGTATAGTCAGACGTTACTTACCAGTCTACAGTGCTCCTCCTACAAGGTCCCAGCCTGGAATCAGTTAGCAAAGCCTCACGGTTTTTGTGGTCAGTAAACCACTGTCATCTTGGGGAAATACTTCCTTAGTATTCCTTCTGTAGGAAACCACAGTTCTTGACTTCTCATATATGGAAGGGAAAATAATTTGCTTAAAATTGGCTTCCTATTTCTATTAAAACTATAAAATGAAACATGAAGTATGGAACTCTTTCCCTGTTTGTGGAGTCTATAGGATCAGAGATGCCACATTCCTGGCCCCACAACTGGAAATAAATCCTAAAATACTGCAAAGCACCAAGAAATATGACTGCTTAGACCACTGGTTCTCAACGTGTTGGTTGAGGCCCCTTTAAAAACCTCTATCTCCAAAAATTATTTACAATATGATCCATAACAGTAGCAAAATTACAGTTATGAAGTAGCAATGAAGATAATGGTTGGGGGTCACCACAACATGAAGAACTGTATTAAAGGCTCACAGCATTAGGAAGGTTGAGAACCACTGACCTAGACCAATGGATTTCTAGCTTTAGAGCTGGGGAAACATTCCCAGGCCAGTAAAAATCAGGAAGTTCTGCTTTTTCTTTTTATTATTGCTCCATTTAAAACTTCATTTGAATAAATACTCTGCTCCCATAAAGGCATGCATATATGTTTATTTTTGCTAGAGCTTTCCTTTCTTTATAGCATCCCTTACATCTTTGCTAGAAAAATCTATAAAAGCCCAGGGAAGATATTTGACTTAATTTAAACCCAATAGCCTTGAGGACAAATGATCTGAACTGGATAAGAGGAGAACAAGAGAGTGTTTAGAGTGTTCAGATTACAAGCTTCTGTAGATCAAGTAAATCACAGCTACTCATTCTGTAATTTAAAAATAATTGCTTTCAATTAATACATAATAATTATATATATATATATATTTTGTGGGCACAATGTCATAATTAACTTATTATATACAATGGGTAATGATCAAATCAGAGCAATTACTTTGCCTATCTCCCATCTCCTTAAATATCCATCATATATCTCTATTGGAAGCCTACAAACTCCTGCACTCTGGTTATTTATAAATATATGTTGTTGCCAATTAAAGTTACCCCATCATTATATGGAATATATACTATAACTTTCTCCTTGTTTAAAATTGTATTTTGGTATTCACTATACAATCTCATATTCCCTCTATGGTGTTCTAATGAGAATACTGGGCATTTGAACACTTGGTCCCAGGTTGGAAGTAGAGTTTGGGGAGGTTTAGATAGTGTAGCCTTGCTACAGGAAGTATGTCACTGGGGGTAGAATTTGATATTAAAATCCTTCCACTACTTCCAATTTGCTCCTTCTGGTTTGTGGTTTTGTTTGAAAACATAAGCTCTCAGCTTCCTCTTCCTGCTTCCATGCCTGCTGCTTGCTGCCATGTTTCCAGGCCATGATGGACATTATCTTTCTGGAACCATAAGTCAAAATAAGTCACAGTAATATAAAAGGCATTAATACATCTTCCCATTCTTCCTAGACTGTAATTATCACTAGTCTATAGTCCTCTATGATATCAGAATTTCAGCATCTCTTTATGAGTAATAATATGGAGTACTTATCTTTCTGTGCCTGATTTATTTCATTTAGTATATTGTCCTCCAATTCCATCCATGTTGCTACAAATAATGGCATTTCATTACTTTTATGGCTGAATTCTATTTTATTTGAAGTATACCATTTTTTTACAATAAGTTCATCTGATGATAGGCATTTTACTTGATTAGAGAAAGATAAACTCTTCAATAAGTGGTGCTGGGAAAATTGGGTATTCACATATAAAAAAGCAAAACTAGACATTTCTCACTCTATTAAGAATCAGCTCAATTTGATTAAAAAAAAAAAAAGAATCTAGTTGCAAGAAAACTGTGAAACCACTAGAAAGAAGGAAATACTGGAGAAATATGAAGCATGAATCTTAAAGAGTCTAAAAACAATCTGAGGCCAGGTATTGGTGTGAATGCTGGAAGATCAGAGAAGCAGAACAAGCCACAGCTACCTCACCTTGCCAATTCCTCAGCTGATCCTGTTTCCTCAGACTGGAAGCCTCTGAGTCCTCATCCAAAATGGATCTCAGTTGAACTGTGCTGTTCAGACCCTAAAAGCTTAACCAGTCAAAATCTTCTAGTTTCTGGTCTTCATGCCTTATATACCTTTCTGCTTTCTGCCCTCACTTCTTGGGATTAAAGGCGTGAGTCACCATGCTTGGCTATATCCTTGAACACACAGAGATCCAGATAAATTTCTGCCTCTGGAATGCTAGGATTAAAGGCGTGTACTACCACTGCCTATCCTCTATGTTTAATATTGTAGCTGTCCTGTTCTCTGACCTCAGATAAGTTTATTAGTATGCACAATATTTCGGGGAACACAATAACACCACAGAAACACTTGAAGATATTAGTATAGGCACTGATTATTTAAGATGAGACCCTAAAAGCACAAACAACAAAAACAAAAACAGAAAACAAGAGTTGTATCAAAATAAGACACTTCTATTTCAAATTGGACCAGTCACTGGTTGGCCACTCCCACAAGTTCTGCTCCTCCATTGCCCCAGCACATATTGCAGACTGGATAGACTGCAGGTTGAAGGTTTTGCGGCTAGGTTGGTGTCCCAGTCCCACTGCTGGAAGTCTCCTGGTTACAGAAGACAGTCAGTTCAGGCTCCATATACTCCATAACTAGGAGTCCTCATTACAGTCACCCTTACAGAATCTTGGGAGTCCTGCTGCACTAGATTTCCACATTGCCCCCCAAATGTCCTGCAGTTCCAGCCATCTCTTCCCATTCATTCTCTCTCTCTCTCTCTCTCTCTCTCTCTCTCTCTCTCTCTCTCTCTCCATCCTTCTGCCCCCACCTGATCCCTCTTCCACCCACAAAGTCTATCGTATTTCCTCTTCTCAGGGAGATCCATTCATTCCCCCTAGAGCCCTCCTTGTCACTTAGCCTTTCTGGGTCTGTGGATTGTAGCATGATGATTATTTACTTAACAGCTAATATCCACTTACAAGTAAGCACATATCATGTTTGTCTTCTGGGTTTGGGTTACCACCATGCCACAAAAGGGAGCCCATGCCTGACACTACCTGGATGACCAGGAAACAGGCTGGATAGCCCAGAGGTATAGGATAGAAAGAATTCAATAAAATGATTCCTAATGATCTTTTGCTATACTCATAGATAAGTGCCTAGCCTGATCATCATCAGCTTTCCTGGGCGGCTGAAGGGAGCAGATGCAGAGACCTACAGCCAAACATTAGGTGGAAAGACACTCCAAACCTGAGATCTCTGTTGGGCTCCTCCTCCCCTCAGAGGTTGGGAAACCACAAGAAGAGGGGTCGGAAGAGTTGTAAGAGCCAAGGGGTTGAGGATACCAGAATACAGCCCACAGAATCAACTAAGCAGGGCTAATAGGGGTTCTCAGAGACTGAAGTGACAATCATGGAGCCCGCATGGGTCTGTGCTAGGTCCTCCATATATATGCTATGGTTCTTAGCTTGATGTTTTTGTATGACACCTAACAGTGGGAGTTGGAGTATCTCTGACTCTTTTGCCTGCTGTTAGAACCCTTTTCTCCTACTGGGTTGCCTCACTGAGCCCAATTTGAGGGTTTGTGCCTAGAATTATTGTAATTTGTTATGTGGTGTTCAGTTGATATCCCTGGGAGGCCCCTGCTCTTTTCTGAAGGGAACAGAGGAATAATGGATCTGGGAAACAGGGAAGGTGGAAGATGGAGCCAGGAGGAGTGGAGGGAGAAGAAACTTTGGTTAGGATACACTGTATGAGAGAATAATTAAATAAATACATAAATGAATAAATAAGTAAAAAGTTCTGCAGAGTCAATTATCTAAAATACATAATGGAAGCAAAGGAAAACATCAAAAACAAAACTAGGCAGGGTGGCACATGCTTTTAATTTCATGATTATGGAGGCACAGGTAATAGGATTGCCAAAAGTTTGAGGTCAATCTGGGTTATATAGAAAGCTCAGTATGATCCAGGACACATAGCAAGAGCCTGCCTCAAAAGGCAAGTAAAACAAAATCCAAAGGCAAAAAAACCTAAAAATCTTAAGATATTTGAAAGGTATCCAAATAAGCTAAAAAGCTATTTGTAAATAGAAAACATATAAACAGAAAAGTATATGAAACAATGTTCAACATCACAAATCAAGGAAATAAAAATTAAAACTATGGTTTGGTATCATTTTAATGTAGCCATAATGATTAAGTTTAGAACAAACAAAAACAAAAAAATAAATTCTAAAGAGAATGTAGATAAAGGGAAACTTATCAACTGTTGGTGAAAAATATAAATGAACATAGCCACCCTGTAAAATATATAATGTGGAAGTCCTTTAAAGAGATGAAAACTGAACTAACATATATGTGATCCAATCATCTCATTTCTGAGTATGTATCTAAAGGCAACAAAGACACACATGTTTATTGTAGCACTCTTCCTAATAGCCAAGGCATGTGCAATCAAAACTGTAAACTTGCAAGCTTCTAGAATGTCTATATCAAGTTTACTCTCAAAATGAGAGTAATAATTGGCAACAGACTTTATGGCCTGTCATGAAGTGACCTACAAAGGGAGCCCATTGCCATCCATAGACAGATTCTTTCTCATGACAAGAGACGGAATGCTGCCAGATGCTCTATAAGTTCTTGACTCTCATTCCAGTCCTGCGTAGTCCTTTGGTGATGGATAAACTGAGGTTTATATGTATAGTCAAGGTTGCACTGGGGTGGGGCAGGAAGGACATATCATAGTCATGGCTGCCGTCACAGGGATTATTAGTCTGTTTGAGAGTCCCATCACTCTTCTTTTCCTGAGTTTAGGAAAGACTGCATGAAGACTGGGCTATATTGTTTTCACGCTTGGTGGCTCTTTACTATTCTCATGTATTTGAGCTTAAAGAAGATGGAAGCTTAAGAGAGAGTCACATTATCCTGTTGAAATAAAAACAGTCTATGGGACAAAGGGACCACTTTGTGTACATTCTGGGTTCTGCCTGTCTTCCTAAAGAACATGAGTGCAGGTTTATGATACCTGCTTATTTTCTACACAGTTGAGATCTAGGGCCAGTCTTGCACCTGTTTTAGGTCTTAGACTCTGAATGTGAAATAAACCAGGAATATTGGCTAGGTGTTGTCTAGGAACTACACTGAGAAAAATAACTAACATCATATCATACTTAGACTCTTTTTGGTTTTTAGAGACAAGGCTTCCCTGTATAATAGCTCTAGCTGTCCTGAAACTCACTTTATGTACCAGGCTGGCCTGGAGCTCAATCCTCCTGCCTCTGCCTCCTGAGTGCTGGGATTAAAGCTGTGCACCACCACTCCCAGCCATACTAGAATTTCATAAAACTTTTCTATACTTTTCCTTTGGCTAAGAAGCATAAATAATTCCCATGGCACAAAAAGTCACCAAGACTCAAATATACTAAGTGACTGTGCTGGGTAGTTTTATGACAACTTGGCACAAGCTAAAGTCATTTTAGAGGACAGTAACCTGATGAAAAAATGCCTCTATAAGATTGGGCTGTACACTCACCCTGCACAAAACTCAAGTCCAAGTAGATCAAAGACCTCAACATAAATCCAGTTACATTAAACCTAATAGAAGAAAAAGTAGGGAATAGCTCATTCATTGGCATAGGAGAGTACTTCCTGAATAGAACACTAGTAGCACAGATAGTAAGATTGACAATAAATAGGTCCTAATGAAACTGAAAAGCTTCTGTAAGGCAAAGGACACTGTCAATAGGACTAAACTGCAGCCTATGGAATGGGAAAAGATCTTCACCAACCTCACATCCAACAGAATGCTGATATCTAAAGATTTATAAAGAACTCAAGAAACTAGACATAAAAAAAAATCAAATAGTGTGGATTTCTGGAGACCTCTTTAGTACTTTGCTTCTTCCTGTTCTCATGTGGTCTTCATTTATCATAGTCTGTTATTCCTTGTTCTCTCTTTCTGTTCTTGATCCAGCTGGGATCTCCCACTCCCCTAAGCTCTCTTTCCCTCGAACCTGGCCCTTCATCACTCCCACTGTCGTCCAGGCTGTTCATGTAGATCTCATCCATTTCTCTGTCATTGGGTGATCCCTATGTCTTTCCTAGGGTCCCGTTTTCTAGGTAGCCTCCCTGGAGTTGTGTAGCAGCCTAGTCATCTTTGTTTTACATCTAGTATCCTCCTATGAGTGAGTACATACCATGTTTGTCTTTCTGAGTCTGGGTTACCTCACTCAGGATGATTTTTTCTAGATCCATCCATTTGCCTGCAAATCTCATGATGTCATTGTTTTTCTCTGCTGAGTAGTACTCCATTGTGTATATGTACCACATTTTCTTTATCCATTCTTCAGTTGAAGGGCATCTAGGTTGTTTCCAGGTTCTGGCTATTACAAACAATGCTGATATGAACATAGCTGGGCAAAGAAATCCACAATGATACATCCACTGTAGACTACTGGCAATGGTCAAGAGAAAGCCTGATCTGACCTAGTCTGGTGATCAGATGGCCAAATACCCTAACTGTTGTGCTGGAATTCTCATCCCTTAACTGATGGAAGTGGATGCAGAGATCCTCGGCCAGGCCCCAGGTGGAGCTCCAGGAGTCCAATTGTCAAGAAAGAGGAGGGACTGTAAGAGTGTGAATTGTTGAGACCAAGATTGGAAAAGCACAGGGACAAATAGCCAAACTAATGGAAACACATGAATTATGAACCAAAAGCTGTGGAGCCCCCAACTGTATCAGGCCCTCTGGATAAGTGAGACAATTGAATAGCTTGAACTGTTTGTGAGGCACCCAGGCAGTGGGACCCAGACCTGTCCTTAGTGCATGAGCTGGCTGTTTGGAACCTTGGGCTTACACAGGGACACTTTGCTCAGCCTGGAAGGAGGGGACTGGAGCTGCCTGTACTGAATCCACCAGGTTTAACTGAATCCCCAGGGGTGTCTTGGCCCTGGAGGAGATGGGAATGGAGGGGAGGGGCTGGGGGGAAGGTGGAGACAGGGGCGGCGGGGGGAGGACAGGGGAACCCATGGCTGATGTGTAAAATTAAAACACAAATATAATAAATAAAAAAGGAGGAAAAAAATCCAATAATCCAACTAAAAATTGGGGTACTAACCTAAACAGAGAAATCTCAATAGAAGAATCTTGAATGGCAGAGAAACACTTAAAAAAATGTTCACCATCCTTAATCATCAGAGAAATGCAACTCAAGATGACTCTGAGATTCCATCTCACACCTGTCAGAATGGCTAAGATCAAAAACTCAAATGACAGCACATGCTGGCGAGGGTGTGGAGAAAGGGGAACACTCCTCCATTGCTGGTGGGAGTGCAAACTTGTACAACCACTTTGGAAATCAATATGGTGGTTTATCAGAGAATTGGGAATAAATCTACCTCAACACACGGTGATACCACTCTTGGGCATATTTACCCAAAGAATATTCAATCATACCACAAGGACACTTGCTCAACTATGTTCATAGCAGCTTTATGTATAATAGCCAGAACCTGGAAACAACCTAGATGCCCATCAACCAAAGAATGGATAAAGAAAATGTCATAATTTACACAATGGAGTGTTACTCAGCTGCTAAAAACAATAGCATCAGGAAATTTGAAGGCAAACAGATGGAACTAGAAACAAATTATCCTGAATGATGTAACCACACCCAGGAAGATAAACATGGTATATACTCACTCATAAGTAGATATTAACTGTGAAGAAAAGGATAACCATACTATAATCCACAGACCCAGAGAGGCTAGGAAACAAGGAGGGCTGAAGGTGGGGATGCGTGGACCTCCCAGGGAGAGGGAAAAGTGCACATCTGGTTGGACTAGGGGCAGGTAGGCATGGGAACTTGAGGGATTGGGTTGGAAGGTGGGATGGAGTGGGAGAGTGCTGATAAAGATAGCTGGAAAACGGGCCTTTACAGAGTTGGGCAGAAGCCTGATACAAGGAAAACTTCCATGAGCCTACAAAGATAGCCCCAGCTAAGGCTCCTGGCAGCAGTGAATGCATAGCCTGTACTGGCCATCCCCTGTGATCCGATTGGTTGTTATCTGAGAGCCTTTATCCAATGACTGATGGGGGAAGATTCAGAGACCCATAGCCAAACCCTGGGCCAATCTGGGGAGTTTTGCTGAGGAGAGAGAGGAAGGACCATAGGAGCCAGAGGTGTCAAAGATATCAGAAGAAAACTCACAGAGATGGCTAGTCTGGCTCATGGGAATTCACAGAGTCTGGACCAACAACCAGGGATCCTGCATGGAGCCAACCTATGCCTCTGTATATATGTGACAATTGTGTAGCTTGGTCTATTTGGGGGACTCCTGGCAATGGGACCAGGACAGTCCCTGGTACTTTAACTGGCTCTTGGGAATATATTCTTCATGCTGGATTGCGTTGCTCATCCTGAATACAGGGGGAGGTTCTTGGTCTTATGGTGGTTTGATATGCCATGCTTTGCTGATGCTCACGGGAGGCCTGCCCTTTTCTGAGAGAGTAGGGAGGAGGGGTGGATTGAGGGATGGTATTGGAGGGGAGGGGAGGAAAGGGGTGGGAAGAGAGGAGGAAGGGGAGGCTGTGGTAGGAATGTAAATACACAAATTATATATATATATATAAGACTGGGCTGTGCACAAGTGTATAGGGCATTTTCTTAATTAGTGATTGATGGGGGAGGGCCCAGCCCATTGTGAGTGGTAACACCCCTGGACTGGTGGTTCTGGGTTCTATAAGAAAGCAGGCTGAGCAAGCCATGTGAACAAGCCAGTAAGCACTACCCCTCCATGGCCTCTGCAACATCTTGTGCCTCCAAGTTTCCCCCTGTGTGAGTTCCTGCCCTCACTGGTTTTGATGATGAACTCTTACAAGGAACTGTGAGAAAAGTAAACTCTCTCCTCCCCAAGTTGTTTTTTGGTCGTGGTGTTTCATTACGGCAACAGTGACCCAAACTAAGACAAGTTGGTAACAGGATAGTGGGCTATTGCTGTGACAGACCTGACCATGTTTGGGGGAAGATTTGGGTCTTTGGGCCCGGAAAGACAGTGAGTGTTCAGAGCTCAGTGAGTTACTCTGTAGGAGCTTGGAAAATAAGATGTTGAGAGTAGTGCAGGAGATGGAGGCCTGGCTTTCAAAGTTTCAAAGAGAAACGAAGACTCAACTAGACAATTTGAGTTAGAAATCTGTGGTTCTGGTTATCTAACACTGAAGAATTGCCTGTGATTAATAAGATACTGGAATCACTAATCTGAAACTTTTGCTTTGCTGGGATAATGGATATTGGTCAGTTGGGGCTGAAGAATCAGTTGTGATTAAGAAGAGACTAGCGTCTCATGAACTTTAGATAAACAGCTGAGGAGCCCCCATGGGACTGGACTAGGCCCTCTGCATAATCAAGAAAGTTGTGTGTAGCTTGCTTTTCCTAAGGGGCTCCCTGGCAGTAGGATCAGGACCCATCCCTGGTGCATGAGCTGGCATTTTGGATCTTATTACTTATGTTTGGACACCTTGTACAGCCTTGATGCAGGAGGAGGGGCTTAGATCTGCTTCAACTGAATGTACCAGGCTTTGCTGACTTTCCATGAGAGGCCTTACCTTTTTGGAGGAGGGAAGGGGGGGTTACAGGGAGGAAGGCTGGGGGGCATGGAAGGAGGAAAGAGAGGAGGAATCTATGGTTGGTATGTCAAATGAATAAAAAATTTCTTAATAAAGAAAAATAATAAAATTGGACCTTGAAAAAGAAAAAGAGACCAGCATTATTGAGGCAAAGTCTTCTGGGAAGTGTTTCCTCAGGGTCAGCACATGGAAGCTGTGTTCCAGAAGTTGTACTTCCTGTTAGCAACAGAACTTGGTAGTTTAAAGGTCACCCAGGTGGTACTGGTTCTGAAAGACTGAAGGGGTCATGGAGAGGAGCTGAGGCTTGGCACTGTGAGAGGCCAGGGAGGCCAATGATGAAGGTGTAGCCAAGGTAGTTGTTGAAGTCTCAGGATTGAAGGGGCCTTGCAGAGAACTTGAGGCTTGGCACCATGAAGAGAGCCCAGGAGAGGCTAGTGAAAGTACAACCCATTTGCAGCAGAGGACCCTAACAGTTTTGGAGATGCCAGTACCATGGGGAGGCCACACAAAAAAACAGCATTTGTGGTCCTTGTTTTATTAAAATTTTGTTTTTTATTTTGTGGTTTAAAAAACTTAAAATATAATTATATCACTTACCCTTTCCTCTTCTTCCTCCAACTCCTCCCATGATGCTCTCACCCTTTTTCAAACCATGGTGCCAACCCTCAGATTTATCTACAACCCCTTCAGTCCTGAGGCTTCTATTATGTTTGAGGCTGAAACTTCATCAAAGTACTTTGTTGTCCTTACTTCTGGGACTCCCCTTATGCCACACAGTGCCAAGCCTCAGATGCTCCCATGAGTACCTTCATGCCTTTAAAAATAGTATCACTTGGGTGACTCCTACCTACATTATGAAGTTCAATTGCCTTGGTCTCTGTAGTCAGATTTCCTATGTCCCACCTGGCCCAAGGTTGGGACAAATCTCTCACCCACAGTCCCACAGCCTTTTATAAAATAATCACACAGAGGCTTAATATTATTTATAACTGTTTGGCCATTAGCTCAGACTTATTACTGACTAGCTCTTACACTTAAATTAATCCATAATTCTTATTTATGTTTAGCCACATGGCTTGGTACTTTTTTTCAGTTCTGCCTTGTCATCTTGCTTCCTCTGTGTCTGGATGGTGACTCCTGACTCAGCCCTTCCTCTTCCTCTGCTTTCCCCACCTATGCTTCCTGCCTGGCTACTGGCTAGTCAGTGTTTTATTTATCAACCAATCAGAGCAACACATATTCACAGCATACAGAATGACATCTCACAGCAGGCCTCCTCTGGACCACAGTTTTTGTGTGCTGACCCTGAGGAAGAAGTCCCATATTTACAATCCTCAATGATGCTGGTCTCAATTAATTCTAATATCTCAGCTCCAGCTAACAATATCAATTGTCCCAGGAAGGCAAATAACTTACTTCACTGGCACTAGTCTCTCATTAATTACTGCTGATTCTTCAGCTCCAGCTGACCAGACACCATAGATTATTTTTTCAAAACATGAAATGGCCCCAGTAGGGTCTTTAAGGTACTCTCAGAACTTCCCTATAAACTTCAAAGTCCACTCCTCTATCTTCTGCATCACTTCTGCATCACTATCTACAGTCTTATCTTCCAAACTCCCACAAAATAATCAACTGAGTACTGATCACTCAATGGCATTTCCATTCCAAAGTTCAAACGCCACCACAATCTTTCCAAAAGTACATGGTTAGGTCTGACATAAAACTATCTTATGAGTTGGTACCAAATTTCTGTCTCAGTTAGGCTTTATTTCTGTGACAAAAACCATTACCAAAAAGAACTTAGGGAGGAAATAAATAATTTCACTTTACAACTCTCAGGTCACACTCCATTGCTGAGGGAAATCAGGGAAGGAACTCAGGCAGGGCAAGAGCATGGTGGCAGGAACTGATGCAGAGGCCAGTGCAGAGTACTGCTTCCTGGCTTGCTCATATAGTTAGTTTTCTTATAGCACCCAGGACCTCCCACAGTGATCTGGGCTCCTATCAATTATCAATTAAGAAATTATACCACAGCCTTGTCCCTAGGCCAATTTGGTGTGGTCATTTTTTTTTTTTTTCAGTTGGGATTCCCTTTTCCCAACTAACTCTAACTTGTGTCAAGTTGACATAAAGCTAGCCAGCACAGTTGCCTCCTAGAAGTTGGAGTTAAGACCATATCGTTGTAGTCATGATGTATTTCAGACACGGGACTGGGTAGATTCAAGCTGGATTTGACCTTAAAGCCTCTGCCTCTGTAGACCAGCTTTCATAGTATTAGCAGATGCTATGCAGTCTGCTAAGAGAGGGGCACAGCCAGTAGTCCTACACAGCTGTGCTGCACAGATAAACAACAATTTGGTCTCAACAATTCACACTCTTACAGTCCCTCCTCTTTCTCGACAATTGGACTCCTGGAGCTCCACCTGGGGCCTGGCTGAGGATCTCTGCATCAATTTCCGTCAGTTATTTCATGAGAGTTCCAGCATGACTGCTAGAGTGTTTAGTCATCTGATCACCAGACTAGGTCAGATCAAGCTTTCTCTCGACCATTGCCAGCAGTCTACATTGAAGATTTCTGGGGACCTCTCCAGCACTCTGCCTGTTCCTGTTCTCATGCCATCATTTATCATGGTCTGTTATTCCTTGTTCTCCCTTTCTGTTCTTGATCCAGCTGGGATCTCCTGCTCCCCTAAGCTTTCTTTCCCTCAAACCTTGCCAAGCACAGGGACAAATAGCCAAACAAATGGAAGCACATGAATTATGAACCAAAGGCTGTGGAGTCCCCAGCTGGATCAGGCCCTCTGGATAAGTGAGACAATTGAATAGCTTGAACTGTTTGGGAGGCACCCAGGCAGTGGGACCCAGACCTGTCCTTAGTGCATGAGCTGGCTGTTTGGAACCTTGGGCTTACACAGGGACACTTTGCTCAGCCTGGAAGGAGGGGACTGGAGCTGCCTGTACTGAATCCACCAGGTTTAACTGAATCCCCAGGGGAGTCTTGGCCCTGGAGGAGATGGGAATGGAGGGGAGGGGCTGGGAGGAAGGTGGGGGCGGGGACGGGAGGGAGGAAGACAGGGGAACCCATGTCTGATGTGTAAAATTAAAACACAAATATAATAAATTAAAAAAAAAACAACTACCATCATGACAAGATATCTCTAAAGGTACAATAGTGACACTCATACGTTGGTGGTAACAGGCAGCTATCTAATTGGACTAAAGGCCTGTTCAATAGGAGGGATATCATACTTGGTCCTGGAAAGCTAGCCAGCTACTAGGAGCTAGTGAAGTCACGGGTGTTAGAAGAGAATCTACTACTTACATGTTATCAAAACAATACCACTCCTATTGTATTCTAAACACTGATTCTTATATCCACAGGTTAGTGTAGGTCTTTACCTTCATCAAAGAAGCTTACCTTTGCAGCAAACAGATACCATTGTAGAATGCCCCAACAGGTCAAAATGCAGAACATCTGACCATGGGGGTGCCCATCACCAATGGATAAATCTTACATACCTAAGGATCAGAGAGCATGGACAAGGGTATTGAAAGGTTGTAAAAGCCAGAAGACCAGGATTTCAAAGTAGTTTTATATTGCATTTCCTTTCTGGTGAAGGATGTTAAACCCTTAAAACTATTTGTTGGCCATCTGTATTTCTCCTTTGGAGAACAGTCTCTTAAGTTCATTAGCCTATTTATCAATAAGCAGTTTTGAAAGTTTCTTGGTGCTTAATTTGTACAGTCCTTTATATTTATAAATATCAAACTTCTGTCTGACATATAGCTGGCAAAGGTATTCTCCCATTCTATAGGCTATCTGTTCACTTTCTGATAGGCTCTTTGTTATGCAGAAACATTTTAATATTCTATAATCACATTTTCAATTCCTGGGAATATTTCCTGTTCTATTGGGATTCTATTTCCAATATAAGTTTTGATTATACCGATAGTTTAAAGTGTTTTCCCTAGTCATCTCAGTATTTTAGGTTTTAAATTAAGGTCTGTGATTCAGTTTGAGTTGACTTTTATGCAGGGTAAAAAACACAGATCTAATTTAATTTTTCTGTTAGTAGTTATCTAACTTTGTATCACCTCTTATTCAGCACATTGTATTTTTCCCAGTGCACAGTTTTACAACTTTGTCCAAAACCTGTACAAGTTTATTTCTGTATCCTCTATTAGGTTCTATTGGTCTACAAGTATGCTTTGGTTCTGGTACCTTGCTATCTTTGTCATTATGGTTTAGCAGTATAGCTTGTGGTCAGGTGGAAAGGCCAGGTACACAGGAAAAGAGCCACAGTTAATTCCTAGGTGCCAATTCAATTGAGAAGCACTGTTCTCTAGACAGGAAACATCCCCCAAATCACTGTAGAGTTCACCAGGACTCCAATTGGTGCATCAGGGTCTTTGGTTCCCAGAAACCAGATTAGAGTGGCCTGTGGGTGGAAGCTTCTAAAAAACCACTGGGGAACAGTTGAATATCTGAGCCTAAGAGAGAACACTCATTCTCACTTCCTCACTCTTCTTGCTTGAGTTTCCTGTTGTCACGCCATGATCATTTTTTTCTCTCTTTACTTCTTCTTTTACACAAATAGACCCAGACTTCTGTGTTAGCAGCCTGTGTTGGCCACCTTAAAGATAATCAGTGAATTTCACCTGAAGTATTGAGGGACATTGCCTACAAAAGGTAAGACTTACGATTTTTAACATCTCTGAACCAGCTAAGGCGGGGCACAGCATTTTAAGAGTCTGCACATCTCTCTAGTAACTTTAAAATTTTTTATTTCACAAATATTTAGATTAGCAGTTTCCTCAGGCAATCAAGCTAGACATATTTTGGTTTACTTTGTTATCTGATATCTCTCCAGGCCTGAGCATACATGAGCATACATCACTACAGCACTGAATTGCTTACCGTGTATGGTGGTTTTAGATGGTTAAAGTTTTCTGTGTGAGATGAGGTGAAATGGGGGAGAGCTTCTATATTGTTTGTTCTTTAAAATCAAAACTTGAGTTTAGCGAGAGAAGTAATAGCCAGAGTAATCTAGAACAGTAGCCAGGAGATGTATTATTGTCTTTATCTGAAAATATTTTATAAGGGAAGTTAGTGCTCTAACCATCATACTTTGGTATAAGATGGGTTAAAAAAAAGAAACCTCAACACAGTAGGTGCCCTGTAACTGTACTTTATGATTTTATTCCTAGATACTCCCTAAGGATGCTTAGTTTAGGGGCTTTCAAAGAGCAATGCAAACATTGTGATTTGAAGGGCTTCTTTCTCCACATTAACAGATCCTTAATATATGAAGCATTGTGAATGTTGACAAATCTCATATAAAATGTTCTGCTGAGAGGAAACACACAATTTGATACAGCAGTAGTTTCCAACTCATGGACCAAAACTCATTTTAGCCTGCAAGTATTCAGCAGAGTGATACTTAAGCTTTTGTCCTAACTTTCTGAGTCAATACAAAATGTCTGTATCAGGTCTTTCTTGATCAGAGAACTGTGAGAAGCTCATTTGATTATGATCTAAAGGAGAGAAGAAAGTCCCTTGTTACCACATTTACTCACAAAAAAAAAAAAAAAAATCAAGGGACAGGATGGGGAGATAGCTGCAGTTTACCAATGTATCCCTCAGAGGCTACTAAACTTTATAATTAGAAATAATGACCAGCTTTTAGAGAACTAATTTAACAGTGAGGGCTTAGATACCCCTTGAAGTCTGACACTGCTTTGATAAGGAACTGTGGATAAGGAGGAGAAAGGAGGGAGGAGGGAAAATATGTCCAGTAATAGTTCTGTCCTTAAAGGACTCTTCTGGGCAATCATACATAGGAGAAGACTGAGCCAAAAAAGAATCATATCTGCTGGGTGAGCAAAGTTTTGCTTTCTCAATCTTAAAACGGAATCTTCACTGTTTTGTAACTGGTTGACTAGGAGCAGATGCTGAACTGAAATGTGGTTTCCTGTGTGGGCCAGTTAAGATGATTTTTCTTTTAAACACAATGTTCTCTTACCTTTATGGCCACAGGAAGTGATCCAAAGTCCAGGCTATCACAGGTACCTTACTACCACTCAAAGGATCTCAGCTTTGTTTGTTAAGAGGCAAGGCTAGAAAGGAAAAACTCTGTTGTTTTCTTAGCTTCTTATGCCCTCTGGCTAGCCTCTGACTGGCCAGAAACCCTCAAACTACTGCTTTCCTTCTCCATTCCCTACTACCCTGAAATGTCCCAGTAACCAGGCATTGTGCTCAGGTGATGAAAATATGAAGATAACTGGTGTGGTTGTCAATCCCCAAAAGACTACCATGGAGGGAAGATAGATGGGTACACAGAACACAATACAATGTGCTCTTTTCTATAAGGCAGAGAGAATGTACACAAAATACAGGAGTTTAAGAGTCTGTCAAAGACTCCTTGAGAGAGGATACTGTTATGAATTTATTATAGAGACTGGAATTATTAACATTCCAGCTACAAAACACTGCATATGCACTCAAAGAAGTATTACTCCCCCACTCCCTGTCATTGGCATGATAGAAATGAAATTAAGCAAGAGAGATTAGTCACATGAGCACAGGAAGCACCAAGCCCTTTCTCCTAGTTGGCAATTGAAAGTATATAGCCAGTTTACTGAACAGACAAGTCTTGGGTCTATTTCAGGGCAGAGCTATGCCTGAGACTTAGCCACAACAATTTTGATAGAATGTGGCTTTAAATTGGGGCACAGAGGCAGATTTCTTCCTCTTTAACCTGGATGTTTCCCTTGACCAGAAGGAAGGAAGGTTAGAGATTTATGCCAAATTATAGCCATTCTTTTTTCTTCAGTTTCATTCCAACAACTAGTGTGTTTATTTAGTTAGAGTGGCTTGCGTTCCTATTGGCTTGTTCACATATTGGCTTGTGTTCATAGTCAGCCTACAGCACTTCTTTATACCTCAAGAAGAATCCACTGTGTAGGTCGCTCTGTGCACTAGGCATCTGCCCTTGGGATATTATCAGGACTAGCTACCACTTAGGTGTAGATGTTGAAACAAAAGAATCTGTAGATACCAGACACCTGCCTGGATCTGGTCTCCAAGGTTGCTGATGCTGGTCACGAGTTCAGTTGGGTACTTGGATTGTAAAGATTGTTTGGTCAAAGGTTTTGAGAAAGAGAAACAGATGCACTTCCAAAGCCGGTAGGTAAGAGCTCACAATATAAGTCATTAATTTCTATGTTGAGGTAGAGAAAAAAATCTTCCCTACTGATTATCTGTTTTTACCAAGTAGAAAGTAGTATGTTTTCTTATAAAGTTCTTCATGGTTTTAACATAATAAAGAGGATATGATGTCTACTGGGTAGACTGTGTGAGAGCTCTGGATAACTGCTCCTAGTTGAAGTAATAGCCTTATTATAAAGATCTCTACCCCATGTTAGAGTCTAGTAACATCTTGCTGAACTCTCAAGTGGGTGGAAATACTCTTCCACTATCATTTGAATTCATTTCCCCCCACTTATTTCATTTTCTTTCTCTCTTCCTTATTGTCCTTTTCATGAACTTTTTCTTACAAAGGCAAACAAAATGTTTAAAGAAGTATTTCCAACAAATGAGGGAAAATGTCATTAAAACCTTTCCAGCCCCTGGTATATTTCAGTCCCAAGACCTCTCAGGAGCTCAGAGCCACTCTCGGCAATGACTTGGTCTTTCACTCAGCACTCACTGAAGCTCTGGCACTAAACCATTCAAGAAATTCTATCATATTGACTCCTTAGAACAACCATGAGGGCAATATTAATAGCCCTGTTTAAAGATGAGGAAACTGGAAGTTTGACATCTTAAGGAATTTGTCAAGGCTGTAATTATGGAACTTAAACTAAACCTGATCTAAAGTTTTGTTTATCTAAACATGATCTGTATGCCTTGAACTCAATGAGTCATCTTCACCAAGTTACACTGCTCACATCTGGGTTTAAATGCCTGGAAGCAACTGTAGGTCAGGGATAACTTGCAGTCTGAGTCTGCTTGAGCCTACCTGCAGAGCAGCAGGTCCACCAAAGCTCTGTGCTTTGCTGAAGTGGACATCAGGCTGACATGCAGGCCCAAGTCTTAATGTATCTATTATGGAGTATAACAAGAGATATGCTCTCCCATCAAGGTCTGCCTGTCTTGAGGTGATATGTGCTGGCCTGTCCATAAATAGATCTGTCCAGACTAAATGGACCTCAGTGTAATGACACATGAATAAGGAATTTTCAGTATAAGAAAATTGTGCAGTTTTGTAAGTATACTTTTCTCTTACAGACCCAAATGTGCGCCTTTTAATAAACTTGTTGTAAGTTTATTAAAAGGTGCACATACAAGCCAATCCTTTTTTGTTTTTTAAATTATTTCTTTTACCTTTTGAGATTATAATTACATCATTTCTCTCCCCACAATCCCTCCTGTATACACCTCATAGTTCTTTTTCAAATTCATGGAGTCTTTTGTCATTGGTTATTGCCACACTACACACACACACACACACACACACACACACATTGCTGCATACATAATTACAGCCTGTTCAGTCTATTAATGTTACTTACATGCATGTTTCTGGAACTGACCATTTGGTATTAGATAACCAATGGGTGTGCTCTTCTCTGGAGAAGATTATTTCTCCCATCTTCTACATCCTTTAGTTGCCTGTAGTCTGGGTTTTGAGGCCTTGTGGGCTTCCCCCCAGTCCACATTAGAATGTCTATTGTTGTCTTTGTTCAACTCATATTTAGGCAGTCATATTGGTGAGACTTTATGTGTGTAGCTTCCAAGGTTCCTGGGAGACACAACAAACTAGCTGGTCTCCTTGCTCTTACAGTCTTTCTGCCCCCTGCTCTGTAATGATCCCTGAGCCTTAAGTATGGGAGCTGTAGTCATTGGAACTAGGCTCCAGAACTCCTCATTTTGATGGGTTGTGGTTTTCTGTAATGGCTTTTGTCTGTTGAAAACAGAAATTTCATTGATGTGGACTGAGGTCTACACTTACCTGTGGGCATAAGGATAAACACTTAGAATGTAGTTCTTCTCCAGGATCCACAACTTCATTAGCCCTGGGTAATTGGCTACGTTTCTGCCATTTCCTTCTTGTTGGGTAAGTGTTAAGTATAATTAGAGACCCGTTGGTAACCCCCAAGTTGTGCTATTACTGAATCCTTTGGGTTATCACACCATACTGGTTGCTGTGATTCATAGGCATCATGTCTGTGTAGGACTGTTGGTTACTTCCCTCCTTTGGTTGCTTATGTAGCACTTAAATTATTGTCGTTTACATTCAAATGTTCTGATCATGGATTTCTTGCATTCCTTACTGCCTTGTTTTTTGTTTTGTTTTAGAAACACTTGTTAATATCTCATAGATGGTCTTATGTAAAAGCATAGCTCCTCGCTGAAGTTACATATTGGCCTCTGAAACTGAATTGTATACAGAGCTAAAGAACTGGTGGTGTTTTTTTTGAAGTTTCTAACCACAGCCACCTCTAAACTTGATCTCACTGAGGGCAAGAGTAGATGTTGTTGCAATTACAGATCAAAAGAAAGACAGAGTTCAGACTAGCAGTTCACTAGCCCAAGCTCTTTGCTTGGAGTAATTAAATGGTGTTTAGCTCTGGCTCCTGCACTGGGTCCTGAGATGTGGCCTCAGATTATTGTGGTTTAGTCTTGAAAGTTTCCTGGAAATTGACGTCACAAGCTTTCTTCATTAAAAAAAAAAAAAAACCCTATGAAAATGCTGTGAGTCATGGGGCGTGGAAGTGGCAGATTTTAACTGTTAGGTAGGTGTCAGTTCCTCTGAAAGTTAGATAGAAGGGTGGGAGGCTCAAAAATTGTCCGGTAATGGTGAAGAAAGGGTAGGAGAAATTTGCCTGGGCTTATAAGAAAATAGGGCCATTGTAGCATTTTGCAAAAATAGTGGCCATGTTCACGAACTGGGTAGATTTTATCCTTCAGTTTGACATGAATCTGAGCAAACAGAAAACCAGAAAGGGAAGAAACAGATAGCCTTTTGTTTTCTGTGAAGGACAGAGTCAGTGCTGACACACCCAGGTTTGTAGGCATCTTGGTTGTTGATGCTCTGTGGAAAAAGAGTTTACATGAGTGAAAAAGCTGTGACAGGACCCAAGGATGCTGGGATTTATGTGACTCCAGGAGGCAGGTGACTTTATTACCTCCTGTTAGTTGATGAAGAACTTATTTTCCTATGTTAAATGCATCATTTATTAACAACAACAACAACAACAACAATCCCAAGGCACCCGACTCTATAGTATCTTGTTTATTCTACTATATTAGAATACAGAGCTAACAAATAAGGTCAAGCTATTTGTTTGTTAACAGTCTTCTTAATTTGTAGTATAATTATCTATTGTGCCAGGTGCCAGTGATTCAAAGACGAATGAGGTATGCCTACTTACATCCGAGTGAAGGAAGAGATGCTTGTAATAGAGATTTTGGTATAAGGGAAGAAATTCACAGAGTGCAGGCACTCATTATAGGAGTGAGGGCTAGTTATAAAAAAGTAGACATCATCAGGGAAAGCTTCATAGAAAAATTATGTAAGCTGAATGAAAGAATGGTCAGTAACCGATCAGAATAAATGTTGAGGACAGAAAGGGACATATTTTAGCAAAGAATCACATGAGCAAAAGAGAGGAAGGAGATTTTAGAACAAGCATTTCAAGGCTAATTGCCAAATTTTTACATAAATAGGTAGATTTAAGATTGGAGTCGTGGACAGTAACAAGGTAGGATGGACCTTTTTAACCTATGCATACCTGCATAAATACATGGCTTGGTAAAGACAGTAACATCTCACAGTCTCAAAAGCCTTTCACTGTCTTTTGTAATCTTCTTCACACAGCTTTCCCAGTATTCATCTCTTGACTTGTGTCATACTTATTTCCATGTAATCTCTGGTCTGATTTCGGTTTCTATAATATATATATTTTTCATTATGGAAGTGTTATATACCTGGGATCATGCAGTATGCACTTTTATATCTCTTTTGTTACCATACTTATTCTTTTATATTTTTAATTTTTATTTATTATTTTATAATTTAATTTAATTTTACTTATCAGCCACGAATTCCCCTGTCCTCCCTCCTTCAGCCCTCTGCCCACCCTCCCCCCAGCCCACCCCCATTCCCATCTCCTCCAGGGCAAGGACTCCCCTGGGGATTCAGCCTGGTAGTTTCAGTTTAGGCAGGTCCAGTCCCCTTCTCCCTTCACTCAGGCTGAGCAAAGTGTCCCTGCATAGACCCCAGGCTCCAAACAGCCAGCTCATGCATTAACGACAGGTCCCAGTCCCACTGTCTGGGGGCCTCCCAAACAGTTCAAGCTAATCAACTGTCTGACTTATCCAGAGGGCCTTATCTAGTTGGGGGCTCCTCAGCTATTGGTTTATAGTTCATGTGTTTCCACTAGTTTGGCTATTTGTCCCTGTGCTTTTTCCAATCATGGTCTCAACAATTCTCACTTATACAATCCCTCCTCTTTCTCACCTATTGGACTCCTGGAGCTCCATCTGGGGCCTGGCCACCTCCATCAGTTATCGGACGAGAGTTCTAGCATGACATTTAGGGTGTTTGGCCATCTGATCACCAGAATAGGTTAGTTCGGGCTTTCTCTCGACTATTGCCAGTAGTCTACAGTGGAGGTATCTTTGTGGATTTCTGGGGACCTTTCTAGCATTTTGCTTCTTCCTATTCCCATGAGGTCTTCATTTATCATGGTATCTTTTTCATTGTTCTCCCTCTCTGTTCTTGATCCAGCTGGGATCTCCCACTCCCCTGAGCTCTCTTTCCCTTGACCCTTACCCTTCATTACTCCCCACCACATTCAGTTTGCTCAGGTAGATCTTATCCATATCTCTGTCATTGGGCAATCCCTGTGTCTTTCTTAGGGTCCTCTTTTCTAGGTAGCATCCCTGGAGTTGTGAGTAGCAGTCTAGTCATTTTTTTGTTTGTTTTACATGTAGTATCCTCCTATGAGTGAGTACATACCATGCTTGTCTTTCTGAGTCTGGGTTACCTCACTCAGGATGATATTTTCTAGATCCATCCATTTGCCTGCAAACCTCATGATGTCATTGTTTTTCTCTGCTGAGTAGTACTCCATTGTGTATATGTACCATATTTTCTTTATCCATTCTTCAGTTGAAGGGCATCTAGATTGTTTCCAGGTTCTGGCTATTACAAATACTGCTGCTATGAACATAGCTGAGCCTGTGTCCTTGTGATATGATTGAGCATTCCTTGGGAATATGCCCAAGAGTGGTATAACTGGGTTATTTTAATTAATTGTTTGAAAGTTGCATACATTGTTATATTCACTGCCTCTCCTACCTCTTCACTGATTCACTCCCTTTTCCTACTACTTTTCATCCTTTTATTACAAAGATATTCAATACCAGTTTGTACTTCCCAAATGTTCTTGCATATGAGGTCTTCCACTGGAGAGTGGTTGACTTAGCAGAGCCTATACTCTTAACTGTTACTCACAGCAGCTAACAATTGCCAATATTGCACTGCTTAGGGACGGAATAGTGTGCCTATCTCCCCTCTCTGTGTTGAGATTTGGTTCTGGATTAGGCTTGTGTCGGTTTTGTATATCCTGTAAAATCAGTGTGGACTCATATTGCAGTGGCCCAGCTGTGTCTAGAAGATAATGATTCCTTGTAGTCACCCACCACCTTCAGGCTCTTCCTTCTTATTCCCTCTCTTCTGAGAAGATCTGTGAGCCCTGGGAAGGAGGTGCTTCTGTCTTTAGGGCTGAATATTCTTTAATTTCTTATTATTTGTACCTTGGCAAGTTGTGGGTCACTGTGTTAATTACTATCTACTGCAAACAGAAATTTCTCAAAGTTTGAGAGATGCACTGATTTATGGTCATAAGGATAAGTCATTAGGAGTCAGTTTGACACTGTGTTTTCATCAGAATGATAGTAAGTTCCTCCCTAGGGTCTCTAAACTGTCTAGAAATATATTCTTAGCCTGGTGATGTGCCACTTGTGGATTTTGTCTTGTGGCACATGACTTAAATTCAACAAGGAAGTGGCTGTGCACTCATTTCATGCTCATGTCAGTGTCTTGCTATTGCATGGACATGTCTTTTGGGTCCAAATCACTCTTTAGCTCACAGGGTCATAGATGAGTGTGAACAATGATTACTTTTCTCCTCCAGTAGCTTTCCTAGAAACTTCCAGCACTATGAAAATGAGTAGAGGTGACACTTTGAAGTTCATACCTGCTTGATTACCACTGTATTCTGTGACTCAAGTATGTGGTCTTACTGTCATGTTCTGGGTGTAACTAAGAACAACAGCAATAGACAATAATATTTGAGGGTCTATGTGACATCAGTGACTAACAATTCCAAAAGAAGTACCTCATACCTGGTGCTCGGCTTTTTGTTAGTCTCTGGTGTCTAGTAGGGCATCATTGCCCTGTTATAAGCTAATTAACTCCCTTTTAACTCTCTCTTTATATATATATGTATATATATATACATATATATATATATACATATATATGTATATATATATTAGATTTCCACATTTTAAAAAAGTCTTTAGTGTTACTTATTCCTTTCCATACTCCTATACTACGTACCCTCCATTACAATTCTGTAGCATATCATAATGCTGAGAAATATTCCACTATCTAATTGTATCATAGTTCATTTGTGCAATAACATGTCAATGGGTGTTTGTTTCCAGTTTGGGACTATTACAAACTAAGCTGCTATAAACATTTTTGTAAAATTCTTTGTCTGAGAACATATTTTCATTTTTTCTTGAGAAAATGCCTATAAGCAGAATGAATTGCTAGGTTCTAAATGCTTAATATTTTACATAACTAACAATATGTTTTTCAATATGAACATACCATGGTACATCCTCACTAATAGTATATGAGAACTATGGTCCTATATTATCATCAAGACATGGTCTGCTTAGTTTTTAAAAATAAATTTTAGACTTATTAGGAGGTGTATAGTATATTATCATTTTAATTTTTATTTCCATGATGACAAGGAAAATAAATAATTGATTTCATTTGATACCCACATATTTTTTAGAATAAAGAAATCTACTTGATATCTGCCCATTTTTAAAATTGGGTTGTTTATTTTTTTTTTACTATTGAGTTTTGAAAGTAATTTATACACTCTGAGTAAAACCACAGATATTTACATTACAGTTTAAAACAGTGACAAAATTACAGTTATGAAGTAGCAACAAAAATAATTTTATAGTTGGGTGTCACCATGATATGAGGAAATGTATTAAAGGTTTGCAGCATTAGGAAGGTTGAGAACCACTGCTTTACACTAGCACTGAACCGCTGATGTGAACAGATATTCCTGACTCAGCTTTCCACCTCTTTAACAGTAGGGACTACAGGGATCCTCAACTTGGTAAAAAAATTTATCTCATGTGATTTGTTAATGTTCTCTCCCTATCTGTTGTCGGTCTTTTGCTTCTCCCAACAGTTTCTTTTGAAGAGGTCCAACATCAGTGTTTTGGGACTATGCTTTGGTATTTTATCTGAGAACTATTTTACTAATCACAGCAGCAAATGTTATCTCTTAGTTGTTTCTGGCATTTTATACTTTTAGGCTTTTGAATCCAAATACAGGATCAATTTATAAATATTTTTAATGTAATAAGAACTTTATAGTTAAGTTCTTTTTATGAATATTGATACTTAATTGCTCACATGCTGTTTGGTGAAAAGAATATCCTTCATTCTCTACTGTATTGACTTTACATAATAATAGTAAATCAGTTTGCCACAAATATTTTAATTCTACTCAGTTTCATTAATTTGCTTAACAATATTAGATAATTTTTAATGTTGTAGCTTTATATAAAGCAATGTAACTGGATAGCTTTTGGACTCTCATGGACTTAATTTTTGTATCAAATTCATTTAAGTATTCTAAGCATTTTAAATTCCCAAAGAATTTTAGAATTTATTTGTTAATGTCTACAAATGAAACTACCAGGAGACCATGAAGAACTAAAATTTTAACAATTTGTTAAAATAGATCCATGGACATGGTATAACTTTCCATTTCTCAAATATTTTTTTCAAATTCAGAAATACCTTTTTAGAGTTTCCATACAAGTCTTTTATAACATTTGTTAGATTTATTCCTGTCTTTCATAGTTGATGCTGTTGTTTATAATAATCTCAAAGGTTTATTTTTTACTACTGCTACTATATAAAGTTACTGATAATTTTTTTCATTATTTTTTTCCTTTTAGTGAAAATAGATTCTTTTCTCATACAATGTATCCTACATAGTTTCCCTTCCCTCTAGCCCTCCATTCCCTCTTCACCTCCCTTCCCCTTCAGATCCACTCCCTTTCTGTCTCTTACTAGAAAAGAATAGGTTTCTAACTGATAACAACCAAACATGACAAAATTAAATATAATAAAATGAAGCAAAAACTATAATTTTAAAGTTGAATATGGCAACTCAACAGGAGGAAGAGTTCTGAAGGCAGGCATCAGAATTAGAGACCCACTTGTTCTCACAGTCAGGAGTTGCATAAAAATACTAAGCTAATAGCTATAACACACACACACACACACACACACACACACACACACACACACACACACATGCAGGATCTGGTACAGACTCATGTGCTTACTGCTTCAGACTTTGTGAGCTCATTTGTATGTACTTTGCTGAGTTGATTCAGAGGGGTCTCCTGGTGTCCTCCATCCTCTCTGGCTCTTACAATCTTTCTGCCTGCTTTCCCACAGGATTCCTGAGCTGTGAGGGGAGGGATTTGATGGAAACCTCACATTTAGACTCTCCCTTCAACTAATGTCTGGCTGTGGGTCTCCATCTGTTCCCATCTATTCTTGGAGGAAGCCTCTGTGATGATGATAGGACAAAAGCACTGATCTATGAGTACAACAGAATACAATTAGGAGTCATATATATACATCTATACATCTATATTAGACTAGTAGTGTTTGGTTTTACCCAATGTCTCTGGGCTATCTAGTCTCTAATTCTTGGTTACCCAAGCAGTATCAGGTATGGGTTTCTTCTTGTGCAGTGGGCCTTAAGTCAAATCAGATATTGCTTGACCACTCCCACAAGTTCTGTGTCACCATTGCCCTAGCATATTTTGCAGGCAGGACAGATTGTAGGTCAGAGGTTTTGTGGCTAGGATGGTGTTCACATTTCTCTTTCAGTAGCCTGCAGAATACCTTCTGCACTAAAGAGACTAGAATATAGTGGTGAAGGCTCCATGTAGCACTAGCACAACTTCTTCATGTTTGATGAAGTGTTATCTTGGCAATGGGGCATCATTGTCAGTTTGCAGACATCAACCTTTTGCCTTAGCAACAGCCTGGGTTGTTTAGGGATTTCCATAGGACCTTCTTGGCCATCAACTCAATTGAATGGAACCAAGTCCTGCCACTGGATGTGTAGCCAAGAGCCAAGAGGCTAGAGCTGGCTAGTTGAGACTCTGTAATCCCCCTCACTAGAAGTCCTCAATGGGCTCACTTTCATACATTCCAGAAAGTTTCCAGGGCACTAGGTTTCCATACCACCCCCTTAAAACTTTCCAGTTTCAGCCTTTTTTCTTCATTCTCTTCCTCTACCCCATCTCCTCTGAAATCTTATCCCTCCCATCCTCTCCCCACCCACCCACCCCCAGTCTGCCAGTAAAATCTATTCTATTTACCCCTCTCAGAGAGAGATCCATATGTCTCCCCACCAGAACCCTCCTCTTTAATTAACCTCTCTGTGTCTATGAATTGTAGCTTAGTTATCATTTACTTAACAGTTAATAGCCACTTATAATTGAATATAGATCATATTTATCTGGGTCTGTGTTACTTCATTCAGGATCAGTTTTTCTAGTTCCATCTATTTGCCTGTAAATTTCATGATGTTGGTTTTTTAACAGATGAGTAATAGTCCATTCATTGTACAAATGTACATTTGTTATTTGTATATAGGAGGGCTACTGATTTCTTTTGATTTAATCTTCTATCTAGATACTTTGCTGAAAGTGTTTATGAGCTGTAAAGATTCCCTGGTGGAATTTTTAGGACCACTTGTATATACTGTCATATCATCTTCAAATAAGGATACTTTGACTTCTTCCTTTCCAATTTGTATCCCCCGATCTTCAGTTGTTGTATTACTCTAGCTAGAACTTCAAGTACTGTATTGAACAGATATGGAGAGAATTGACAACCTTCCTTGTTCCTGGTTTTAGTGGAATTGAGTTTCTCTCCATTGAAATTGATGTTGGCTATGGGCTTATTTTAAATTGTCTTTATTATATTTAGGTATGTCCCTTGTATCCCTAATATCTCTAGTACTTTTATGAAGGGGTATTGGATTTTGTCAAAGGCTTTTTGTGTGTCTAATGTGATGATTATGTGTTTTTTCTTTCAGTTTGTTTATACGGTACTGATTTTCAATTACTGATTTTCATATATTGAAGCACCTCTGCATTTCTGGGATGAAGCCTACTTGATCATGGTGCCTGATCTTTTGATGTGTTCTTGGATTTAGTTTGCAAACACTTCATTGCCTATTTTTTGGTGTTTTGAGACGGGGTTTCTCTGTGTAGTTTTGGTGCCTATCCTGGATCTTGCTCTGTAGACCGCCTGGCTCTGTCTCCTGAGTGCTGGGATTAAAGGAGTGTGCCATTGCTGCCAGGCTTACTGTGTATTTTTGCATGTATGTTCATAATGGAAATTGGCCTGTAAGTCTTTGTTTGTTGAGTCTTTATGTGTTTTGGATATCAGGGTAACTGTGGCCTCATAAAATGAATTGTGCAATGTTCCTTTTGTTTCTATCTTGTGGAATAATTTGATGAGTATTAGCATTAACTCTTCTTTGAAAGTCTGGTAGAATTCTGTGCTAAAACTATCTGGCAGTGTGTTTTTTTTTTTTTTGATAGACTTTTGATGAATGCTTCTATTTCACTAGTGGTTAATGGTCTGTTTAAATTGTTCATCTGGTCTTGATTTAACTTTAGTAAGTTGTATTTATCAAGAAAATTATCTTTTGTTTACAAAAATATTTCCCAGTTTGGTGGAGTACAGGTTTTAAAATAGGTCCTTATAATTTTCTGGATTTCCATGGTGTCTGTTGTTATGCCTCTCCTTTTGTTTCTGATGTTGTTAATTTGGATATTCTTTCTCTGACTCTTAGTTTGGATAAGGGTTTGTCTATTATTTTGATTTTCCAAAGAATCAACTCTTTGTTTCATTGACCCTTTGTATTGTTCGGTTTTTTTCTATTTTATTGATTTCAGCCTTCAGTTTAATTATTTGTCTACTCCTCTTGGAGAGGCTTAGTACCACTTCCATTGTGTCCCATAAGCTTGTGTATGCTGTGTATTCATTTTCATTGAATTCTGAAAGTCTTTAATTTCTTTATTTCTTTATGTTTTGACCCATTTTTTTCACTCATTAAAGAGTTGTTCAGTTTCCATGAGTTGATGATGTCCAGTTTTAATTCACAGTAGTCTGATAGGATTCAGGGAGTTATTTTAATTTTGTGTATCTGTTGAGACTTGCTTTATATCTGTGTATGTAGTCAATTTTGGAGAAAGTTCCATGAGGTGCATAGAGGAAGTTGTATTCTTTTGTGTTTAGCTGAAATGTTCTGTAAACATCTGCTAGATTGATTTGTATTTGGTCCCAGTATTCCTCTGTTTAGTTTTTGTTTGATGAGAATGGGATACAGAAGTCTCCCAATATCAGTATATGAGGGTCAATATGTGTGTGATTTAAGCTGTAGTAGTGTTTCTTTGATAAGCATGGTTGCTCTAGGGTTTGGAGCATAGATGTTAGTAATTGAAATGTCTTGGTGAACTTTTTCTTCAATGAATATTTAGTGTCCTTTCTTATATCTTTTGATTAGTTTTGGTTTGACGTCTATTTTGTTAGATATTAAAATGGCTACACCAGCTTGCTACTTAGGCCCCTTAGCTTAGACTATCTTTTTCCAACCCTTTATCCTGAGGTAATCTCTTGATCTTGATCTTGAGGTGCGTTTCTTGAATGCCTCAGAAAGATGGATCCTGTTTTATTCTATTAGTCTGTGTCTTTTTATTGGGGAATTGCGGCCTTTGTACTGAGAGATATCAATGACCAATAATTGTTGATTCTTAGTGCTGGTGGAGGGGTGTGTGTGTGTGTGTGTGTGTGTGTGTGTGTGTGCGTGTGTGCGTGCGTGTGTGTGTGCGTGCGTGTGTGCGTGTGTCTGTGTCTGTGTGTGTGTGTGTGTGTGTGTGTGTGTGTGTGCCTGTGTCTCTCTGTGTGTGTGTGTGTGTGTGTGTGCGCGCGCACGTGCACTCAAATGTGCTTCCCTTCTTTTGATTTTGCTGTGCTTTCATGTTTCATATTTCCAGTGTCTTCCTGGGTGTTGTTAAGATCCTTAGGTTTGAGTTTTCCTTCTAGCATTCTCTGTAAGGCTGGATTTGTAGATAAATATTGTTTAAATTTCACTTTATCATGGAGCACTTAATTTTCTCCATCTGTTGTAATGCAAAATTTTGCTGATTATAGTAGTCTAGGTTGGCATCTGTAGACTCTTAGAGTCTGCAGCACATCTGTCCAGGCTCTTCTAGCTTTTAGAATCTCCATTGAGAAATCAAGTGCAACTCTAAGAGTTCTGCCTTTATATGTTACTTGACCTTTCTCGATTGCAGCTTTTAATATTCTTTCTTTGTTCTGTATGTTTAGTATTTTGATATTATGTGGCAAGGGGACTTTCTTTTCTGGTGCAATCTATTTGGTGTTCTGTATGCTTCCTGTATCTTTATAGGCATCTCCTTCTTTAGGTTAGAAAAATTTTCTTCTATGATATTGCTGAAAACATTTTCTGGGCCTTTGAGTTGAGTTTCTTCTCCTTCCTCTATACCTATTATTCTTGAGTTTAGTCTTTTCATGGTGTCCTAGATTTCTTGGATGTTTTGTGTCAGGAGATTTTTTAGATTTAGCATTTTATTTGACAGATGTATCCATTTCTTGCTTCGTATCTTCAGTGCCTGAGATTCTTTCTTCCATCTCTTACATTATGTTGGTGAAACTTGCCTCTGTAGTTCCTGTTTCAATTCCTAAATTTTTCATTTCCAGAATTAACTCAGTTTGAGATTTTTATTGATTCTGTTTCCAATTTTAGGTCTGAAATAGTTTTACTCATTTCCTTCCACCGTTTTGTTTTCCTAGATTTTTAAAAGAGATTTATTCATTTCCTCCTTAAGGATCTTTATCATATTCATAAAAGCTGTTTTTAGGTCTTTCTCTTGTGTATTAGCTATGTTGAAATATTTAGGTCCTACTGTGTTTATATAGCTGGACTCTAGTGGAGACATACTGCTCTGGCTGTTGCTGATTGTAGTTTTTTTTTTCTATTTTTTTTTTTTTTGAGCTGAGGATTGAACCCAGGGCCTTGGGCTTCTTAGGCAAGCACTCTACCACTGAGCTAAATCCCCAACCCTGCTGATTGTGTTTTTAAGGTGGCATCTAGGTATCTGAATTTGGAATAATTATAAGTCTAGGTGCTGATTTCGAGATTTGCCATTGTTGGGTGGGTGTTTTGTTCTTTGGTTTCTGTTTCTTCTCTGCATTTCCAGAGTGTGTAACGGCTATGAATTGCCTAATTTCCCAGTCTGCTTTGTTGGTGTCTTCACAGCAAATATCTTCTGGTTTTGGAGGCTGGGACACTGGGATGAGTAGAGGGAAGGGAGGTTGGAGGAGAATGTCACTGTGATCTGATGGGGATGGGGTCAGAGATGAAAGGGAGACCATAGCAGGATTCTAGCTGTAGAGCTGGGAAGAGACTGGGATGTTCATCTCAGGAGCAGTAGAAGAGGTGTGTCTTCAGTCTGCTTACTGCCCTGGGAGGAGCAAACTTTGGTCAGCAGGGGGTAATTCCTTAGGCTGGGGTCTGAGACAAAGCAGCAAGTAGGAAGAGGCAGGTTAGAAGGGGAAGGAAGATCTAGCTATTGTAAACAGGGCAGGAATGAAATCCAACTCCTTGGCATAAGCCCCCAAACCTGCTATCCTGCTCCAGAGATACTTGTAATTATTTTTTGTATCAAGCTCTAACTATGAACTCTGGGTTGGCCTGGAACATGTGACAATCCTTCCCCCTCTGTCCTTGTGTGTGATTTGCAAGCAAATGTTGGGATTACAGCATGTGTCGCCTCTGTTCCTCATCCTACCTTTTCCTTCTGTATTCACTTTCCTTCCTCCTTCCCCTCTGAACTGTCAATTTATAACTATTTATTTAAAATATTATTTCTATGTATTCTCTGGGAACTTTTGTGGATGTAAATAATGTACTTTGACCATATCCACCTGCAATGTCCTTCTAACCACCACCAAATCCTCCAAAACATTTCACTTCCAATTTCATGTCCTAATTTTTTTTTTAATAAACGTTAGTTCAATCAATGCTGCCCATGGGTGCATTGGTGTGGGGCATCTATTAGATCATTGGCAACTGGCCAGTGGTCATACTTCCAAAACAAACAAACAAACAAACAAAAAAAAACCCCAAAAAACCAACCAGAAAACAAACAAACAAACAAAAACTTTGGTTCTCCCTGTCTATTTCCCAGCACTCAGCAAGTGCTGATAGCTCCTGGGCCTTATGAGCTGTCCTAAATTCATGATGCCATTTTATGGAGGGTTCCAATTCATGCAACCACAGTTTCTGTGAGTTAATAATACTATACTTCTAATACAAGAATTTTCATTTATTTCCTTCCCAGACTCAATGTTATTGTTATTATAAACTTCCCTTTTACATTTATTTTTAATCTCATAAATACTGTAGTTCACAGTTCAGTGTTTATTTAATATATTTAAATAATGTGAAGTTAACTTTTCATTATTGTGATAAAAAAAATCCTTAGGAAATCAACTTAAAAGAGGAAAAATTCACTTTTAATCGTAGTTTCAAAGGATGCAATGTGTGATCACTATTTTGGGTGTGTTGTGAGGCTCAAACATGGTGGTAAGAGCACAGAGCAGAGCAAAAGTCTTTTTTCTCATATGGTTGAGAAAGAAAGAGGGAGATGGAGAAAGAGGAGCAACAGAGGGAGAGAGGAGAGATAGAGAAGGATACACCCTGCAATGGTATGCCCCCAGTGGCCGGAGTCTTTCAAACAGGCTGCACCTCTGAAGAACTTTATGACCTTTAGATAGTGCAAGAATCTACCACCTTTTGATAGCACTGTCACAGGCTGCACCTCTGAAGAACCTATCACCTTTAGATAGCACAGGAATCTATCACCTTTTGGTAGATAGCACTGTCAGCTGGGAACCAGATTTTCATTTAGCACATGGGTTTTTAGCAGCCATTTAAGATCCAAATCACAACAACCAACAAGAAAACATGGTCTACTCCTCTATGCAGTAGTCTTGTTCTTGCTGGTGCTCTAAGGAGAATGAATGCTTTTTGTAGTATGGAATCTGCTGAGGAGAAATTCCCTTAGTTTTTGTACATGTTATAGTTCCATCTTATGAATATCATGAACAAATCTCATATGTATATTATATTCTTTGTTTTTTTCTTAGATCTTCCAAATATATTTTTTATTGATTTTAAGATCCGGAGGTCATTTTCTGGTGTATTTTATTATTTTAAACATGTAACTTCAGTCTCTCCTGGATTGACTGTTTTCTGATACGACCATTCTTATCCTTATATTAGCTATTTTGTGCCTAACATGTTTTGTTTCCTTTGGCTATTTTAAGATTTTGTTTCTATTATTGATTGGGTAATTTATTATAGTTTTACTGTAAAGTATAAATTTCTTATTTTTGAATTTCATTGATTCTCTTTGTCATGTGAGCAAATTATTTTAATCTTGTTCAGAATTTCTTACAGGTATTAATTCTTCAAGTGTTTTTTCTCTCTTCATTTGGGGACTCCCATTACATATCAATTATGATACTCAACATTATTTCATTTAGAGATGCTCTATTCATTTAAATATTTGTTTGTATGTCCTTTTTTGGTATTTTTCTTACTACCTTAAAGTTCACCAATTTTTCCTTATTTACTAGCTGCCATGAATACATCCCAGTATATTTGTATCTCAGCCATTGCAGTTTTAGCTTAACAGTCTAAGCCTAAGCCTCCCCAGCACTGGGATTATAGGCATTTGCCATCATATTCATGTCTTGAAATGAGAGATTACACAAGTTTATTTAGATAGGCATTGTCTAGACATAATTCTCTCTCTGTCTCTGTCTGTTTCTCCGTCTGTCTGTCTGTTTGTCTCTCTCTCTCTCACTCCCTCCCTCATCTGTTTCTCTTTCTTTTCATGCTCTCTGTGTGTATCATCCTATCTAAGTGAATGAATCAGAGAGTGATAGATCTGGACACCTTATGTACCTCTCTGGTGCTTACCCACACAAAGATGCATATACTATGTAATACATCATATAATTCACACAGCAGTATCTTTGCTAAAAAAGAAATGATAGCCTCATTTAAAAGATTGTCTCATATTGTGGTCTCTTTTAACTTCCTCATTATATATTTGTGTGTTTCATTTCTGCTATAAGATCAACATCTATTGGAAAATGTCTAATACTTAGCCATGGCCATATAGAAGAGAAATATCAAAGATAATTGTGCATAAAAGGACAAATGAGGCATATGTATATCACCTTCCACTTTTATCTGGAGAGGTTTATAGACCATTCAATAACAACTATGAAAAAGGAAGCCACGGATTTGAAGGAGAGTGGGGAGGGGTATATAGGAGCGTTTGGAGGAATGAAAGGGAAGGGGGAGATGTTGTGATTAAAACATGGTTACAAAAATAAACAACAACAACAAATTTAGTTAGTAATGAATCTTAAGACAGTTAAGGAACTGGCTGATCAAGTCACTGGCTTTCTGTCCTGCAAGTTGATCTCAAAGTCTTGGTCTCAAAGGCTGTTTGTTGAGTAGCCAGACATTAGTCACTAATGTCACACAGGCCCAAAAGCACCGGCTTTGTCTGTGTCACTGTGGCTCATCTTCTTGTTAGAAGAGCTCTATGGTTGGGTCATGGGCTTACTGCAACACCAAACATTGCTTACTGAATTGGAGTAACATTCAGTGTTCAAGATGATGGTTTTTCAACCTGGGCTTCAATTTTCAAAGTATGAAAGCAGAGATCTGGGAAAATTTTCCAGAGACATAAATAGTTTAAACACAAGATACTGATGATAAACCTTGAACCCTAAACACTTGCATTTTGGAGTCTGTTGTGCTACTTATATTGCCAAATCCTCTTAAGAATTCCTTCCTTATTCCTTGTGCTTTTTAGGTCATCTATCCCAGCATGGGCATGAGCAGCCTGAAATTGCTGAAATATGTCCTATTTATCTTTAACTTGCTCTTTTGGGTAAGTATCTCCTTTGAACATACCTCAAATAACATCCCTTCATCCCAGCTAACCTGTACTTTCTTCTCAACCAAAGAATAGAATATAGAATATGAACTGTGCACAACTTGGTACTGTTCAGAACATTTCATGTAGGAACAAAGAGGTAATAATTTCCTCACCTCCTGCCATTTTGTCATACTATAAGCCTACAAAATTAAAAGGTATCAGTGCAATTAATAATGGAGGTGCCAATTCTCTCTGTGAGCTCTAAGGTAGCATTGCAAATAGCTAGCATTTATAAGTGAAAAATGGACTACAGTTTTTAAATTTTTAAATTTATACTCTCCTCATCCCTGACCCCATGGAAGAATATTGACAGACAGAGAAATCATACAGAAGTTCTATTTTTTTTTAATTTTTAAAAAGAACCTTCGTGATGATTTCTATAGTATCTAGGCTTCTTTTTTCTGTCATCCTGGTCAACATTTGTTGTTGATAGTTTTCTTTTTGACAGTCATTCTGATGTGATGAAATGAATCTCCATATAAGATTTGATAGCTAAAGATGTTGAACACCTTTTAAATATACTTATTTATTGGCACTTGATTTTTTTTTTTATAAAAACTGTCTGCTTATTTCCATTGTTCATTTTTTGACTGTATTTGTTTTTTTGTTCTCTTTTTTCTTCAAGTTTTGGACTTCCATATAATCTAGACATGTTAATCCTCATTTTGTCAACAAAAGAATCATAATCACCTTTCTACAAAGATACTTGAACATCTATGCTGTTCGCAGGATCATTCACAATAGCTAAATTGTTGATGCAGACTAGACGTCCATCAACAGAGGATAAAGGATATGTGGTGTATCTACACAATAGAGCTTGACTTAACCACAGAGAAGGATGAAGTTATGCAGTAAAAGTAGATGGAATTTGAGGTTACTTTGGGTGAAGTAAGTCAGTACCACATTGAAAAGGGCTGCATTTTCTCTTTCATATGTTGAAGCTAAGAAAAAAAAGAAATACATTTAACTAAAAGGGGACTAGTGGGAAGGAGGAAAATGCAAAAGAAAAAACATATAATAAATAGTAATAGAGCAGTGAATATTATCAGACTACATTGTATGCCTGATATGTAGAAATATAACAATAAAATATTTTGTATACTATGCATTAATAAAAACATAAAGTTGCAGACACATATGTCCATGTTTGGTAATTTAACATGAAAAAAGTGATGTCCAGTGAGCTCTCACTATATTGAATTCAGCATCTGCATTTCATATCTAATATGTTTATGAGACTATTCCTATAAATGTGACTTCTCTAGTAGTCTGCCTATCAAGACAACCTTCCTCAAACAGAGCATCATCTCTATGTGGTCATACTCTCTTAAGAAAAGTCCATGAGTCGACAACTGAGCAGACAAGAGATAGAACATCTGAAGTATAAAGTTAGACTATATAGTGGAGGTATTAGGTCCTTCATAAGAATGACATTTCCTTGGTACCTGGATATGTGTAATAAGAGATATAAGTGTGACTCCATATGCAGAAGCTGGTATTTCCTTTCTGTGTGGTAGTTTGGAAACTGAGTGAAGAGGTGAATCTCAAGTGTGTCAACAAAAACATGATTCTGATCTCCAAGATGTGAGAATATAAATTAGGAGATACTTAAGAACTGTGTTCACCTTAGAATGCTATGGAATTCTTCCTTTTAGGTCTGTGGCTGTTGCATTTTGGGCTTTGGTATCTACCTCCTTGTCCAAAACACCTATGGAGTGCTCTTCCGTAACCTTCCCTTCCTGACACTGGGCAATGTTCTCGTCATTGTGGGCTCCATTATCATGGTAGTTGCCTTCTTGGGCTGCATGGGCTCAATCAAGGAAAACAAGTGCCTGCTTATGTCGGTGAGTCCTTGTAGCAGCTGTGATAGTCTGAGCTGGGCTAGACGATGTCTCAAGTCCAGGGTGATACATTTCATGTTAGATTACTTTTGGATGACATATACAATTAAAGAGCAGAGAGGGATAAGAAGGCAATGGTGGCACTCGCCTTTAGTCCTAGCTCTCAAGAGGCAGAGGCACAGGGATCTCTGAGTTTGAGGCCTACCTGGTTTACCGAATAAGTTCCAGGACAGCCAGGGCTACACAAAGAAACCCTGTCTTGGAAAAAAAAAAAGAGCAGAGAGGGAATAAGCACAAGAAGTTTTCTTACTTGCTTACTGTTTTTCTTCATTCTTTCATTAGCCAGATGACAGTCTTTGGAATAGTACATCCACAGTAAGTTGGACCTCCCATACAGCCAACACAAACACAACCCCTGACAGACATCTCCACAGGCCAATCTGATGTAATATATATATATATATATATATTAACCTCAATTAAAGTTATTTTCCCAGTTGATTCTAGGTTGTGTCAAATTTACAATAAAAACTAACCAACACAGTCCATTGCTTCTCAATTTTATATGTACATTCACTAGTGGCCTCTCTGCAGATGATCTGACCCTGCCACAGAGTTCCAATACTCAGTTGCTCTCCATGACCACTAGTACCACATATATAGCTGTTACAATTTCAGATTCTGCTGAAAGTTTATTGAGGAATTGCCAGTTTATTCTAGGTTGTCAAGTTGATAATTAAAGCTAACCATCATAGCATCTCTTATCAGCCAAGATTTTATACACCAATATTAGTTTGTTTCTCACTGGGATCCCAAGGATATGTAGAAGAAGACATGACTGTTATCTGTGGTATCCATTTTAAACTGTCAGTAACAGCCCTTGTCATGTCCCACAGCATAATACTTTTCCTCAATGTCTGCTTGAAATTAGTTATCAACTTTATGCCTACATCCTTATATAAGAACATGCTTCAAGATCTGAGACATAGTAATTAACTGATGAAAAAATAATCAGTAGGTTCTTCTGAACATAGCAACCCTCCCCAATGATGTAGAATTCTTCCTTAATTCATGCACAAAGCAGCCTTCATAGTAGACCTTTCCTGAAGTCTTTGACTACTAGAAATGGAAGAGATTTTCAGCAGTTCCCTGTCAAATAAGCAGCCTGAGGAGTACTGTCAGGCTTAGACTTTGCCTAATAAAACTGGAGAAGAAGAGATACAATTTTCCTAGTATATTAAGGACAGAAATTGATATAACAATGCTTTCATTCTTAAGCCAGGCAGTGGTAGTGCATGCCTTTAATCCCAGCACTCGGGAACGACAGAGCCAGGCAGATCTCCATGAGTTTGAGGCTAGCCTGGGCTATAAAGCGAGATCCAGGACAGGTATCAAAACTACACAGAGAAACCCTGTCTCAAAAAAAAAATCATAAAACAATGCTTCCATTCTTATGTGTTACCATCTCAGTCATCCCTTAAGTCATGTGATCAATCTTCTCTTGCAGATCAACATTTAAACTAGAGCCAAGATTAATAATAATAATAATAATAATAATAATAATAATAACAACAATAATAATAATAATAAATAAGTGTTATCAAGCAGTTCTCAGGCAGATAGAAAATGATAGGAAATATCAGAGACAGGACAAATGATTTAAGCAATCAAAATTGGTGTTTAAGTTTTTTTTAAGGTGAAGAACAATGAAACTGTGTAAGTTTTATTTTTGTATAAATGTCATGCAGGGATTAAAATTCTAAATTTGGAGATAAAACTGACTTATAACTATCATTAGGCTCCATTTTCCTCTGTATATATGTCCTCTCAAGCTTCACCATCATCTACCCTCTTTCTTGAACTAGACTTGATCTGATATATGGGACCAGGACCCAAACTCACACTTGAATTGCTTGGCTTTTTGAGCAGCTGTTTCACTAGGCTGCTGCTAAAAAACTGATTCAACAATGTTAGAACAAAGTTAGAGGGTAGTTAATATGCTTTCTAGAGTCCAGCTGTAAGAAAGGAACACATACTATTCATAAAACAAGAGAGGTCTTAGGAAGCCCCAAAGAGGCAGGAACAGTTTCCATGCATGATTGTGTGTGTGTGTGTGTGTGTGTGTGTGTGTGTGTGTGTGTGTGTGCGCGCGCATACGTATGCACACATGTGTAGACCTGTTTGTTCTTAAGGCAGAGAGAGGTAAATCAGAAACTAGAATCAATATTCTGATAATGTCTCTGGTTTGTCACAGTTCTTTGTTCTGCTGATGATTATTCTCCTTGCTGAGGTGACCTTAGCCATCCTGCTCTTTGTGTATGAACAAAAGGTAAGTTATGAAGAACATAGCTTGCTCTCTTATTGCTGAGATGGGGAATACACTGCAGAGAAGTTAGTAAAGCAAAATTAGTAGTAAGTCACACAAATAAAGTAGGAGGATGAGAGATTAATTGCAGTTGAGAAGAGAAAAAAAATGTCATGAAGATTTTATTTGAATGATACCATAAAAGATAACTGGAGGGAAAATGAAGCAAGCTTGTCTTCCTCCTGCCTACCTCTGTCTATGGAGCTGGCAGTCTTCTCATTAATGTTTGACTTTGGCTTTGGTTGTACCTTCCTTTGTAACTATAGTTTTGGAAGTATAAAAGTCATTATGAACATCTTCCTTCAAAACCATATAAATCTTCAGCTTGTTTTCCCACATAACCTCCCTCATCTCACTTCCCTAGTTCTGACTCCTTAGGTGGGGGGATATATTTGCTCCACTAGAAGTCTCTTATTTCTTGAATGCATCTTGTTTTGACTATGTCTTCCCTGGTGGACTGTGATTTACCTCAGCTGAACAAGTATGTGGCTGAGGGCCTGAATGACAGCATTCAACATTATCACTCAGACAACAACACCATGGCAGCATGGGACTTCATCCAGTCACATGTAAGTATATAAAGAATCATTCTCAGATGTATCAGACTGAATTCGCAGCATTGGTCCCCAGAAACTGGTGTCTCTTTCCTAAAGGTTTCAGACTCAAAGATCTTTAGTTCTAAAGTCCAAAGGAGCATCTGTCCTCTCACAGGCAGTGGAGTATAGGGATTAATCCAACTGGTACAAATTTTTCTACATTCTATTTCATTCTTTACCAACTCACATAAGGTCATTGCCTTAGCCCTAACAGGATGAAAAGAAAACCCAAATAAACCATATTGGATTAGTTTATATATTTTGCCAAATGTTATTAAAATAGCAGTAGAATAAAAGAAACCTTTGAAATTCCCAAGTCACCAAAACGATTACGTTTTTTTTTTTACCCAGTCCTCTAGTGTCACATTGATCCAGCTTCTCCCTCCACATGAACTTATGTCAACTTTGCACTCTTTCCTTAGAGTGTTAGGAGACAAATATGGACTAGAGAGCCTTGCACAGTCATAACACGTCCAAAGGGTACTATAACCACTCATGATGGATTAATATGGAATAGACAAAAATAACATAGGAAATTACAACATGAAAACAAGAATGGGAGGACTCGGAGAAATTACAACCTCTTTAGATTTCACATTCCTCATTTGTTTCAAGTCAGAAGTCCCTTTTAATGTCCAGACACATAACAAAGGAAAAACAAAACTAAATAAATCTTTTGATACATGTCACCAGCTTCATATAGATTTTGTCACTGACACCTCATTCAATCCCCTAGACAATTGGCTGGAATATTCTAAAGCAAATAAATATCTCACCTATTAAATATCACTAAAGAGTCTGGTTCAGTGGTTAAGAGCACTTATTGCTTTGCTAGGGGATCTGGGGTTTTTTTTGGGGGGGTTGTTTGTTTTTGTTTTTTTTTCAAGACAGGGTTTCTCTGTGTAGTTTTGGTACCTGTCCTGGATCTCGCTCTGTAGACCAGGTTGGCTTGGAACTCACAGAGATCTGCCTGGCTCTGCCTCCCGAGTGCTGGACTAAAGGCGTGTGCCACCACTACCTGGTGGGATCTGGGTTTTGTTATTAGCACCTACCTGGTGGTTCACAAATCCTGGAACTCCAATTCCAAAGGATCTGAAACCCTTTCCTGCTTCCACATGTACCTGCATGCATATAGTGAACATGCAGTCATACACACACACACACACACACACACACACACACACACACACACACGCTCAAATAAATAAATAAATCATCAAATATAACTAACAGTCTATATTCCAATTATTCTAATTTTCTCAAAAAATTTCAACTGATTTGAACAAATCAAGACCTAAGAAGAGCCAAATGTTACATTTGGATGAAATATTTCAAAATTTCTTTTACTCTATAACAGCATCCCACTTCTTTATATTATATGTATGTGGAGAAAATTAGGTTATTTGTCCTATAGCTTTCACCATTTTCTGTATCTGACTGGTTTATTCCCAGAGGTATTTTGATGGCAGGAAATCTGTTTCCTAGAGATACTGTGAATCTAGAAGTTTGATGAAGTCTCACTCTCCTCTTCTCTTTCTTCTTTTAAAATAATATTTTTTATTGATTGAGAATTTCATACAATATATTCTGATCATATTCACCCCTAAACTTTTTCAGAATGGCTCCCACTTCCCTACTCACTTTGTTTCCTTATTTTATTTATAAACACACTGAGCTCAGTTAGTGATACCTATATACTTTTGGGTGAGGTCATCCCATAGGTCACCTGCCAGTGGTTATGCACTTAAAAACTGGATCTCCTTCTTTCAGCAGTAATCAATTGCCAGTAACTCTTCAGCTAGGGATGGGACTTCCTGACCATTCTACCCTTTGTTCTTGTTCTGTTTTTGTGAATGCTGCCACAATCACTGTGAGTTCCTATGTGAAACTGCCCTGTTGTGTCCAAGGAATGCTGTTTCCTTATAGTCAGCCACCACCTCTAGCTCTTACACCTTTCTGCCCACTCTTCATACAGACCCCTTGACCTTGGGAGGAGATGGTGTAATATAGATGCCACTTTGAGGCTGAGTAACCCATAGTCTTTTATTCTCTACACATTGATCAGTTGTGGGTCTCTGTGTTAATCACCATCTCCTAAAGAAAGAAGCTTCCCTGATGATGCTTAAGTGATGCACACTCATCTAGGCATATAGTAATAAGTCATTATAAATTGATTTGATATTATGTCCATTTAGCAAAATAATACTAGTAGGTTCTCCCCAAGGGCCTATAACCTACCTAGTCACAAATTGTTTGTCCTCCAACTGGTTTCAGGTATTTGTCCCATTATGTAACATGCCTTAAATCCAAGCAGGAAGTTATTGGTTTTACCCACAACATCTGTTTCATGATAGCCCCAGCAGTAATATCTTGCTAGGCTGATCATTAATATAGCTCTTAGGTTCACAACTCTGTAAGATTTGTGACTACTTTTCTCCTCTTGTAGCCTACACAGAACCTTCCAACACTATGAAATCTAGCCAGTAGGTATCAAGTATCCAAATCAATCCAGCTTGATCTCTTCATGTTCCATGACTATTTATGTGGTGGTTTCAGCAACAGGGTTTTATGACCAAGTTCTGGAAGGTAACCAGAGGTATTGGCAATAGATTGTAATATTTATGGGTCTATGGGATCTCAATGGCCAACAACTCCAACAAAGGTTAATTTGTTAGTCTGGGGTCTAGTAGGAGCATTATTGTTCAGTTATAGGGTAACCTCATTCAAATTTGTTAATATATATAAAACATAAATACATATTGAAACATACTATGATAAAAGATTCCATAAATGTATACATATATTTTCCATATGGCTTTTTCCCAAAGCTCTTTAGTATTAGTTGCCCCTCCTAGAATTCTATCCCTTATCCTGCCCTGTTATCCTCCAACTCACATAACTATTTCCCTTCAATTTTTCTCCTTTATATGATAGAATTCTATCTATCTCCTTTATTTATTCCCCTTTACTATTTTCTGGACTTCCATTTATACTCCAATTTAAACAAATAATCTAAATAGTCAAAATTAGCATCCATATGTAAGAGAAAACACAATATTTGTTTTCTGAGTCTAGGTTATCTTACTCAGGATGATTGTTTCCATCTCCATCCATTTACTTAAAAATTTCTTAACTTAATTTTTCTTAAGAACTGGATAAAATTTCATTGTATAAATTACGACATTTTTTAATATCGATTCATCAGTTGACGGACATTTAAGCTGTTTCCATTTTCTGGCTACTGTGAGTAGAATAGCAGTAAAAATGGATGAGCAACAGTCTTTAGTAGGATAGAGTCCTTTGGTTGTATGTCCAAGAGTGGTATAGCTGGATCATAACTTTCTCCTATATGTAAAACCACCATTCCTGTTTTCTCATCAAAGCAGGTATCTAAATATCCTGATTTCAATAATCTCAAGAATAAATATGGTTAGCCTTAGTACTGTGCTATAAGGCAGAAAGTACTTGATAGGTAAAAATATAAACCATACATGCCCTTTGTATTTTGTAGAGGTCTTCTGTGAGTAAAATGGTATAATAGTCTTGTGAACATTTAGTTCCAAAGAGTCTGGCAGTAGACCAATTCTGAATTTTCTTCTCTAGAGTCAGATTTGAATGACAGGCATACCTATTGTATAAATTTTGGTGGGTGTTTTGTTTGTTTTGTTTACCTGTTGATTTTGTAATATCATAGTTGGGTCTTGTCTTTTAGTTGCAGTGTTGTGGTGTAAACAGCTCAAGTGATTGGACCAGTGGTCCACCATCTTCCTGCCCACCAGGTGCAGATGTTCAGGTAATTTTGTTGGCAATTTTCCTGTTATTTGATTCTGACTTAGTGTTCTCTACATTATGCTTCTCTCTTTAAACATTCAAGGAAAGTAAAAATGTAACATCTGATATCAGTTTCTGTATTAAATAAATACAAATTACCATCCCAGATAACCTCCCTGATAAGGTTGACATGTTGAATGATATCATTCATGCCTGTAATTTCTCCCCTAGGGTTGCTATAATAAAGCAAAATCGTGGTTTCACTCCAATTTCTTGTATATTGGAATCATTACCATCTGTGTATGCGTGATACAGGTAAGAGATTAACCCCAGAAGCCCTGTAAGGATTAAGTGAGTTAAGACATGCAGTCTTAGAACAGTGCTGGGGAAGTAGAATGAGGCAGTAAATGTCATGATTCCTTTAGCCAAGGAACAAATGATTATATTATCAGTTCAACTTAAAACATGCAGAAAATTTGTTATAAGAAAACATATCAAAAATAAATGTATCCCTGATATATATGAATGAGTCAAAGTCAAATTAAGAGTGCTAAGCAGAATTTCACATTAGTTGCTCACTTAGCTGCTCTGGAAAAGATTATGATAAAATAGCTCACTTGAAAAATTGACCTTTTATGTCAATAAGGAAGTAATGATTGAAATTATAATTATTGGTCTTTGTGCTTGTACTTGGTTTGACAAGTAAAAGGGAAAATTTGTGCTGTTTGTTGTGTATATTCATAACATTATTTTCTACCCAAGTATTGGACATATTATACATTATTTAAGACTTAGTCAAGAACAAAGAGTTAAATAACCTTTTCTCTGCTTGGAAGCAAAGGAACCCTAAGGCTTTGGCAGAACTGACTTATTGTTCTTATACTGTTTATTAAAGACAACTTGACTATACAGCTAAGATTCTATGCCTTCCTAAGAAGATAAAAATGTCTCCAAGACCTTCTACTTTTCCATCATACTATAATTGTCCTCATTTTCTCTCCAATGCTATTCTTAATCTTAAAGAGAGAGATTCCTTAGAGGGGAATGAAGCTGGAAAGTGGTCACAGTGTGATGGAAATCTTGCTTTTCTGTGTTACCAAGCCCAGGATCTGTGGGAGAAATGTTTTCTATTATGAAGACCTCACATTTTCTCAATTCTTTTCTCAGGTGCTGGGGATGGCCTTTGCACTGACACTGAACTGCCAGATTGACAAAACCAGTCAGGCCTTAGGGCTGTGACTTGCAACTGCCCTGAGCTTGAAAGACTTATTTCTCTCTGGAAATCCAAAATACCTATAGTATGAGACCCCAAACAATCACCTGCCTGCCTGGCATTTTGGTTTTTCTCTTATCTCTTCCTTGACTGGGTCCCTGTCTTATACATCCAAGGAAGAGAATATTTGTCATGAAGTCTCCATCTCAAGGAGAAGACAATCATTCACCAACTGATGGCAGTAGCCATATCCCTTAAAGACAGTGAAACATGCCTGGGTAAATTTTTTGGACATAAGAGGCCAAGAGAACCTGAAGCCCTGCTGTCTTGAGATCCAAGGATAGCTGCAGGTGTGCATATAGCTCAGAGAATTGCGTGAACCCCCGAATTTAGCATATGTGAGCCCCTGAGTTCTACAAAAGATGGGTCCAAGTTTAAATGTTGTACTCAACAATTGTCAAATCAGTCTGTAGCCTCTAAATCATGCTACTTTCACTCTACATAAGAGACAAGCTGAAGGCAATTTTGGATTCAGATTCACTGGACAAGTGATACACCCTGTTTCCTTCTGAGCATAGGCCTTGGTAATAGGAATGTTACGTGGATCTCTCTTCAAAGGGAAATATTTCAATTTCTTTGTTAAAATATATTACTGATTTCTGTTACATCCATCTGTCAGTCCATCCATCCATCCATCCATCCATCCATCCATCCATCCATCCAAAAAAGACTATCTAATGATTCTTATCCTATCTTCAGTCAGTCTTAAAGTCTTTGAGTTATATAGCCATAGAACAATACAGAACTACTAATATTCTACACTGTGTTAGTTGATAATTGTGTTCATGTTTATGTTGTTATTTCTCTACCAAATAAGGTTCTGTTTAGGTACTATTTTAACAATTTAATAAAAGAAATAGTTTATGATCACTATTCATCAAACATTTGACTTAGTCTGATATTTCTGCTAGCAAGCTAAATGTATTAGTTAGCTTTTTCTGCATAACAAGTTAGTCCAAAATATAGTGGTAAAGAACCTATACACATTTGTTTTGTTTGTTGATTGATTTAAAGACAGATTTTGCTATGCAGCCCAGTCTGTCTTAGAACATGCTATGTAGCCCAAATTGGCACCAAACTCATTATCATTCTGCTTCTAGCTTCTGAATATTAGAATTACAGATATGTGCCACTGTACTTACTCAGGAAAACATTTATTATCTGATGGCTTTAGGTAATCAGGAATGTGGAAGCAGCTGCAACAAATGATATTAGGTTGTTGTTTTGCACAATTGTGACTAAGTGGTCAGCCATGTCTTCAGTTATCTCAAGTCTCTGTGGGAAAGGAATCCATTGCATGTTCTCACAATAAGCCTTATAGCATGGCCCCACATACTTTTACATAAGCAGTTTCCTGCATAATGGAACAGCTAAGTCATAGAATGAGATACGGCAACCAAAATAGAAGCCACAGACCTTTTACAACATAATCTAAAAGTGCTGCCATCAGTTATTCTTAGAACTGGTTCAAAAGTTCGATTCCCACTCAAGAGATTACACAAGGGTATGACTGCTAGGAAGTTGAGATCACTGCTTGTTTGCTAACCATTTTCCCATGTTTGTTGTGTCAAGAAGACAATATACTTGTCTATATGATAACTGTATTCTATAAAGTAGAAAATCAGAAAATATATAATAGTATGCCTAATGTACAGAACTCAGAAGAAAGAAAAGAAAGTAATAGGTTTCTGTTCTATAAGTTTTCTATAGGATCTTCCATCTCCCTTTAAGGAAAACTAGTTATTTTAGTGGGCTTCTATTGGGAAAACATCTATTGGCATTTTATGAGGCATATAAAGAAGAGAAGAGACATTTTGTTCAAACTAACACTTAGTGGTGACATCATCTGGTAAATTTTCCTACCTAGTAACTGAACTTTGTTCTGAGCTCTGTTTTGATCTTCACTCCCAATAACCTGTTGCAAATTCTAAGAATTCACCTATCAAGTGTTACAAATTAATTTATCTCATCAAAGTCCTTGCCACACTCTTTCAATAGTATGTTGTCTGCAATCTTAGTAGCCAGCAATGTCCACATCTGAACTATTTCCCACACAGCAGCTCAAATTATATGTGTAAAGCATAAATGTAATCATATATTTTTTAAAATAAATGAAACTCTTCATTGACTGCTCATTTGAAAATAAAATTCAGATACTTCATCTGCCACATCCTACAGAAAATGTCCATTCTTAACCTCTTAAACCTTATCTTCTGATGTTTTCACTCTTGTATTTTGTGATTTTGTTACAGTGATGTTTAATAAATTGTATTAGACTTTTTCTATATCTGTTAAAATTTCTAACAGTTCCCTTTGTTTGGCTAATCTTTCCTTCCTGTAAACATTTCCCTAATCTCTCAAGGTTTACAATTACTAATTTCCATGTATGAGCTATCATCCTAATTTCTCCTTTGAGTGAGAGCTGAACTTTGTTTTTGCTGCCAGGAACTGAATCCAGGGCCTTCTGCATGCTCACTCAGTGTTCTGACACTGTGCTACTATCTCAGCCTTTGGATTTTGGGTAACTTTTTCTTTTCTTTTCTTTTCTTTTCTTTTCTTTTCTTTTCTTTTCTTTTCTTTTCTTTCCTTTCCTTTCCTTTCCTTTCCTTTCCCTTCCCTTTCCCTTTCCCTTCCTTCCTTCCTTCCTTTCCTTCCTTCCTTCCTTCCCTTCCTTCCTTCCTTCCTTCCTTCCTTCCTGGTCTTGGCCCTCTTCCTTCCTTCCTTCCTCCCTTCCTTCCTTCCTTTATTTTTTTTTGTTTTTGTTTGTTTTTTGAGACAGGCTTACTCTGTGAAGCCCTGGCTGTTCTGGAACTAGCTCTGTAAACCAGGCTCCCCCTGAACTCACATAGATCCGCCTGCCTCTGCCTCCTGATTACTGGAATTAAAAGTGTGTGTGTGCCACAGAATATGGAGGTATTTCCATTTAAATTTGACACAATGTCTCTTTTATGTGCTTATGCTACACACTCATAAAAAGTTCACAGCTATTATCACAACTATAAGTCTTATATTGTTAGATCTTAATCACCTTTTCTTGAGATACACTATTACTGTTTAGCCCAGACTGGCCTTGAATTCAGTTTGTAGTGTAGGCTAACCTTAAACTCAGTATGTAGTTCAGGATGGCCTGTAATTCTACAGTGATTCTCCTGCTTCAGCCTCTCAAGTGCTGGAACTATAGTTATGTGCCATCATTACTGACACATGATCACATTATAATTATTTATTTTTGCCTATATTATCATCATCTTGATCAAATTAGAAAAGGAGATGAAAATATAAATTAACTATAAATAAAAATAAGACCATGTTCAATGAACTATCAGGAATTGTCCAGAGGAAAAAAATTAGCCCTCATAAAAGAAAGAAAGTAGTTTTTGTTATCTGATTAAGGCTTGGACTGAGAAAGAAGAGCAAAGTGAAGGTAAAGGAGAGAAGGTTAGGGAGAGGAAGTTCAGGAGGTGACATGTTTGACTAAAATGTATTACAAGCTTTTGTAGACTCTTTCAAGGAATATTAAGAGGGAACATACTTTTACTCAATTATGAGGCAAATACAACTTTGATATCAACAATGAACAAAGAGAAAACTAGAAGCCAATTTCATTTATAAGCATAAATACAAGAATTTTTTAAAAAAGAAAATGGTAAAAAATGTAGTAGTAAGTAAAGCGACTAAAATGAATTTATCTTAGGAATGTATATCAGTATTAAAATCAACAAATTAAATACATTAAGCAATTAAAGTGACTAGGCATCATGGTACAGTACATAATCCCATCACTCAGGAGGCAGAGACAGGATAATCACTGCATAGTGATACAGTGAGCTCCAGGCTAGTCCGGGTTACATAACAAGATTCTGTCTGAAAAACCACAACAAAACACATGGAAAAAGAATTAAAGAGAAAAATAATATTGCAATGATTCAGAAAGAAAGTTAGTAAAATCCAACATGCATTGCTTTTTAATAAAATATCATAGGGTCAGAAAGAGAAAGTTTTCCACTCTTCTTAATTTTAGTTATTATGTCTCTATTTTTAAACATTAATTCCTTTTCCATGTATTTCAATTATTTAGAAATTTTCTGATTTCTTCTCTTTTCCTTCATTTTACTTAGCTAATTATTGTGATTCTTACTCTATCCTGAGACAACCTCTGAGTCTATTTCTATTTTCAACTTTTTCCTTTGAACAAACTAAGGATGATTTAACCATGTGTTACAGCATTTTCCTTGGCTGGCAAATATATATATATATATAAATTGAAGAAGTCTACATATGATGTTATTTTTGTTTATGGGTGCTCATGTTGTTCATTAATAGCCTTTTAGAATAGAGGTATCTTAGTCTATTCACAAAATCAGAATAGGTTCCTTTAAGTGAAACTCTGTCTGTTTTATCTCCATTACTATATCAGAAGACCAAGGAGTTCATATGACTGAAGCTTTGCATTCTTGGGGTCTGCTCCCTAATTTGTCTGAAACTCTTCGCTTTTAGTATTAAATGCTACTGGGACATTTTACTTTGCCTTTCCAAGGTTCTTTTTTTTTCCATTAGAATTTAACAAATATGTTAAAGGGGAAGCCTAATGAATATAGCTTCAGTATTGCAAATGCTTCTTGCTGGGAAACGTCCCCTCAAGTTTACATTTGTCTCCCAGGCCCATACAATGATAACTGTCCTGTCTGGTCTTTGAAATCACCTTACAGCTACTGTTGGTAGAACAGTACAAGCTTTTCTATCATCAAGAAGCTACCAAATAAGATGCCCTTTAACTAAAGAATGGATAATGCAAATGTGGTACATATACACAATGGAGTTCTACTCAGCAGAGAAAAACAATGACATCATGAGGTTTGCAGTCAAATGGGTGGATCTAGAAAAAATCATCCTGAATGAGGTAACCTAAACTCAGAAAGACAAACATGGTATGTACTCATTCATAGGAGGATACTAGATTTAAAACAAAGATGACTAGACTGCCACTCACAACTCCAGGGAGGCTACCTAGAAAACAGGACCCCAAAAAAGACACAGGGATCACCAAACGACAGAGAAATAGATGAGATCTACATGAACAACCTGGATGACAGTGGGAGTAATGAAGGGCAAGGTTTCAGGGAAAGAAAGCTTAGTGGAGCAGGAGATCCCAGATGGATCAAGAACAGAGAGGGAGAACAAGGAAAAAGAGACCATGATTAATGAAGACCCCATGGGAATAGGAAGAAGCAAAGCGCTAGAGAGGTCCCCAGAAATCCACAAAGATACCTCCACAATAGACTTCTGGCAATGATGGAGAGAAAGCCCAAACTGATCTTCTCTAGTGATCGATTGGCCAAACACCCTAATTGTTGTGCTAGAACTCTCATCCAATGACTGATAGAAGCAGATGCAGAGATCCATGGCCAGGTCCCAGGTGGAGCTACGGGAGTCCAATAGGCGAGAAAGAGGAGGGATTGAATGAGAGAGAATTGTTGAGACCCTGATTGGAAAAAGCACAGGGACAAATAGCCAAACTAGTGGAAACACATGAACTATGAACCAATAGCTAAGGACCCCCCCCCCCAACTGGATCAGGTCTTCTGGATAAGTGAGACAGTTGATTAACTTGAATGGTTTGGGAGGCCCCCACACAATAGGACCAGGACCTGTCTTTAGTGCATGAGCTGGCTGTTTGGAAACCGGGGCCTATGCAGGGACACTTTGCTCAGCCTGGGCGAAGGGAGGAGGGGACTGGACCTGCCTGGACTGAATCTACCAGGCTGAGCTGACTCCCCAGGGGAGTCCTTGCTCTGTAGGAAATGGGAGGTAGGCTGGGGGAAGGGCGGGGGGGGGCTGGAGGAGGGAGGACAGGGGAATCTGTGGCTGATATGTAAAATTAAATTAAATTATAAAATAATTTTTAAAAAATTAATCTCCATTACACACTTATAATTATAATATTTGAAGTAAATATGACTGAGAAGTTATACTGTTTGGGTTATTAAAACACAGATAACATTAGTTAGCAAACTGAGAAAGAGACCTGTGTTGAAAGATACAGAAGAAGCATCTGCATCTAACAACTCCATCCAGACAATGGTGTCAAAGACTTCACAAATTTCTATTCTGACTTTTAAGGCTAGTAGTCCTGAAGGGACCCTATTCCTGTAAAATGCCATCCCAAAAAAGCTCACCACTGACTTGAGACATTACTAGCCAAGTCTGAGAGCAGAGATTTTTGCAATACACATTGACATATCTCAAGCATCTAAATCCCCATATCCTTCTGCTTTCAAAGATCATTTTAAGTCACAGATATTCAACTAGATCTATCTGAATTTCAACACATTTGACCAAAGCATACATTGAAAGAAAGACAGTCTCTTTGACAAGTGGTACTGGAAAAACTGGATATCAATATTTTGAGAACTGAAACAAGATCTCTATCTCTCCATGGCACAGAAAGAAACTGGAAATGGATCAAAGATTCTAATGTATGACTGGACACTTTGAAACTAGTAGAGAAAATAATAGGAGAAATACTTCAAGATCTATGCTTTGGCAATGGCTTCCTAAATATGATTCGAATAGCTCATAAAATAATGGCAATAATTGACTACTGGGATCATATCAGACTAAAACCCTTATGTACAGAAAAGCAAACAATTAATAGAGTGATGAGACAGTATCCATAAAGAAGAAAATTGCCAATTATTCAACTGGCAGAAAATTAATAGAAAAATAAAAAGAATCAAATTATTAATCACAAATTAATATTAAATCAGTAAATATAACTAAGTTGAACAGATAATTTTCAAATGAAGAAAGAAATATAAATATTTAGTAAATATATAAGAATATAAATGTTTAGTATATAGATGAAATATTTATCTCTTTAATAACCATGGGAAAAATCAAAACTACATTGAGATTCCATTTCATTCCAATCATGATAGCTACCATCAAGAAAACACAAAGCAACAAATGTTGTTAAGAAAACATGGGAAAAAAGAACTTTTATATACAGTTTGTGGGAATGAAATTTAATATGCTCTGTTGTGGCTGTTTATTTAGTCTCAGGAGAAAGTTAATTCTTCAGGACACCTGCCTAACCACAATGGACCAGTAATAACTGATGTGGGTTCCATTTTGTACTTGTCTTCTCTCTATTTTCACCTATCTTTCCTTCCTATGTTCCTGACCTGTGGAGTTCAAGGTCTAATAATAGTTTTAAAAAGATAATATTTTTAGAGAGTGTTCATTCAGATTCCAAAATTATATAAACTCAAATCTTGATGATAGAAAGGTTATGCATATCCAAGTGAACACAGAATTCTAAAATCTTGGTTTTAAATAAGACTACAAGGTAACCTACACCATATTCTTTGTCTAATTAAAGCTAAATGACTTAAAATGATTGTTGAAAGCAGCTGGATATAGGGATTTAGATGCTTGAGATATGTCAATGTGTATTGCAAAAATCTCTGCTCTCAAGGAGCTCATGTTTTTGTGGAAAGAGACCAACATTAAAAATAAAGTATTCTGGATATTTCATGAGTCCAGATGTATAATTTGCAATGTTTTTAACATTGGACAAAAGATTAATGGAGAATATACAAGGAACCCCCAAAACAACAAAATAACACAAAACAAAAACAAGCACCACTACCACCACTCTAACCCAACATTCTGCTTGGACTCTTAGTCATAACAGTAAAGCAAAAGAATAAAAAAGGAATGCAAATGAGAAAGGAGGAAAATCATAGCTCTTAATCCATAACAATAAAAAACAAGGGTAGAAAAGGATTCTCCTAAAACAATTAAAAATTGGCAATAGGGGCTGGTGAAATGGTTCAATATTTAATAGCACACACTGTTTGTCAAGAGATCACAAGTTTGTTTGCCAGTCCCCATATCAAACAACTCACAACTGCCTGTAACTACAATGTAAAAATATAGATCCAACTTAAAAAATCATTAAATGAAATAAAAACAAAGCATACCATATTGGCCCCTGCAGCTATTGTTATTTTTAAGTGACTTCATTATTGGCATACAGAAAAGCTGCTTTTTTCCCCCCTTGATTTTGTATCCTGCTACTTTTCTAAAAGTGTGTGTTTTGGGGCTATAGAGATTGCTCAGTAGTTAAGAGCATGCTATTCTTGATATGACCCAGATTCTCTTATAGTATTCTCATTGCTGTTCATAACTATTCTCAAATCCAGTTCTGGGTTCCCAGTGCCCCCTTCTGGTTTCTGTGGGAACCAGGCACATGCCTGTTGCTTATGTATACATGCAAGCAAAAACTCATATACATAAAATAAAACATACAAAAAGTTTTAAAAACTGTATCTTGAATAAAAGTTTGATAGTGAATTTTTTTGGATCTTTTAAGTAGAAAGCCATTTCATCTGCACATAGGGATTTGACTTTGTCCTTTCTTGTATTGGTGCTTCATTTTATTTTGTTGACTCTAGTTAAGACTTTGAGAACTATATTGAATGAATATGAAGTGATTATGCACCTCTGTATCATTTGAATTTTCACAGGAAATGCTCACAGTTTTTCTCTACTCTTAGTACAATGCTGGCCACAGGTTTGACATATTTGTTATGCCTTTATTATGTAAATGTATGTTCTCTTTATTCTGAGTTTCTTCAGGTAATTTCATGAAGAAATGTTGAACTTTCCATACTGATTGAAATGATATTGTGATTTGCGTCTTTATCCCTATTCGTATACTGAATCACACTTGCATTCCTTCAATGAAACCAAAATGGCTGTTGTTTATGATCTTTTATGTGTGTGACTATGATTGCATGCATGCTATGGCATGTCTGGAGTTCAGAGGACAGTTTTTTACAGTAGGCTCTTTCCTTCTACCTTTACATGGGTTCCTTGGATTGAACTCAGGTAGGTAGACTTGTGAAACACGTTCCTTGATCTTCTTAATGTGTTCTTAAATTTGTTATGCAAGGTGCCGTCAAATATTTTGCTGTGTAAAGGAGCTTGATGATACATAAGCCTGGTAACCTGGGTTCAATCCTTGGAACTCACATAAACGTGGAAGGAAACAACTGACTCCACAAACTGTCCTCTGACCTACATAATATTCCACATCACTCACATGCACATTATATACACACATATCATGTGCACACACATACACACACAAATAATAATGAAGATGTTAAATTGGTTTGTCAGAATTTTACTGAGAAATTTTGTGCTCATGTTTATCAGGGAAATTGGTTTATTGTATTCTATCCCATGTCTTTACATGATTTTAGTATCAAAGTAATATTGGTAGTGTTTCATCCATTTTATTGAACAGTGTGATGAGCACTGGATTATCTCCTTTTTAAAGGCTTTTCTAGAATTTAATCACTAAATAATCTGATACTTGTCTTTTCTTTGCTAGGATATTTCTTATTTATGTTTCAAAGCTTTTATATGTTTGTTTATATCTTCTTGATTTAACATGTGTCTGAGAATGTATGCCCTTCAAGACTTTCCAGTTTTTTGTAATCTAAATTTCAAAATATTCACTAATTCTCTGTATTTCATTGTAATCTACAGTGACCACTTCCTTTTTATCTTTAGTTTTATCTTTTTTAAAAAATATTTTATTTTATGTGAAATTTTATTTTTGTTTTTTTGCCTGCACAAATGTTTGTTTATAACTAAGTAAGCTCCACAGGAGATGTTGGAAGGAATATTTCAATCTGAAAATAATGGACACCCAAGAAGACACAAAGAAATAAACAATTCCAGGAAAGTTAATCAAAGAAGTCTCAAAAAAAAACACTACAGAAAAAAAATGAAAAAAAAATGAAACAACAGGAATTAATAAACATGGCCAATAATAACTCTGTGTATTACCTTCTTCAATCACCCAATAAAGAGGCACAGACTATAAAACTGGATTAGGAGATGGGATCCATCTGTTTTGCTGCCTCTAGGAAAGACACTTCACCATCAAAGACAGACACAGCATTAGGGTACAGAATTCCAACACAGTGAGGATGTGTGAATCCAATAGCTGATCACATCAATAAACACACCAGTTGGACAAAAATAAAACAGAGAAACATTGGAGTTAAATGATACCCTAAGTCAAATGGACATAGGAAAGTTCTGCAGAACATTTCACCCAATACATTCTTCATACAACTGGCAACTTATAGTACTGTACCCAGCAAAATTATCTGTCACAGCTCATGCAGAAAAAGCAAAAGCAAACTAAAGCCACAATTACTGAATGGAATAGGAAATAAAATACATCTTTCTGTTCTCTACTAAGAATCTCATTTTGGCTTTAACAATAGGCACCATCTTAAAGTGAATGGATGGAAAAAAGTATTCTATTTTCAAGCTTGAAATTATGTATATTTATTTTTGTTTTAATGAACTAGAGACACTTGATACACTGTTATTTTGGTAAAATTTCTCTTTAGTATACCACAGTATGTGATTTAAATCACAGATGTATATGTAGTATAAGTAACTCAAATATTTGTCCTCATTTCTGGTTGCAGTAATTTTTTGTAAATTTTTAACTTATTGTTAATTAAACCCAAGTTTCATAGAGAAAAATAAAAAATAATTACAAAAATTATCTAGTAAGTACATTAATGATATATAGTACCAATGATTTTGCCAAATGATTTTTTAAAAATACTCCATCTTTCTTGCTGACAGTTTAATGAAAGAACAGGATACTATATACATACAAAAATTCATTCATCACTCCTGCTCTGACACTTTACTTAAGAAAAAAAGTATTCTAAGCAAATGGGACATTGGCAGGAATTGCTGCCCTAAAAGCTGATGAAATAGGCTTCCATTCAGCTAGGCAGTGTCTTGTTTTATTGGAAAGCTGTTGCCATTAATATTTAAAGATCTCATTGAACAGTATGTGTTGACTGCAGTCATTTTGGTATGTTGTTTTGCTCTTTTGTTTCTTTGTGTAATAGTAATTATGACTTTAGTTTTCTTTTTACAGTCTTTGCTATGCATATTTCTCTCTATCCCAAGCTACTTCTTCCCATATTCTGTTTATGATTGGTCATCTGGATATGAATTCTTTTTGCCTATTTGCATCATGGAAAATCTTTCTTTCTGAATCAATTGTGGCAGATAGATTTTCTGGGTAGAGTAGTGCCCTCACACCAAAGAATATGTGTTCTACTCTGCAGCCCATGGAAACCTTCCTAAAATAAACCACATTCTGGGACACAAAATATTTTTACCAAATTTAAAATAGTTAAATAAATTTCATGTATCATATCTAACCAAAAAACAATATAATGTGGCATGTCTCCTGTGGATCCCATAGACCACCCCACCCCCAGACTTCTCTTGCCTTCCCATCTCATCATTATGTCTCAGCCCCTAACCTGGATGGGCACCCCCTGCTTGACCACAGGCAATACCACCTGCCAAAAGACCAAGTAGGCTGCCTACAGACTATCCCTACTCTCTCTTACCCCAGACCCAATTCTCAGGATCACCTCTAATTCTGCAAAAGAACACACAGCTGCAGCTTTCCTTCTCTACTGTACACTTCTGTAAATTCCTCAGGTCATATGCCCATGACCTCCCTCCACTTCCTCCCTTTCATTCCTTCCTCCCATTTCCCCTGGCAAGCATTCCCTAGTAAACACACCAGCAAGCAGGTCAAGAAAGCAAGCAACACTCAGCCAATGTACTCTCTGAAAATCCAAAGAGGAAGTATAAACCAAAGAACAAAACACCCATCCAACAAACACAAACCCAGAAAGCAGCACCTAGACCTATAACCACCAAAAAAACCCAGATGCTTAGATGACAGCATAAAAAACACAATGAATAACAGCCATGGCAATATGTCACCACCAGAGCCCAGCTATCCTACCACAGCAGGTTCTAAATATTCCAACATAGCTTAAGAACAAGAAAAAAAAAACCTTTATAAATAACTATATGAAATTGATAAAGGTTCTTAACAAACAAATAATTTGAGGAAATGAATAAATTCCTTAAAGAAAGCCAAGGAAAACAATCAAACAATTGAAGGAAACAATAAAAATTGTTCAAGATCTGAAAATAGAAATAGAAGCAATAAATAAAACACAAACTGATGGAATTCAGGAAATGGAAAATCTGGGTAAGTGAACAGGAACTACAGATACAAGCATCACCAACAGGATTCAAGAGTTGGAAGAGAGATTCTCAGGCATTGAAGATACAATAGAAGAAATGGATTCATTGTCCAAAGAAAATGTTAGATTTAAAAAAACTCCTAACACAATACACCAAGTAAATCTGGGACACTAAAAAAGACCAAACCTAACAATAATAGGTATAGAAGGAGAAGAATCCCAGCTCAAAAACCCAGAAAATATATTGAACAAAATCATAGAAGAAAATTCCCCTAACCTAAAGAAGGACATGCTTATAAAGTACAAAAAGCATATAGAACACCAAATAGATTGGATCAGAAAAGAAAGTATCCATGACATATAATAATCAAAACACTAAATATACAGAACAACAAAAAGAATATTAAAAGCTACAAGGGGAAAAGGTCAAATAATATAGAAAGGCAGACCTATCAGAATTACACCCGACTTGTCAGTGGAGACTCTAAAAGCCAGAAGGGCCTAGACAGATTGTCTTGCAGACTCTAAGAGACTGCAGATGCCAGCACAGACTACTAGACCCAGCAAAACTTTTAATCATCATGGATAGATAAAACATATTTCATGACAAAGTGAAATTTAAGCAATATCTATCTACAAATCCAGCCCTAAGAAAGTACTATAAGGAAAATTCCAATCCAAGGAAGTTAACCACACCCATGTAAACACAGGCAATGGATACTCTCTCACCAGAGAAATAAGAAAGGAAATAAACATACATACATACATACACACACACACACACACACACACACACACACACACACACACACACACACACACAATCACCACCACCACCATAAAAATCAGAACAAGCAATCATTGGTTATTAATATCTCTCAATATCAATGGACTCAATTCACCTATAAAAAGGTAAAGGCTAGCATAATGGTTAGGAAAACAGGATCTGTCCTTCTGCTGCATACAGGAAACATATCTCAGTCTCAAAGATAGACATTACCTCAGAGTAAATGGTTGGGAAAAGATTTTCCAATCAAATGGACCTAAGATACAAGCTGGTATGGCTATCCTAATATCTAACAAAATAGACTTCAAACCAAAATTAATTATGGAGAAGGACATTTCATATTCATTAAAAGAAAAATCTATCAGGATGATGTCTCAGTTCTAAACATTCATGCTCCAAATGCAAGGGCACTCACATTTGTAAAAGAAACATTACTAAACCATAAAACATACCTTCAACCCTACACATTCATAGTGGGAGATTTCAAAACCCCACTCTCACCAATGGACAAGATGTCCAGACAGAAATTGAACAGGGAAATAATGAAACTAAGAGACATTATAACTGAAATGGACCTAACAGATATCTACTGACCATTTTACCCAAACACAAAAGAATACACCTCCTTCTTTTTATTATTTATTTATATTTGTGTTTTAATTTTACACATCAGCCATGGGTTCCCCTGTCCTCCCTCCTCCCTCCCCTGACCCCACCTTACCCCCAGCCCCTCCCCTGCATTCCCATGTCCTCAAGGTCCAAGACTCCCCTGGGGATTCATTTAAACCTGGTGGATTCAGTACAGGCAGGTCCAGTCCCCTTCTTCCAGGTTGAGCAAAGTGCCCCTGCATAAGCCCAAGGTTCCAAACAGCCAGCTCATGCACTAAGGACAGACAGGTCCTGGTCCCACAGCCTGGGTGCCTCCCAAACAGTTCAAGCTATTCAATTGTCTCACTTATCCAGAGGGCCTGATCCAGCTGGGGGCTCCACAGCCTTTGGTTCATAATTCATGTGCTTCCATTAGTTTGGCTATTTGTCCCTGTGCTTTTCCAATCTTGGTCTCAAAAGTTCATGCTCTTACAGTCCCTCCGCTTTCCCAACAATTGGACTCCTGGAGCTGCACCTGGGGCCTGGCTGAGGATCTCGGCATCCACTTCGATCAATTATTGGATGAGAGTTCCAGCACAACAGTTAAGGTGTTTGGCCATCTGATCACCAGACTAGGTCAGATCAGGCTTTCTCTCGACCATTGCCAGCAGTCTACAGAGGATGTATCATTGTGGATTTAAGGGGACCTCTCCAGCACTCTGCCTATTCCTGTTCTCATGTGATCATCATTTATCATGGTCTGTTATTCCATGTTCTCCCTTTCTGTTCTTGATCCAGCTGGGATCTCCTGTTCCCCTAAGCTTTCTTTCCCTCAAATCTTGCCCTTCATTATTCCCATTTTCATCCAGCATGTTCAAGGAGATCTCATCCAATTCTCTGTCATTGGGTGATCCCTATGTCTTTCCTAGGGTCCTGTTGTGTAGGTAGCCTCCCTGGAGTTGTGAGTAGCAGTCTAGTCATCTGTGTTTTAAATCTAGTATCCTACTATGAGTGAGTACATACCATGTTTGTCTTTCTGAGTCTGGGTTACCTCACTCAGGATGATTTTTTTCTAGATCTATCCATTTGCCTGCAACCTCATGATGTCATTGTTTTTTCTCTGGTGAGTAGTACACCATTGTGTACATGTGCCATATTTTCTTTATCCATTCTTCAGTTGAAGGGCATCTAGGTTGTTTCCAGGTTCTGGCTATTACAAACAATGCTGATATGAACATAGCTGAGCAAATGCCCTTCTGGTATTATTGAGCATTCTTTGGGTATATGCCCAAGAGTGCTATAGCTGGGTCTTGGGGGAGATGGATTCCCAATTTTCTAAGGAAGCATCATGTTGATTTCCAAATTGGCTGCACAAGCTTGCATTCCCACCAGCAGTGGAGGAGAGTTCCCCTTGATCCACTTCCTCTCCAGCATAAGCTGTCTTCTGTGTCTTTGATCTTAGCCATTTTGACAGGTGTAAGGTAGTATCTCAGAGTCGTTTTGATTTGCATTTCCCAGAAAATTAGGGATGTTGAGCAATTCCTTAAGTGTCTTTCAGCCATTTGAAATTCCTCTGTGGAGGATTCTCTGTTTAGCTCTATAGCCCATTTCTTAAATGGACTGTTGGGCATTTTGATGTCTAATTTCTTGAGTTCTTTATATATTCTGGATATCAGCCCTCTGTCAGATGTGGGGTTGGTGAAGATCTTTTCCCATTCTGTAGGCTGTTGCTTTGTCTTGTTGACTGTGTCCTTTGCTCTACAAAAGTTTCTCAGTTTCAACAGGTCCCATTGATTGATTGTTTCTCTCAGTGTCTGTGCTACTGGTGTTATATTTAGGAAGTGATCTTCTGTGCCATTGTGTTCAAGACTACTTCCTACTTTCTCTTCTCTCAGGTTCAGAGTAACTGGATTTATGTTGAGGTCTTTGATCCACTTGGACTTAAGTTTTGTGTATGGTGACAGATATGGATCTATTTGCAGCCTTCTACACATTGACACCTAATTATGCAGCACCATTTGCTGAAGATGCTTTCTTTTTTCCATTGTACAGTTTTGGATTCTTTGTCAAAAATTATATCTTCATAGGTGTGTGGTTTAATGTCAGGGTCTTCAATTCGATTCCATTGGTCCACATGTCAGGTTTTTATGCCAGTACCAAGCTCTTTTTATTATGGTAGCTCTATAATAGAGCTTGAGGTCAGGGATTGCGATGCCTCCAGAGGTTGTTTCATTGTACAGGATTCTTTTGGCTATCTGGTTTTTTTGTTTTTCCATATGAAGTTGAGTATTATTCTTTCCAGGTCTGTGAAGAATTGTGGTGGTAATTTGATGGGGATTGCATTGAATCTGTAGATTGCTTTTGGTAAGATTGCCATTTTTACTATGTTAATCCTGCCTATCCGTGATCATGGTACATCTTTCCATTTTCTGTCATCTTCTTCAATTTCTTTTTTCAGGGACTTAAAAGTTCTTGTCATATAGGTCCTTCACATGCTTAGTTAGAATAACCCCAAGGTATTTTATATCATTTCTGGCTATTGTAAAGGGTGATGTATCTCTGATTTCCTTCTCAGCCTGTTTGTCTATTGTATATAGGAGGGCTACTGATTTTTTTGAGTTGATCTTGTATCCTGCTATGTTGCTGAAGGTGTTTATAAGCTGTATCAGTTCCTTGGTTGAATTTTGGTGTCACTCATGTATACTATCATGTCATCTGCAAATAGGGAAAGCTTGACTTCTTCCTTTCCAATTTGTATCCCATTAGTCTCCTTATGTTGTCTTATTGCTCTGGCTAGAACTTTAAGTACTATATTGAACAAGTATGGGGAGAGCAGACAGCCTTGCCTTGTTCCTGATTTTAGTGGGATTGCTTTGAGTTTCTCTCCATTTAATTTGATGTTGGCTGTTGGCTTGCTGTAGATTGCTTTTATTATGTTTAGGTATGTTCCCTGTATTCCTGTTCGCTCCAAGACCTTTATCATGAGGGGGTGTTGGATTTTGTCAAATGCCTTTTCTGCATCTAGTGAAATGATCATGTGGTTTTTTTCTTTCAGTTTGTTTATATGGTGTATTACATTGACAGACATTCATGTGTTGAACCACCCTTGCGTCCCTGGGATGAAGCCTACTTGATCATGGTGGATAATTGTTTTGATGTGTTCTTGGAGTCTGTTTGCCAGTATTTTATTGAGTATTTTTGCATCAATGTTCATGAGGGAGATTGGTCTGTAGTTCTCTTTCTTTGTTGCATCTTTGGTTTAGGAATCAGGGTAATTGTAGTCTCATAGAAGGAGTTTGGTAATATTCTTTCTGCTTCTATTGTGTGGAACAATTTAAAGAGTATTGGTATTAAGTCTTCTTTGAAGATCTGGTAGAATTCTGCAGTGAAACCATCTGGTCCTGGGCTTTTTTTTTTGTTGGGAGACTTTTAACGACTGATTCTATTTCCTTAGGAGTTATTGGGCTATTTAAATGGTTTATCTGGTCTTGATTTAACTTAGGTATGTGGTACCTATCCAGAAAATTATCCATTTCTTTTAAATTTTCCAGTTTTATGGAGTAGAGGTTTTTGAAGTATGACCTGATGATTCTCTGGATTTCCTCATTGTCTGTTGTTATGTCCCCCTTTTCATTTCTGAATTTTGTTAATTTGGATGCTCTCTCTCTGTCTTTTGGTTGGTTTGGATAAGGGCTTGTCTATCTTGTTGATCTTCTCAAAGAACCAACTCTTTGTTTCATTAATTCTTTGTATTGTTCTCTTTATTTCTATTTTATTGATTTCAGCTCTCAATTTGATAATGTCCTGGCATCTGTTCCTCCTGGGAGACTTTTGCTTCTTCCTGTTCAAGGGCTTTCAGGTGTGCTGTCAAGTCACAAGCATGAGATTTCTCCAGCTTCTTTATGTGGGCATTCAGTGCTATGAATTTCCCTCTTAGCACTGCTTTCATAGTATCCCATAAGTTTTGGTATGTGGAGTATCATTTTCATTGATCTCTAGGAAGTCTTTAATTTCTTTCTTTATTTCTTCCTTAACCCATTGGTGATTCAATTGAGCATTATTCAGTTTCCATGAGATTGTAGGATTTCTGTAGTTTTTTCTGTTGTTGAAATCTAACTTTCAACCATGGTGGTCTGATAGAACACAGGAGGTTATTCCAATTGTTTTGTATCTGTTGAGATTTGCTTTGTGGCCAAGTATGTGGACGATTTTAGAGAAGGTTCCATGGGGTGCTGAGAAGAAGGTTATTCTTTTTTGTTTGGGTGGAATGTTCTGTAGATATCGATTAAGTCCATTTGCATCATAGCATCAGTTAAGTCCATTATTTCTCTGTTAAGTTTCAATTTGGCTGATCTGTCCAGAGGTGAAAGTGGGGTGTTGAAGTCTCCCACTATTAATGTGTGGGGTTTTATATGTGATTTAAGCTTTAGTAATGTTTCTTTTACATATGTGTGTGCCCTTGTGTTTGGGGCATAAATGTTCAGAATTGAGACTTCATCTTGGTGGATCTTTCCTGAGATGAGTATGTAATGTCCTTCATCATCTCTTTTGATTGATTTTAGTTTGAAGTCTATTTTGCTGGATATTAGCATGGCTACACCAGCTTGCTTCTTAAGACCATTTGATTGGAAAGCCTTTCCCAGCCTTTTATTCTTAGGAGGTGTCTATCTTTGAATTTGAGGTGTGTTTCTTGTATGCAGCAGAAAGATGGGTCCTGTTTTTGTAACATTCCTTTAGTCTGTGTCTTTTTATAGGTGAATTAAGTCCATTGATATTAAGGGATATTAATGACCAGTGTTTGTTCGTTCCTGTTACTATTTTTATTTTTTTGGTGGTAGTGTGTATTTACTTCTCTTCTTTGGGGTTTACTGCTGTGGTGTTACCTATTGCCTGTGTTTTCATGGGTGTATCTGACTTCCTTAGGTTGGAATTTTCCTTCTAGTGCTTTCTGTAGGGCTGTGTTTGTGGATAAGTATTGTTAAAATCTGGTTTTGTCTTGGAAGGTCTTGTTCACTCCATCTACAATGATTGAAAGTTTTGCTGGGTATATTAGTCTAGGCTGGCATCCATGGTCTCTTAATGTCAGTATTATATCTGTCCAGGTCCTTCTGGCTTTCAAAGTCTCCATTGAGAAATTGGGTGTTATTCTGATGGGTTTGCCTTTATAAGTCACTTGGCCTTTTTCCTTTGCTGCCCTTAATAGTCTTTCTTTATTCTGTATGTTTAGTTGTTTAATTATTATGTGGTGAGGGGACTTTTTTCGGGGTCTAGTCTGTTTGGTGTTCTATAGGCTTCTTGTATCTTCATAGGCATTTTGTTAAGTTGGGAAAGTTTTCTTCTATGATCTTGTTAAATATATTTTCTGTGCCTTTGAGTTGGTATTCTTCTCCTTCCTCTATCCCTATTATTGGTAGGTTTGGTCTTTTCATGGTGTTCCAAATTTCTTGGACATTTTGGGTCATGACTCTGTTGGCTTTAATGTTTTCTTTGACTGATGAATCTATTTCTTCTAACATATCTTCAACACCAGAGATCCTCTCTTCCATCTCTTGCATTCTGTTGGTTATACTTGCATCTGAAGTTCCTGTTCATTTACTCAGATTTTCTATTTCCAGCATTCCTTCTGCTTGTATCTTCTTCATTTTTTCTATTTCCCTCTTCAGGTCTTGGACTGTTTCCCTTGTCTGTTTCATTTCTTTTTCATGATTTTCTTTCAGGGACTTATTGTTTTCTTCTGCTTTAATTGTCCTTTTCTCTAGTTTTATATAGCGTTCTTCCCATTTTTTGTTTGTCTGTTCCTCCACTTTATTTTTGATTTCTTCTATATAAGGCTCTAGCCTCTTCATCATGTTACTTATAAGGTTGTTTTCTTCTGCTCCTTCCATTCTGTGATGTTCAGGTCTAGATGTTGGAGAAGGGCTAGGTTCTGGTGATGCTGTATTATTCTTTATTTTGTCTTTGTACTTCTGCCTTGACCTCTGCCCATCTCCTCTTGGGTTCGTTCTTGGTCTTATCAGTGTACTTGGTACAGAGCTGACAGATTTAGGGAGCCTCTCTCTGGTCCAGATGGAAGCTCTGGGCTGGATGTGAGCTCTGGTGCAGATGAGAGTGCTGGCCCGATAGGAGCTGGGGGGCTGGGCTCTGAGTCTCAGAAGTCCCTGGGGTCTCCTTATCTTGTCCAGATGGGAGCTCCTCTTGTCCAGATGGGAGTTCCAGGGCAGGATGGAAGCTCTGGTCCAGATGGGAGTTGCTGGGAGCTCTCTGGTCCAAATAGGAATTCTGGGGCAGGATGGAAGCTGGGGGCTGGTTTCTAAGTCTCAGGAAGTGGCTAGGGTCTCTGGCAGATGGGTATGGGGGCAGGGCGTGGAGCTTGTAGGGTTCACCAGAGGGTCTTGGAGAGGGGTAACCTTCCTGGTGGGGATGGGTGGTCCTGCCCTATGGCCAGAACCTGGGGCCCAGTTGGGCTGGTCTTCCCTGGAGTGGCTGGTGCCCAGGGCTGGGACCCAGGTGGGACCTCTCTGGGTGTGACCCCAGGCACACACCTCTCTTCCAGGTGGGAGTTCCAGGGCAGGATGGAAGCTGGAGGCTGGTCTCTGAGTCTCAAGTAGTGGCTGGGGTCTCAGGCAAATGGGTCTGGGGGTAGGGTGTGGAGATTGAAGGGTCTGCCTGCAGTCTTGGAAAAGGGGAGCCTTCCCGCAGGGCCCACTGAATGGCCAGAAACTGGGGCCAAGTTGGGAAGTTCCTCCCAGGAGGATTGCTGGTGCCCAGGGGTGGGACTCAGGGGCGGTTGCCTCTCTGACTATAACCCCAGGCACTCACCTCTGGTCCAGGGCAGAATTGAATATACCTCTTTCTAAGAACCTCATGGAAACTTCTCCAAAGTTGATCACATACTTGGTCACAAAGCAAGTCTCAACAATACAAGAAAATTGAAATAACTCCCTGTATCCTATCAGACAATCATGGATTAGTGTTGGAGTCAACAACAACAGAAATAATAGAAAGCCTACAAACTCATGGAAACTGAACAACATTCAACAGAAATACCACTGGGCAAAGAATGAAAAAGGATACCTGCTTATGTGACTTGTAAGTACAATGCGTTGGATCTAAGAAAACCCACTGTTATTACCATTTTCCTAAGCAAAATTGAAAGAGAAATTGCCTCTGTTAGTAAAAAACACAGTGTTTTTCTCCTGAGCAATCCCCCCCACTTCCAGTCACATTGGTAAACACAGTTCAGAGAGTAGTCATCTCTTTATTGAAAACAGTGTGCTTCTTGTAAGGAAACTTACTGTTGTATTCACATTCATAAATGCAGTTGAAAGACATTTTGCCTCTTTTCAGAGAGAGAGAGAGAGAGAGAGACAGACAGACAGACAGACAGACACAGAGACAGGCAAATTAAAGACTTCATAGAATTCAATGAAAATGACTGCAAAACATATCTAAACTCATGGGACACAATGAAAGTGGAACTAAGAGGAAAATTAATAGAACTAAGTTCCTGCAGAAAGAAATTAATACTCATATCAGTCACTTAACAGCATACCTGAAAGAGATAGAACAAAAAGAAGCAGACACATCCAAGAGTTGTGGCAGACAGGAAATAAAACTCAGGGATGAGATCAATAAAATAGAAACAAAGAGAATAATACAAAGAATCAAGGAAACAAAGAATTGGTTCTTTGAGAAAATCAACAAGATAGACAACTCTTTATCCAAACTAAAAGCCTGAGAAAGAATGTCCAAATTAACAAAATCAGAAATGAAAAGGGAGACATAACAACAGACACTGAGAAAATCCAGAGAATCCTTAGGTGACACTTCAAAAACCTGTACTCCACAAAAATGGAAAATCTAAAAGACATGGATAATTTTCTTGATATGTACTACTTACCAGAGTAAGTCAAAATCAGAAAAAACAATTTAAATAGACCTATAAGCCACAAGGAAATCAATCAAAGCAGTCATTAAAAGTCTCCCAACAAAAAAAAGGCCCAGGGCCAGACAGTTTCAGCACAGAATTTTACCAGACCTTCAAAGAAGAGCTAGTACCAATACTCCTCAAATTATTCCATAAAATAGAAACAGAAAGAAAATTGCCAAATTCATTTTATGAGGCCACCATCACCTTCATACTGAAACCACACAAAGACTCAACCAAAAAGAGAATTACAGGCCAATGAACATAGATGAAAAAACACCCAATAAAATACTTACAACCGACTCCAAGAACACATCAAAAATATCATCCACCATGATCGAGTGGGCTTTATTCCAGAAATTCAGGGCTAGTTCAACATATGAAAATCTGTCAATGTGATCCACCATATAAACAAAGTGAAAGAAAAAAGCCACATGATCATCTCATTAGATGCTGAAAAAACCTTTGACAAAATCCAAACCCTTCATGACAAAAGTTCTGGAGAAATGAGGGACACAAGGAAGATACCTAAGCATAATAAAGGCAATTTATTACAAACCATTAGCCAACATCAAATTAAATGGAGAGAAACTTGAAGCAATGCCACTAAATTTAGAACAAGACAAGGCTGTCTGCTCTCTCTCTATGTATTCAATATAGTACTTGAAGTTCTAGCTGGAGCAATAAGACAACTATAGGAGACCAAGTGGATACAAATTGGAAAGGAAGAAGTAAAATATCACTATTTGCAGATGATATGATAGTATACAAAAGCAACCTTAAAAATTCTACCAGGGAACTCCTACAGCTCATAACACCTTAAGTGAAGTGGCTGGATACAAGATTAACAACAACAATAATAATAACAACAACAACAACAACAACAACAACAACAACAACAACAAAAAGTAACCCTCCTATATACAAATGATAAATGGACTGAAAAAGAAATCAGGGTTACAACACCCTTCACAATACCTGTAAATAATATAAAATATCTTGGTGTAACTCTAACCAAGCAAGTGAAGGGTCTCTAAGACAAAAAATTCAACTCTTTGAAGAAAGAAATTGGAGAAGATATTAGAAGATGGAAGATCTCCCATGATCATGGATAGGTAGAATTAACAATAAAAATGGCCTTCTTATAAAAACAATAAAAAGATTCAGTGTAATCCTCATTAAAATCCAAACACAATTCTTTATAGACATTGAAAGAACAATATTCAACTTCATGTGGAAAAACAAAAAGCCCAGGATAGGTAAAAACAATCTTGTACAATAAAAGAACTTCCAGAGGTATCACCATCCCAGATTTCAAGCTCTACTACAGAGCTGTAGTAATAAAAACTGCATGGTATTGGCATAAAAACAGACAGGTGGATCAGTGAAATCAAATAGAAGACCCAGACATAAAGCTACACACCTATGGACACCTTTCTTTTAAAAAGGAGCCAAAATTATACAATGGAAAAAAGAAAGTGTCTTCAACAATTGGTGCTATTCTAACTGAATGTCAGCATGTAGATGAATCAGATAGATCCATATCTGTAATCCTGCAGAAAACTCAAGTCCAAGAAGATCCAAGACCTCAACATAAAAACAGGTACACTGAACCTGATGGAAGAGAATGTGATAGATTGCCTTGAACACATTGTCACAGGAAAGAGTATAGGTGGAAGTTTTCCCATGTCCTGCCTGAATCTGCAGCTACTCAGTCCCAAATAAACACACAGAAGCTTATATTAATTACAAACTCTATGGCCTATGGCTCAGGCTTCTTGATAGCTAGCTCTAATAACTTACCTCAACCCATGCTTACTAGTCTCTATGTTGCTACATGGCCATGGCATGACTGGTGTGCTGGCATCTTGTTGCTCCTTGGGTGGCAGGCTGGAATCTCTTCTAACTCTGTTTCTTCTCTCACTATCTCTTTTGGATTTTCCCACCACACTCCATCCTGCCCTGCCATAGGCTAATGCACCTTTATTTATCAGTCAATAGGAGCAACTCATATTCACAGCACACAGGAAGACATCCCACAGCACAGTGCTACAGCTGGGTCTTGGGGGAGATGGATTCCCAATTTTCTAAGGAAGCGCCATATTGATTTCCAAAGTGGCTGTACAAGCTTACATTCCCACCAACAGTGGAGGAGAGTTCCCCTTGATCCACATCCTCTCCAGCATAAGCTGTCTTCTGTGTTTTTGATCTTAGCCATTCTGACGGGTGTAAGGTGGTATCTCAGAGCCATTTTGATTTGCATTTCCCGGATAATTAGGGATGTTGAGCAATTCCTTAAAAGTCTTTCAGCCATTTGAACTTCCTCTGTTGAGAATTCTCTGTTTAGTTCTATAGCCCATTTCTTAATTGGACTGTTGGGCATTTTGATGTCTAATTTCTTGAGTTCTTTATATATTCTGGATATCAGCCCTCTGTCAGATGAGGGGTTGGTGAAGACCTTTTCCCATTCTGTAGGCTGTTGCTTTGTCTTGTTGACCATGTCCTTTGCTCTACAAAAGCTTCTCAGTTTCAAGAGGTCCCTCCCATTGATTGATTGTTTCTCTCAGTGTCTGTGCTACTGGTGTTATATTTAGAAAGTGATCTCCAGTGCCAATGCATTCAAGACTATTTCCTATTTTCTCTTCTATCAGGTTCAGAGTAACTGGATTTATGTTGGGGTCTTTGATCCACTTGGACTTAAGTTTTGTGCACGGTGACAGATATGGATCTATTTGCAGCCTTCTACACATTGACATTGGTACATATACACAATGGAGTACTACTCAGCAGAGAAAAACAATGACATCATGAGGTTTGCAGGCAAATGTATGGATCTAGAAAAAATCATCCTGAGTGAGGTAACCGAGATTCAGAAGGACAAATATGGTCTGTACTCACTCATAGGAGGATACTAGATTTAAAACAAGATGACTAGACTGCTACACAACTCCAGGGAGGCTACCTAGAATACGGGACCCTAGGAAAGACATAGGGATCACCTAATGACAGAGAAATGGATGAGATCTACATGAACAACCTGGATGACAGTGGGAATAATCAAGGGCAAGGTTTGAGGGAAAGAAAGCTTAGGGGAACAGGAGATCCTAGCTGGATCAAAAACAGAAAGGGAGAACAAGGAATAACAGACCATGCTAAATGAAGACCACATGAGAACAGGAATAGGCAGAGTGCTGGAGAGGTCCCCTTAAATCCACAATGATACATCCTCTGTAGACTGCTGGCAATGGTCGAGAGAAAGCCTGATCTGACCTAGTCTGGTGATCAGATGGCCAAACACCCTACCAGTTGAGCTGGAACTCTCATCCAATAACTGATGGAAGTAGATGCAGAGATCCTCAGCCAGGCCCCAGGTGGAGCTCCAGGTGTCCAATTATTGAGAAAGAGGAGGGACTGTAAGAGCATGAATTTTTGAGACCAAGATTGGAAAAAGCACATGGACAAATAGCCAAACGAATGGAAGCACATGAATTATGAACCAAAGGCTGTGGATCACACTGCCAGGGGCATCTCAAACAGACCTAGCTACACAACCGTCTCCTGTATGCAGAGGATCTAGTCCAGTCCCATGCAGGTTCCACAGCTGTCAGTATGAAGTTTATGAGTTCCTTTGAGCTTGGTTCAGTTGTCTCTGTAGATTTCCCCATCAAGATCTTGACACCCTCCCTCCCTGCTTGCTCATATAATCCCTCTTCCCTATCTTCGTCTGGACTTCAGGAGCTCAGCCTGATACTTGGTTGTGGATCTCTGCATCTGCTTCCATCAGTTACTGGATGAAAGCTGTTAGGGTATTCACTAACTTAATTGCCAGGGTAGGCTAGTTCAGGCACCCACACACTATTGCTAGTAGTCTAATCTGGGGTCCTCCTTATGGATTCCTGGGAATTTCCCTAGCACCAAGTTCCTCCCTTATGACATAATGTCTCCCTCTATCAAGATATCTCATTTATTGCTCTCCCATTCCAACCCCCCAGCACAAACATCCTGTTCCCTCATGATCCCATCTTCCATCACTATCCTCTATTGACCCTTCCCCATCCTCAGTTTACTTATTTGGATCTCCTCTGTTTCCCCTTCCCAAGGTGATCCTTACTTTACTTCCCTCTTAGGTCCTCCTTGTTTCCTAACTTCTCTGGAGTTATGGGTTGTAGTCTGATTATCTTTTGCTTTACACCTAGAATCCACTTATGAGTGAGTACATACATTTGTTTTTCTGAGTCTGGGTTACCTCACTCAGGGTATTTTCTAGTTCCATCCATTTTCCTGCAAATTTCATGATATCATTTTTTTATAGCTGAGTAATACTCCACTGTGTATATGTACCACAATTTCTTTATCCACTCTTTGATTGAGGGGCATCAAGGTTGCTTCCAGGTTCTGGCTATTATGAATAATGCTGCTACAAACATAGTTGAGCAAGTGTTATGCTTGAGCATTCCTTGGGTATATTCCCAGGAGTGGTATAGCTGGGTCTTGAGGAAGATTGATTCCCAATTTTCTGAGAAACCACCATACTGAGTTCCAAAGTGCTGTACAAGTTTGCATCCCCACCAACAGTGGAGGAATGTTCTCCTTATTCCACATCCTCTCCAACATAAGCTGTCATCAGTGTTTTTGATCTTAACCATTCTGACAGGTGCAAGATGGCATCTCATAGTCATTTTGATTTACATTTACCTGATGACTAAGGATGTTGAACAATTCCTTAAATGACTTTTAGCCGTTTGGGATTCTTCTGTTGGGAATTCTCTGTTTATATCTATAGTGCATTTTTTAATTGGATTGTTTGTTATTGTGCTGTCTAGCTTCTCGAGTTCTTTACATACTTTAGAGATCAGCCCTCCGTCAAATATGGGGTTGGTGAAGATCTTTTCCTATTCTACAGGCTGTCATTTTGTCTTATTGACAGTGTCCTTTGGCTTACAAAGGCTTCTCATTTTCAGGAGGTCCCATTTGTTAATTGTTGCTTTCAGTGTTTGCACTACTGATGTTATATTTAGGAAGTGGTCTCCTGTGCCAATGCTTTCTAGGCTACTGACTACTTGTTCCTCTATTAGGTTCAGTGTAGTTGGATTTATGTTGAGGTCTTTGATCTACTTGGATTTGAGTTTCATGCATGGTGATAGATATGGATCTATTTGCAATCTTCTACATGTTGACATCCAGTTATACCAGCACCATTTGTTGAAGATGCTTTCTTTTTTCCATGGTATAGTTTTGGTATCTTTGTTAAAAATCAGGTGTTCACATGTGTATGGATTAATGTCAGGATCTTCAATTTGATTCCATTGGTCCACATGTCAGTTTTTAAGCCAATACCAAGCTGTTTTCATTACTATAGCTTTATAGTAGAGCTTGAAGTCCGGGATGGTGATGCCTCCAGAAGTTGCTTTATTGTAAAGGATTGTTTTAGCTATCTTGGGTTTTTTGTGTTTCCATATGAAGTGAGTATTATTCTTTCCAGGTCTGTAAAGAATTGTTCTGAGATTTTGATGGGATTGCATTGAATCTGCAGATTTCTTTTGGTAAGATCGCCATTTTTACTACATTTGTTCTACCTATGTATGAGCATGGGAGATCTACCTATGTATGAGCATGGGAGATCTACCTATGTATGAGCATGGGAGATCTTTCCATTTTCTGGTACCTTCTTTAATTTCTGTCTTCAAGGACTTGTCACACAGGTCTCTCACTTGCTTAGTTAGAGTTACCCCAGGGTATTTTATATTAATTGTGGCTAGTATAAGGGTGATGTTTCTCTGCTTTCATTCTTGGCCCATTTATCATTTGTGTATATGATTTTTGTGAGTTAATACTGTGTTCTGACACATTACTGAAGATGTTAAGCAGTTGTAGGAGCTCCCTGGTAGAATTTTTTGGTCACTTATGTATACTATCATATCTGCAAATAGAAAAAGTTTGGCTTCTTCCTTCCCAATTTGTAGCCCTTTGATCTCCTTTTGTTGTCTTATTTTTCTAGCTAGAACTTTGAGTGTTATATTGAATAGATATAGGAAGAGTGTACAGCCTTTCTTGTTTGTGATTTTAGTGGAATCACTCTGAGTTTCTCTCCACTTAATTTGATGCTGGCTGTCACCTTGCTGTAAATTGCCTTTATTATGCTTAGGTATGTTCCTTTTATTCCTGATCTTTCCAAGACCTTTGTCATGAAGTGGCGTTGGATTTTGTCAAAGGCTTTTTCAGCATGTAATGAGATGACTATGTTTTTTCTTTCAGTTTGTTTACATGGTGGATTACATTGACAGATTTTTGTATGTTGAACCATCCCTACATCTCTTGAATGAAGCCTACTTGATCATGACTGATGTTTTTTTTATTTGTTCTTGGATTCGGTTAGCCAGTATTTTATTGATTATTTTGCAGTCTTCATGAGGGAGATTGGGTGGACAATTTTAGGAGTATTAGTATTAGCTCTTCTTTGACATTCTGGTAGAATTCTGCACTGAAACCATCTGGGCCTATGCATTTTTTTTTTTTTTTTTTGGTTGGGAGACTTTGAATGACTGCTTCTATTTCCTTAGGAATTATAGGTCTATTTAACTTGTTTATCTGGTCTTGATTTAATTTGGGTATATGGTACTTATCCAGAAAATTGTCCATTTCTTTTAGATTTCCCATTTTGTGGAGTACAGGTTTTTGAAGTAGGACCTGTTGATTCTCTGGATTTCCTCATTGTCAGTTGTTATGTCTCCCTTTTTGTTTCTGATTTTGTTAATTCAGATAGTCTCTCTCTGCCTTTTAGTTTGGATAAGGGTTTGTCTATCTTGTTGATTTTATAAAAGAACCAAATCTTTGTCTCATCAAATCTTCATGCTTTTCTCTTTGTTTCTGTTTTTATTGATTTCAGCCCCAATTTGATTATTTCTTGGCACCTACTACTCCTGGGTGAATTTGCTCTTTTTCTTCTCGCTTGCAGGTGTGCTGTTAAGTTGCTAGTGTGAGATTTCTCCATCTTCTTTATGTAAGCATTTAGCACTATGAACTTTCCTCTTACTACTGCGTTCATAGTGTCCCATAAGTTCAGGTGTGGTGTACATTTATTTTTGTTGAATTCTAGGAAGTCTTTAATTTTTTTATTTCTTCCTTAACCCAGTGATGATTCAGGTGAGAATTGTTCAGTTTCCATGAGTTTGTAGGCTTTCTATAATTTGAGTTGTTGTTGAATTCTAACTTTAAGGCATGGTGGTCCAATGAAATACAGAAGGTTATTCCAATTTTTTTTTTTATCTGTTGAGATTTGCTTTGTGAACAAGTATGTGGTTGATTTTAGAGAAGGTTCCATGGGGTGTGGAGAAGAAAGTACATTCTCTTGTGTTTGGGTGGAATATACTGTAGATGTCTATTATGTCCATTTGAGTCTTAACATCTTTTATTTTCTTATTTCTTTGTTAAACTTCTGTTTTGCAGACCTGTCCTTTGGTGAGATTGGGGATTTGAAGTCTCCCACTATTAGTGTGTGGGGTTTCATGTGTGATTTAAGCTTTAGTAATGTTTCTTTTACATTTGTAGGTGCCCTTGTATTTGGGGTATAAATGTTCAGAATTGAGACTTCATCTTGGGGAATTTTTACTGCGATGAATATGTAATGCCCTTCTCGATCTCTTTTGGTTAGTTTGAGTTTGAAGTCTTGTTTTGTTAGCTAATAGGATAGCTACACCAGCTTGCTTCTTAAGTCCATTTGATTGAAAAGACCTTTCCCAGCCCTTCACTCTGATGTAGTGTCTGTCTTTGAAACTGAGGTGCTTCTTGTATGCAGCTGAAGCATGAATCTTAGATGGTCTTATTAATAAAATCATACCTGAGGCCAGTTATTGGGGTGAATGCTGGAAGATCAGAGAAGCAGAACAAGCTACAGCCACCTCACCTCGCCAATTCCTCAGCTGATCCTGTTTCCTCAGACTGGAAGCTTCTGAGTCCTTATCCAGATGGATCTCAGCTGAACTGCTGCTCAAAAGTCTAAAAGCTTAACCAGGCTATAGTTCCTCCTCCTCACACCTTAAATACCTTTCTGACTCTTGCCATTACTTTTCTGGGATTAAAGGCATGAGTCACCATGCTTGGCTATATCCTTGAACACACAGAGGTCCAAGTAGATCTCTGCCTCTGGAATGCTAGGATTAAAGGCGTGAGTGCCACCATTTTCTAGCCTCTGTATCTAGTGGCTGTTCTGTTGGCTGACCCCAGATAAGTTTATTAGAGTGCACAATATTTTGGGGAACACAATACCACCACATGCAGCAGAAAGATGGATTCTATTTTTGTATTCATTCTGTTAGTCTGTGTCTTTTTATAGGCAAATTGAGTCTATTGATGTTAAGGGATATTAATGACCAGTGATTGTTAATTTCTGTTATTTTTGGGTGGTAGTGTTGTGTGTTTCCCATCTTTGGAGTTCATTGGTGTGTGATTATCTACTCTCTGTGTTTTCATGGGTGCATGTAATTTCCTTGGGTTGGATTTTTCTTTCTAGTGCTCTCTGTAGGGCTGGATTTATGGATAGGTATTGTTTAAATCTGGTTTTATCATGGAATATTTTCTTTACTCCATTTATGATGATTGAGAATTTTGCTGGGTATAATAGTGTCTGCTTAATGTCTGTCCAGGGCTTTCTGGCTTTCAGAGTCTCCATTGAGAAGTCAAGTGTTATTCTGATGGGTCTGCCTTTATATGTTACTTGGCCTTTTTCCGTTGCAGCTCTTAATATTTTTCTTTATTCTGTATGTTTAGTGGTTTGATTATTATGTAGTGAAGGGACTTCTTTCTTGGGTCCAGTCTATTTGGTATTCTGTAACCTTCTTGTATCTACACAGGGATTTCCTTCTTTAGGTTGAGAAAGTTTTCTTCTATGGTTTTCTTGAATATATTTTTTGTGCCTTTGAGTTGGTATTCTCCTTCTTCTATCCCTATTATTCTTAGGTTTGGCTTTTTCATGCTGTCCTAGATTTCCTGGACATTTTGTGTTATGACATTTTTGGCTTTAGCATTTTCTTTGACTGACAAATTTCCTTTATTGTATCCTTTATGCCAGAGATTCTCCCTTCCATCTCTTATATTCTGTTGGTTATGCTTGCATCTATAGTTCCTGTTCATTTACTCAGATTTTCCATTTCTATCATTCCCTTTATTTGTGCCATCTTCATTTTTTAAATTTCATTTTCAGGTCTTGTACTGTTTCCTTCACATGTTTAATTGCTTTTTCTTGGTCTTCTTTAAGAGGTTTATTGATTGTGGTTAGAGTTTTCCTGCCTGGCCCAGAGTCAGGACAAATCTCTCTCACCCGCCAGGCCCATAGACGCTCAGACCCAACCAAGTAAACACACAGAAACTTATATTGCTTACAAACTGTATGGTGTGGCAGGCTTCTTGTTATCTACTTCTTCTATCTTAAATTAACCCTTTCTGTTAGTCTATACTTTGCCACATGGCTTGTGGCTTACCGGTGTTTTTACATGTTGCTTCTCATGGCAGCAGCTGGCAGTGTCTCCCCCAGACTTCCACTTCCCAGAATTCTCTTCTCTCTTGTCCCGCCTATACTTCCTGCCTGGCCACTGGCCAATTAGAACTTTATTTACACAAAGCGATATCCACAGCAATTGATTTCTACCTTTTTTTGGTCTTTTATTCAATTTCTTTAAGGGAAATTTTCATTTCCTCTTTGAGGCCCCTCTCATCTTCTTTGAGTCATTTTCAAGGTCATTTTCTTCTGCTTCTTCTACATTGTGATGTTCAGGTCTTGCTGATGTAGAACCGCTAGGTTCTGGTGGTGCCATATTGCTATTTATGTTGTTAAATGTATTCTTGCATTGGTATCTACCCATCTCTTCCTCTAATTAGTGCAAATGATGTCTGTGTCTCAGGGAGCCATTCTTGGTGTAATTGGAGCTGGCAAAATCTGTGTCTCAGGAAGCAGCTCCTGTCTTGGAGGATGGGTGAGTTTGGGGAGTAAATTGGGGCTTGTAGGTTACAGGGTCCAGAGGGGAATGGTGGTAGTTGGGCCTTCCTCTAGGAGTCCCACGTGCTGTCCTGCAACTGGTTGTGCTCCTGGGCCTAAGACCTAGAGGCTGGGGTGATCTACTAGGAGAACAAAGTCTCACTTCTTGGTCTAATTGGAGCTGGTTGAGTCTGTATCTCAGGGAGCTTGGTTGAGTCTGTGTCTCAGGGAGCAGTTGCTGTCTCAGAGGATGGGTGGGTTTGGGGGATGGATTGGGGGTTGTAGGTTATAGGGTCTGGTGGGTGATGGTGGTAGTCGAGCCTGCCTACAGGGGTCCTGCTTGCTGTCCTGTAAGTGGTTGTGCTTTGTAATCATTCTTTGACCATTGATTTAAACTGCAGTGTGGCTAGGACCAAAGAGGCAGCCCTGCCACTTGAGTTTTTCAACATGGCAGAAAACTCATCTACCTCTAGCTCTGGTAGCCATGCTCATTGTCAAATCTGGGGAGCAGTGTGTCTATTCATCCATCAAGCAGTGTGTAGGCTAGAAACCTTTTTTTTTTTTGTCTGTACTAGAAAAAGCTAAATCTACCACACAGTGTGCTGTGTGGCTTGGAGATGCCTCTGTGTACCAAGGCTGGAATCTACCATGCTGTGCTCAAGCTTGAATACAGCAGCATCTTTGTACAGCAGCATCTCTGTACTGTGGCCCCCACAAGACATACAAACTAGGAAGCTGCTCTTAGCTCCATTTTAGTAAGTTCTCTCAGGTTTTTGGTGGAAATTCTTGCCATCATGTTGGGCACCATATATAGATGGAATTTTTCCTGTGCAGAGGCTTATATTAATTACAAACTCTGTGGTCTATGGCTCAGGCTTCTTGATAGTTAGCTAGCTCTTGCATCTTAACCCATTCCTATTAATCTATGTGTTGCCAATGGCTGTGGCATTACTGGTCTGCTAGCATCTTATTGCTCTTTAGGCGGCAGGCTGGTGTCTTTTCCCACTCCCTTTCTTCTCTCACTATATCTCTGATTTTCTCATGTTGTTCCTTCATGCCCTGCCATAGGCCAATGCAACTTTATTTATTAGCCAATCGGAGCAACACAAACTCACAGCATACAGAAACACATCCCACAGCAAAAGAGCTTCCTGAATAGAACACCAATACTGTAGATACTAAGATCCACAATTAATAAATGGGATCTCATGAAACTGAAAAGCTTCTGTAAGGCAAAGGACACTGTCATTCTGACAAAGAGGCAATCCATTTGGGAAAAGACTATAAAACTCCATATCTGAGAGGGTTCTAATATCCCAAATATATAAAGAACTTATAAAACTAGATATTAAAATATCAAATAGTCAAATCAAAAATGGGTACAGATCTAAATATAGAATTCTCAATAGAGGAACTTATATGGCTGAGAAACACTTAAATGTTCAATATCCTTAGCTATCAGGGTAATACAAATTTAAACTACTTTGAAATGCCAACTTAATCTTATCAGAATGCCTAAGATCAACAACACAGCTCATGCTGTCAAGGAATTAGAGAAAGGGGAACACTCCTTCATTGTTGGTGGGAATGCAAACTTGTTCAGCCACTATGGAAATAAAATTGGCAGTTCCCGAGATCACTGGGAATCAGTCTACCTCAAGACCCATCTATGCCATTCTTGGATATATACCCAAAGGTCACTACATCTAATCACAAGGACACTTGCTTAATTATGTTCATTTTTGCTATATTCATAATAGCCAGAAACTGGAAACCATATAGATGTCCCTTAACTGATAAATAGATAAAGAAACTGTACATTTACACAATAGCATATCATTCAGAATTTTAAAAAATGACATCATGAAATTCACAGGCAAATGGATGGAACTAGAAAAAAAAAATCATCCTAAGTGAGGTCACCCAGATCCAGAAAGGCAAACATGGTATATACTACCTTATAAGTGGATATTACTATTGAGTAAATGATAATCAATTTACAATCCACAGACTAAGAGTGGCTGAGGACATGAGTGAGAGGGATAGGGAGGAAGAATGTGGGGAGAACTGGAATTGGGGGGCACCTGGGAAATAGTATGGAAACCTAGTGCAGTGGAAATGGCCTGGAATCTCTGAGGGTGACCCTAGTGAAGACTCCTAGTAATGGAGGATATATTCTGAACTGATCATCTTTTTTAGCCAGGCAAGGCTTCCAGTGGAGAGACTGGGTTATATTTAGTTGAGGTTTTGGTCATGGAGGTCCTGTGGAGATCTCTATACAACTCAGGCTTATGAAAAGACAGAAGGTTGCCTTCTGAAAATTGGCAGCTAGTCCCAATTACCAAGGATATCCTCTACTCAGTTCAATGACCATCAAAAGACCTAGCTGGTGCAGGCTTGGGAGCCTTCACCCCATATTTTAGGCTCTTTGGTGCAAGAAGGTACTTTGTAGGCTATGAAAAGAAAACCTGGACAACAACCCAGCCACAAAACCCTCCACCTACAATGACTCTGTCCTGCCTGCAAGATGTGCAGAGGCAATGGTGGTGTCGAACATGTGCAAGTGGCCAACCAATGTTTGGTTTAACTTGAGGCCCACCCCACCAGAGGGAGTCCATGCCCTACACAGCTTTGATTCCCGACAGTGAGTGACTAGATAGCACAGAGACCTAAGGTAGAACCAAACATGATTGGCAAAAGAGAACAAATGAACAAATCAATGGAATGATTCCTAGTGATATTTTCCTATATTCATAGACTAGTATCTTGTCCAGTCATCATCAGAGAGGCTTCCTCTGGCAGCAGATAGGAGGGGATGCAGAGACCCAAAGCTAGACATTATGTGATGAGAGTCTAAACTGGAGGTCTCCATTGGGTCCCTTCCCGTGAAGATTTGGGAAGCCTGCAGAAGAGGTGAAGGAAAGAATGTAGGAATTAGAGGGGATGGAGGATACCAGGAGAGCATGGCCCACTGAATCACCTCACATAGACTGAATAGCAAGTACAGGGCCTGACTGGGTCTGCAACAAGTCCTCCTTATGTCTGTTAGCTTTGTGTTTTTGTGAGACTCCTAATAGTGGGGGTGGGTGTATGTTTGACTCTTTTGCCTGCTCCTGAGACTCTTCCTATTGGGTTGCTTTATCTAATCTTGATATGAGAACTTTTGCTTTATCTTATTCTTCCTTACTTTGTCCTGTCTGTCTGGCATCTCTTGAAGACCTTCTCTTTTCTGAAGAGGAAACAGAAGGGGAGTAGCTCTGTGGGATAAGGGAGGTATGGGGGAGGCTAAGATGAGTGGAGGGAGGGGAGACTGTGGTTGGGATATACTGTATGAGAGAAGAATATTTTCAATAGAAAAGTTCATAAAATAAAATTAAATTAAAAACTATCAAACTTAAAATCAATAGCAAACACATCTCTACTAAGTATACAAACTCATGGAAATTAAGTATCCCATTTCTGAATGATGAACAGATCAAAGAAATGAAAAATAGATGGAACTAAATGAAAACAAACCCACAATACAACAATATCCTTAGAACACATTAAAAGTATTCCTATTAGGTATTTTTATAGCCCTAAGTGCCTACATTAAAAAAATCAGAAAGAGTATAAACAAATAACCTTATGATAAAACTCAAGTTATTGGAAGAACAATTAACAAACCAAACCCAAATCCAATGGACAGAAAGAAATGAACGTCTGAGCAGAAATCAATGAAATGAAAACAATACAAAGAATCAATACATCTCAGAGCTGGTTCTTGGAAAAAATGAACAAGATCAACAGACTGTTGGCCTAACTAACAAAATGGAAAGAAAGAGATGGTCAAAATTAACACAATCAGGAATGAAGAAGGAAACAATACAAAATACAAAAGAAACCCAGAATCTTATCAGGAAATACTTAAAGGACCCATACTCCATTAAGTTGAAAAATCTAACATAAATGGATGAATATCTTGATTAATTCAAATTATCAAAGTTAAAACAAGAAAACTTAAGACCCATAAAACATAAGGAAAATGAAATAGTAATAAAAAAGCCAACAACTAAAAAGCCCAGGGCTACATGGATTTACAGCAGAATTCTACCAGACTTTCAAAGAAAATACAATCAATACTACTTAAAATTTTACAGAAAAAAATTAAAAGAAAAAAGGAAGAAACAAAGAAAGGAAGGAAGGAAAGAAAAAGAGTTCTTCCAATTTCCTTCTACTAAGCCAATATTACTCTAATAACCAAACCAGGTAAAGACACAGCAACAACAAAGACAAAATTACAGATGACTGCTCCTGATGAAAATAGATGTACAATTCTTGAATACCTGCAAACCAAATACAAGCACTCATTGAGAAGTTCACCCACCATAATCAAGTTGGCTTTACCCCAAAGACATGGGGATAAAAATGGTTCAATATGTGTAAGCTAATAAATGAAAAAAAAAATATAAATGAATTTAAAGAAAAAAAATCATGATTATCTCATTAGATGCAGAAAAAACCTTTGACAAAACCCAACATGCTTGCATGATAAAAGTCCTAAAGAAGGTAGTACTTGGAACATAATAGCATAATAAAGACTACATATGACAAACCTATGTTCAGTATTATCCTAAAAGAGGAAAAACAAAACTCAAAGCAATCCCATAAAATCAGGGACAAGGCAGGAATGTGTGAGAGCCCACAGTGAGTGACTCCAGCTTGTGGCTTGATGTCATCTTGACTCAAGGTCAGAGAGTTCAATCTTATCTTTACCCCTTAAGGCTGGATAACAGGATGTTTGGCCAAAGGCATGGTTACCAGATGTCTTGAGAATTTAGGAGGTGTTTATGTTTGTTCCTTGAACCATGGTGTCCTTGAGAAGGGGAGGTCTTTTGCCCCCCCCCTTGCTTTGGTTATAAAAAGGCTGTGAGAAATAAACTCAGGGCTAGTGTGGTATTGACTTGGCCTTCTCAAAGCTATCATATCTCTCTCTCTCTCTCTCTCTCTCTCTCTCTCTCTCTCTCTCTCTCTCTCTTTACATTTATGTCTCTATTTTTCCTATTATTTCTCAATTCTCAATCCCCTATTCAGGACTGTTTGACAGGTTGTGTGGGACCTGGCAGGAACGTCCACCATTCCTAACCCCTTTTAAACATGAAACAAATTTGTCTGAGTGAGGGTAGAAGATCTGCTGAGCCGCTTGCTGAATCAATAGGAAATTTAGAATGAAGAGGTGAAGGTAGTTATGACTATTAAACCAGTTTCAAAATGAAGATTGTAATTAAAATTTAAAAAAAAATTGTATGAGTATTGTGCCAGTATGTATGTGTACCATACGCATGGCTGGTGTGCAAGGTCAGAAGAGAGTGTTAGATTACCCAGGGACTGGAGTTACAGATGGTTGTGAGCTGCCATTTAAGTGCTGGGAATTAAGTCCAGGTCCTCTGGGAGAATAGCCACTGCCTTTAAATGCTCAGCAATCACCCCAAATGCATATTTATTATAGCTCCATTGACTAAATCAAGGAAGGAACCAACCAAGTTGTCCAACAAATAATGAGTGGGTAGTGAAAACCTGGTGCATATGTAAAATTGTAAATTATTCAGCTCTAAAGAACAATGAAATCACAAAATTTGAAGGAAAATGGATGGATTTAGAATGTATATTAAGCAAGGTCACTTACCTCAGAAGGAAAAAAAAAGACACATTCTATTTCATATGCGGATCCTAGTCTATTACACACACACACACACACACACACACACACACACACACACACTATAGTAGTATAACAGCAAAGAAAACAAGACAGGGTAATAAAAAAGACAAAATGCTTACTGATGAGTTCACACACATAGTTCAGTTTAAGTTCTCAGAATAATCTTTCAAGGTACAATATGTTCTCAATGTAAAGTAAGTCATTAAATGGGTAGTGTCCCCATGTGATCCCTTGAGGGACTGTTACTGTAAAGTAACAGCCTAAATTTCAAATTATGTTTTTCATTGAATATTCTTCTAATATATATTTCCTCATAAGTACTTTTAAACTTAGTGTATTTTATTCTTTAGAGTTTTAGCTATTCAAATCATAGAGCATAAGATAGCTGAAAATGTTTAAAATATAATTTTGATAACTCCAAGCATATTTGGGAATACTGATTTATTGTCCCCAAATTTCAAAAAGTAGAAGGCAGAAATCTAAGAACACTGAGAAATTTGGCTTTTCACTGGATCTTGTAATTAAAAATTACATCACTGTTGATGTATAAACATACTTTTTAGAAAATCAAAAATTTTAAAAAATTAAATTTTTTTAAAAATCAAAAAATTTGAATAATGTGTCAAATATCACTGACAGGTTAAGAAAAAGATGAAAAGACTAACTGGCCATTACATTGAACAGTATGACCATTACTGAAGATGTACAAGAGTAACTTTAGACTGCTTTTGTGATAATGATTAAATTTTCCTATGAATTCAACTGAGAGTTGGTGTTTGAGACCAGAAACATACACTGTGAATACTGTTCTTATTGTTGTTGGTGTAGGTGTGTATACATGTGGTATGGAGACCAGAAAATAACCTTGGTGTAGTCCTCAGAAAATACTTTCATTCCTTTGAGACTGGATGTCTCATTGGCTCAGAAATACTTCTGATTCTGCCTCCCTAGCACAAGGATTACAAGTATGTGTCACTATGCACAACACTTTTCACTTGGGTTCTGATTTTCACTCAGTATCTTTTTAATAAAGGATTCAAGACACCCTTTAAATATTATAGAATATATCAAAAGAAATACACACTTGATAAATATAGTAAACAGCAAACTCTTCACAAGAAATAGGTAGACACATAAGTAGGAAAATAAATATAGATTAAAATAGAGGTAAGAAAATGAAATTGATGATGAAAAGTATGTCTATCATGATTTTTATTGCACTTATTTATTTAACAAACACTGTTAGGATGCTAAAACTGTGTTAAGACTGTTGTATAGTAGTTTTCTCAATATGAACCTATAACTCTAAGGGAAAAAAAAAAACACTTTAGGACTGGGATGTTTTAATGGGAAGTGAAATGTTCCATACTGTAGGGAAGCTCATTAAGTCTGGGACATGAACTCAAAATAAATTCAGGAAGTCCCTGAAAATGACCAGACTCACTAGGCTCTTCTCCAGCATGACTAAGTTGTAAGAACTGCTGACACTCTGAGACAAGTGAGCTTCCCAGATTACCAGACAAGATGAGCTACCTGAAAGAAGCAAAGACCAACTAATTAGCCTAGAAGCAGCAAAGACAAGCCCAGATGCCTAGAATAGGCTCAGATTACCTGAGCTACCTGGAAAGGATATTCAAAAACCTGTTGGACTGTCTGCCTTCAAGTTGTGTAGTGTACTCCAGGTTTCCAGTTTTCATGAGCTATTGTCAATGATGAGGTGGGGTTGGGTGATATTGCTTTGAGTCATTTCTGTTCCTCTAAATAACCTTCCCCATATATTTTTGTTAATAAGCACAATAAAATTCATTGGTTCACAATGTTGGACTGTAGTGGTATGTACACTTTGATCTGCCATCAATCAATTGCCTATCAAGTGTGAGCAGATATTTGAACTTGAATTAGGTCACCAAGAAAACGAGTAGGTAGAAGCAGAGAAACAGAGACTGAGGCCTGGGGCACATAAAACATTAGATTAGGAAGATAAGGAATCAGCAAGGAGACAGATTCAGTCATGATTCACTGAGGTAGAAGTATCTTCTATAAGTGAAATATGTATCAAATATTAATAAGACCTTTAGCAATTCATGTTACACATATGTTCATAGGAAAGCTTATATACATTCATAGCAGCATTTTCAGTATCCCATATTGGAAACAATCCAAATGCATCTATCAGATGGATAAACAAAACCTAGTCAGTCCATTTTTAGATGAGTTCTATAATCAATCATGTTAAAAATGTTGGAATGTCTACATTAAGACTTTCTTACTCCCTAAATAATTTAATACAAACTACATTGTTATGTAGCTTATTTTATCTAGAAATATTTAAGATATAGAAGTGTGGTGAGATCATATGTAAAGGTTATTCCATTTCATGTCCAAGACTTAGACAAATGTGGATTTTGATATCCTTGGGGTATTTGGGAACAAATCTTCCAGATACTAAGATTCCATACAATGGAATATTGCTAGGCAATAAAGGCAAAGTACTAATATATGTTATGCTATGACTAAACCTTGTATATATTTGGCCAAGTGATAATTACAAAAGAAAATACACTGTATGATTCCTTGTACATGAAATGCTCACAAATGGCAATTTCTATTGAAGCAGGATGTTGCATAGGTGAAGATAAAAGAATGGGATGACAGCTAATAGCTACAGAATTTATATGGGGGGGGTTAGTGTTCTGAAATTATTAATGCTGTCACCCTACTGAGTATAACTTAAAAGGGTAAGTTTTATGGTATGCAAATTATACTTAAATAAAACTATTTCTAAAAAAAGCAGCAGAATCTAATTGATTATTGTTTTAATATTTCTGTCTATGGTTTCTTCTTGTTGTCCTTACAGTTTGGGATCTTATTTCCAGAGGTTTGATTTTTTAACTAGCTAATCTTGATTTTTTATTCTCTATCCATTCATTATATTTTCTAACTTTCCCAAATCAAAGATTAACCAGAAAAAAAAAATGGATGCTTCTAGAACAAAACTATTGTTTGAGACATTTAACATGTGACTAAGTTCCAGAACTACCTTTCAGATAATCTATGCATAATATATACCAAAAAGTGAAGAAGCTGCTATTAAAGTAGCATAAAATTTAATAATGTAGTGTTTTGTGTATATGTATAAAAGTGACTGTATAGCATATGTATATAGGTACTGGAGGTCAGAAGGTGGCATTGGGTCCTCTGGAGCTCTAGTTACAGATATTTATGAACCACCTGATGTGAGGGCTGGGAACTGTATTTGGGTTCTATGGAAAACAGCAAGTGCTCTCAACTGCTGAACCATCTCTCCAGCTTCTTAAAACATAATTTGTAAGCCCAAAATAAAATATATCATGAAAGAGCCTAAATTTCAAACTTATTTTTGGAATACATAATATTGTAAGAAATCAAAAAACATATACCCTTCACGCTGAAGAATATTTGAGTAAATAAATTATAATAATTTTCTTGATGGAATAAAAATAACAACAACAGCGAGTAGGTTGTATCATTTTTATAGTTAAGATCAAGACAGAACACATAGAAACTCAATGGTAAAGGTAAGTTTACAGCTGACTTCCTATCTTGGATTATAGGATTTTAGGATACAATAAAACCTGAGGACGTTAGTTGAAGATATAACATTAATAGACACCTTGTACAAAATATTCAAATTTGGAGAATTTCATTTCACAGAAAAATATCAAAATTCTCTTCCAAAACAAGTATGTCAAAATACTTCATGTAGATTATGGACAAGTCATAGGACTCAATCTTTTCTTTACCTCTTTCAGAGTGCCTTTATAAGTAACAACAATCCTTTATAACCCAGTTGCCTTTTCAGTTTTCAGTTGCCCATGATAAACTTCTGTCCAAAATATTGATGAAAAACTCCAGAAAGAAGTTCCTAACTTTTAAATGTATGCCATTTTGAGTAGCATGACAAAAACTTCAGTGTCCTGTTCAAAATATCAACAATCCTCTTCATTAAGTGTTTCCACACTGTATATACTACTTGCTTGTCATTCATCTAAATAGACGTTTAGTTATCAGAATAAACGCCATGATTTCATAGCAGTTGTATACAGAATTTGGTATCATCTCCAGTTTCAGGCATCCACTGGCAGTCTTGACTATATCCACAGCAAGTAAGAGGGAACTACTGTAGTAATACAAGTCTTTAAATCCTAGACATTTTACTTTTTTTGGTGCATCTTACGCATTTCTTCAAGAGCTGCTTCTTTCTCTTGTAAAATCTGCTTAAGTCTTCTTATTTTCTCATCTCTGATGGTTTCTTCTAATTCTGGTGGTGTCACTAGAAAAATATCTTCAGTATAGTTTTTATTAAAATAATTACTTGGTTCAAAAGATGTACTTGAACTTAATGTGCCTTTTTCCTGTTTGTCAGGGGAGCAGTGTTCTTCTACTTCAGTTATCTTGTCTTCCTTGGTTGTGCTATGGCTTGTGACAATGTTTTGTTGTGGTATGTCTGATGCTGGTAAAATACTAAGCAGTTGGGAACTGTTAACATCCATTCCATTCATGACCGTGTTACTAGCTCTCTTAATTTTTCTCCTTTTTGTGTAATCCATCTTCTTAACAGTTTTTGCTTTTCTTTTCTTAGGAAAACTCTGTTGCAATGTTAAATAAGACAAAAAATAATGTTATTACTATGCCTCATGCTCTCAAATCAAATATCAAACAAATAGCAATTAAATTTGATTCTATAAATTTTACTGGGGATATAGCTATAGTAAAAATTGGATGCTACTAAGTGGCACCAAAATAAAAAGTCACAATCACAGTCCTAGAAAACAAGCTAGTTTATTTACATAGTCTTGTTTAAATTGGGTATTAGAAGTCATCCTGACCTATCACTAAAATAAAATAGTATCTGAGATAAACAATTGATTTCATTTTTCATTCATTTGCAAAGTAGGCACATGTAGAAACTTCTTAAAAAGGTTTTTCTGAAAAGGTTGAAGTTCACGATACTAGATTATAATGTACGTAAGGCATTACTGAATATATATGCTGCTTATAAATGTATTAAGTGCTAATACTTCAATGAAGATCAGCATGCTCACATTTTCTTTTGTATTTATTTCCTTTAGGTAATTCTTAAAAACAGGATAACTAGTTGAAATGCTTTTGACTATTTTGTTACATTACAAAAGGAAAAAAACAAGGTGACTAAAAATACTTAGAACTCAAATTAGGGATATATTTTTATCTGTGTGTAAAATTCCTTTTGTCATTGTTTTGTATGAGATATTTGCAAATTTGGTAAAAAAAAAATAAATCATCATTTAATCTACTGCACATCAAAAACCAGATAAGAGATAAATGTAACTCTGTATCTTTGTCATACCTACAAAAATGTCATACAGTTAAAACAATTACCTGTTTTATTTCTTCTTCCTTCACCACAGAGTCTGCATCTTTGTAAGAACTACTCTTCATTGAACTGCTAAAAGAATCAAAATCTTTTCTAGAGACCAGATGGTCAGGAATTCGAGTAAGACACACTCTCAAATCTTTAGTGAGACCAAACAGCCTTTTAAATTCAGCATCACTCTTCACATATGATGCTTTAGTGTTGCTTCCTTGAGAATACTTCTTGTTATTTCTTTCTTGGGAATCTTTCTTTAACACTGATGCCATCTCATACTGGGTCTGGAATCAAAAGAAGCAAACACAAACAATATTGCTAATTACTCAGATTACTCTGACAGACATGCAACTAAGCAATTAGCTATTCTCCCACAAAAGAACCATTTATACTTTAAAAGATTTGTACTTCATTTATTTTTACCATGCATTCAAAAACTGAATTTAAATGAATACAAACTTAAAATATCCATACAATTACTCACTTTATTATACAGAAAAGTAACAAAGGTCTATTCTCAAGTAAATGAGGAGAGACTAGATACGACAACCACTTTAAAATAATCTGGGCTGGGCATGGTACCCTATAAATCCCAACGCTCAGGAGGCAGGACGATGGTGAATTCAAGGCCAGCCTGAGTTACATATTGAGGCACTAAAAAACAAATCAAAACAAAAATTTTACATAACAACGTATGAAGAATGTAGTCTTCTGTAAGGTTAATGTTTTCAACAAATCTCATTTTTATTAGAATTTACCTCCTTAATCTTCAAAAATCAGTGATTTCTGTACTGAAGGGAACAGACACTAACATTACTAAGCAAGCAAGCAAGCAAGGAAAAAGTGGCTATACATGTCCTAACAAAATAATGGTAGCTGATAGATATGTTATAGAATTAGAGGAGTCAGAAAGGGCTAAAAAGAAGTACACATCTTCAAAAGGCCAACCCCTGCACCCCCCACAAAAAATTTAAAGCTTGAATAATCAAAGATGTTGATAAAAATTCTATTTGATGGAAAGGTTCTGACATCTTCTATTTCACTCATTTCATGGTACTTAAAAAAAAACTGGATTTTTTTTTCCCACGACCACAACCAAAAACAAAGCAAAAAAAAAAAAAAGCTCCACCCTGAAGTTTCCATCTTTAAATCTTGTCTCTTCTATGAAGTTTATTTTTTATATACTAAACATAGGCTATTAATATTATATGCAGTATACACATGTATGCATAGTCACCCAATCTTACTAATCCTTGAAGACATATCACCCTCCAATTCTTCTGCACTTAGTTCTGCCATTCTGCCTTACAGATTTGCCAAGCTAAATAATGAAAGAGGAAGATACTGCTTAGACTCCATCAACTGTACTCCGCTAATATTTATTCAGATGACAGCTTTAAGTAAGCACGTGTGGTGGGGTGTGTGTGTATGTAGGACACAACTACAGACAATTTTGACGATTAAGAAATATTTTCTACCGAGATATACAAAATGAACACCCTGACACAGGAAAATTACCTGTACTTCTTGGTCTCTGAAAACACACTGTTGTGAAGTAACAGTTGTTGCATCAACAGAGGAACGTATTTTCTCTATGCTCTGGATGAGATTTCCTTTTCTGGGGGCATTTTGTCCTGTCCTAAATCCATCTGGAAAGACTGGGTTTGTAAATAGAGTCTTACTCTGTTTAAGGTAGATATTGGATTGGTTCATAGTATGTAGGTTTGTCATAGAAAAAGATGATCTCTCCACTTTTTCCTTCTTCACTGCTTTTAGATTGGTCATGGAAGCAAGCTGGGTATCTGAAAGTGATTTTGTCTCCAACTGCAAAGATTTACTTTTAATCAAAGCACTATATACCTCTTTGGATGTTTCTGTGCCTGGACTTGAGCTTACTACCTGTGATGAATCTTTCCTTAGTGAAATATCAGAAAAAACAGAATTCTGTTGGTCATTTTGTGATGGCAGACCACATGGCCCCCTTTTAGTCAACAGACAGACTTTCCCATTAAACATTACCAAAGCATTATCTTTAATAGGCACATTTATGGGTTGTGTCCCATTAGAACCGAAGGTATTCAACAGAGGTGTATTTACATTATTATCTCTCATTCTTTTTCTACCTATACAAGTTTTTAAAATCTTTGAAGCCACATTATTTGATGACTTAACAGGAACAAAGGATGGAATACCAGGCTGTAGACTCTCTTGAAAATTCCATTTCATTCGAGCAGCTTGAGAATGCTGATAACCTCTTAACTGTGTCTCTGTAGCAATATTCGGTGGAATTTTCATGGTATTTGATATCGTTGGCTTGGGGTAAATATTCTGAAAGTTCTTGGTAACTCTATTTTTCACTGAATTTACAGGAGATACAAAAATAACTGTTGGTATTTGGGAGGGCTCAACTGTTCCCGAAGTACTTGCGGCTGCAGTTGCAAGTGTCTTTTGCTGAACTGAAGGAGAAAAGGTTGATGCAGGTGTAGAATTCACTTCAGCATGGGCTGGAATCTGTAAATGATGCCCGGAAGGCAAAACTGAAGAATTCACATTCACTGGAAAACTTGGGGTATTGACTACAAAGTAAGATGAATCATTTTGTGTTGAGGGAGGAATAGCAAATGTTTGCATGGTCAGTCCATCAATTTTCACACCATGACTCTCAACTTTAGAAACTGGTGGTGTAAAACTTCCAGTCCCCACAGAAGTAACTCTACCTTTTCCTGATGTATCTACTGTTCCTGTAAAAAAATATTTTGTAGTATTGGCTGGCTGAAAAATGGGCAATTGAACTGACGCACTTGTGGAAGAGCTGGAAATCTGAGTTTGAAAAGTAACTTGAACTGGTTTTCCTGTATCCCCTTTCAAAGTGTCAGATACCACTGGAGACTGAACTACTGGGGTAAGATTTCCAGAAGATTTAGTAATTGGAAGTAATTGCAGAAGATTTTTTCCATCCGTGCCAATCGTCTGAACTACTTGGTACATGCAGCCTGAAACACTTAAAAAAATATTTTGAGTAAATAAACACAACATACTACAAGTTATATACATTTTATTTAAAACAAGTATTTGCAATTACTTTATATACTAAAATTTAATAACAGTATGTAATTTTAAGTTTGCAATGTAAAAGATAGTGGAATAGACTTTAAAGAAAAGATAAAGATATAAGCAACTTTGATTCAGATGTCACAAGTAGGTTATGAAATCTTAACATTTATTCCAAAATGAAAAGGTTTCTAAAGTTGCACTCAAACCTAGTGCTATTAGACAAGACTCTTCACACATAATTATCATTCTCTTCTCCTTTAATTTCTATTCTCTTCCTTTATTTTACCAAGCAGGACTATTATTTCAACTCTAATTTTGCTACTTCTATCACTCTCCCACCTCCAATTTGTTCTATCTTCTTCCCTTGACAAATTCTGCCAGCTTTTTTCTGTTGTTTGAGATCTTTCATGTGTTGATATTTCAGTTTGTTGATGTAATGAACATACTCATGTAGAAACCATTTCCTTCTTGGATTATTGTTTCCATGTATGTGAGGTACATGCTCCATTATTTCTAATGCTTTTACTATAAAACAATCTGAACATAATATTATAGAAATTTTGGTTGAGAGATATTCCATAAAGGTATAGCATACTTGAGAGGAATATATTTTTTTAGATTAGTCCACTGCAATCTCCATTCTTATGAGCTATTTTTAAATACAAATTGTCAAGTTTATACAAAGCCAAGATACATTAATCTCTGCATAATCCATTTGGAGGTTACTTATCAAATTATATCTAAATTCACCTTTCAGATGCTAGAAAGTATAGTGCTCTCATGTAATGCAAGGCAATCACATTCCTCTACCCAGGTACTTCTCTCCTATACAACTCTACTTGGAGCTTAAGTTTCAGCATAAATGATACTTCCTAAGAGGCACATTCTCTAGCCAACTTAACTATCCTCATCCTTCTTTCATAATAAACTTATTGCAGTTAATTTCCTTCATACCTTCATATTCTTATCATATACCTAAGTTTATGTCTACAGATGATTTTTCATGCTAAAGTCTAAAAACGTAACCATGAAGTCCACAAATTGATATGTTCTTAGATGACTAAGAATAAATGAAGAAAACCTTAAAGACACACGTTAATTCTTAAAAGTGTAAAGGTCTGTTTTACAACGTACAGGTGTGATTTTAAAATCAAATATAAATGAAAAAACCACACCCCAAATCCTATGTATCCTCACTACAACCGAAACATGTTATCCTCGAAAGTTTTGAAACACAATTCTGTGTATGAAAACTCATGCTAACTTTTATTAAGTTTAGAGAAGTATAAACACAAGGATAAGTCTCAGTTCTTGCTTTCAGGGCTTGAAGACCCACCTGCACTATCTCTGCAAAAAGTATATTGTAAGCACAACATGAATTTATTCAACATTAAATGAAAATGTACTCAATGAGAGATGAGCATGCTGCCTCATGCATGGAATCTTAACACTTAGGGGCTGGAGGAGATTGAAGGTGAACAACACCAATTCTCAAAACCAACTAACGAATTACCAAGTTTTATGGTTCAAACACCAGGCTTTGTTAGGGAAAATGGGTCAGGCTAAACCTGACCCATTCTGGTTTTATGTTAACTCATGGGCATGTAGTTTTCAGACTTTAAGAGGATGAAAAACACATCAAGAAGGAATTCTGTATCAAGTTCTGTTAGGAGATTAAACTGCAGTATCCAAAAATATGAAGTTTTATTATCACACAGTGGCTGCTGAGCTGCAATAGAGCTAAATAGTTCCAAGAGAGACTAAATGGTTCTCAAAGTCTAAATATTTACTAACAGAACTCATAAACGACGTAGTTGCTGAATCCCCCACTAAAACCAGGTATATAAACACAGACAGGTAATTATCATGAAATAAGATATGTGATATATTTGCACCTAAATCTTTTCCTAAAAATATTCTCATTCGAAGACTTTCAACCATCTTTGACAACTCATCCTAGCTAAAGAATATTAGTCTTTTTACTCTGTACTCTTTTCCACATAGTTTCCTAGGGGCTAAGTGATTCTATATCATCAATAAAAATTTTGCATCGGTAGCTTCTTTGGGATACAAGATATATATCCAAATTCTCCCTGGACATTTTACTCAGAATCTTGTGGGCTCCTGAAACTCAAAATGTCCAGGATGTCTTCCTTTCCAAACTCTCATAATTCCTTGGCATCTCATCTTAGGGGCCTGTGTCAGAGTACATAAATCCTGTTTTCTCACCCTGCTATAATTCTACTAAAACTTCATTCTCAAAGATTACCAAGTATGTCTTCACACTTAAGTCTGTCTGTCTTTTACCCCATTCTCTACATGTTCTGTTGCAAATGACACTTTTTTTTTTTTTTTGGTTTTGTTTTTGAAGAGAGGGTTTCTTGTGTGGCCCGGAATGTCCTGGAGCTTACTCTGTAGAGCTCACTCAGAGAGATCTGCCTGCCTCTGCCTTCAAGTGCTGGGATTAAATGTGTGGTATCACTGTCACCTGGTGCAACTGACACTCTTATTATAACTTCCTCATGAAGCTTTTCTCTTTCATGGTTCCTATTGCGTATAATATGTTCTCTTGACTTAATGTCTCCTTATTAACATTCCTGTATTTAAGTATTCATCCTCGATTATTCCCCCAAATATAGTTATTGCCCAATTCATTTTAACACTGTTTTTCTCCTTCAAGATATTTTCCCCTTAAAGACTGAACTCATTTTCATGGCTTCAACTAATTCCCTCAATCATCTCCTTTGCAATAATGACTATTATAGTTATATATTTTTACTCCTAGCCCCACTATTAATCATCACTCCCTTATTTGTGGTCTTTTATCAAACATTTTAATTTAAATATCATTTAAAATCCAACAAGGTAAAATTAATCTCTATTAAAACTAGTACTATATTCTACTTTCCAATCATGTAACAGTGCTGATTGCAAGCTCACATAGATTAATTACCTAATTAGCTTTGACTTATTATCCTTCTTATAAATTTTTAATTCATAGCACCATGAATACGTGGTTATAAAAGATAAACAGCTGATAAATATATCCTAAAATGAATGAAACATCCAGATTATAAAGTTTTCGTTCTTTTACTACGTCTTCCCCATTTTGTTTCCACTTCTTTCCTACTAGAATATCTAATATCTAAACTAGCTCCCACCATCTTGGGTCTCGCATTCTTCATCTCATCCCTGTACTCTGCTCTGCTGTTTAGCCTTTCTGATTCTAACTGCTGTTGGTTAGCATGTAGCTATGAAAGATTAATGCTGGTTTTATAATGTTGCTTCATACTCAGTTTTAAATTAATATTCATCATTGCCAATCCAGTTTGCCAAAAAAAAAAAAAAGAAAACTATAATCAATAGCTACACCACCATTACCTGTAACTTCTCTACATGAAATCTCTGCTCTTATCAAAGAAACTCCTTTATGCCATGTGAATTATTTAACTAAGTATTCTTTGGTCCATCACAACAATATAAAATGAAGTTCTAATTCTAGCTCTTCCATAAAATATGGAAGACATACCAACTCAACTTTTGTCAACTTTGGACTATAAAGTATTATTAATATTATTCCAGTTAATATTGGAATATAATGCCTTTAATACTAACTACTTTTTTAAAAAAGGAATTAAATATTGTTTTTCATAGTAACACTGAAATTCCTTAAGATGAGAAACAATAATTCCACAATTATTTTTCAAATACCAGGAATAGTAAACACTCAAAAATATTATATATATATATATAAAAAAAACCAGTGTAGTTCTTTCCAATTGCCAATCCAAGAAAACTAGTTCAATACTTGTGTTTAGTCCCCTTTGATATAAATATATTTCATTTATTAGAAAAATATGCCTAAAAAACCAGAAGCTTCAACAGAAATAACCTATATTTTATAATTATTTATATTAAGAGCAAGTATATTTCAAATGGCATGTAACTGAACAAATCACACTTTTAATGTCTCACATGTTATATTATAGGCTAAACGGTCTCCCTATTCTTGCTTTACAAAGAAATACACTTTATATAGTACATTTTATATATCTGTCTACCTATATTTACAACTGCCACTTCCCTGCCAAAGTGACAGAAAAAAAAAAATGCAGCTTCTTCCAAGTCTACATATCATAAGAAATTCACATAATCTACCAGACTGTAAATTCTTTATGGTTAGATTATCCTATTCATATTCTATTCTCTGTATCCAATAGAGCAAATTAGCATGCTACCCAAATTGATTCCTACAAGCTATTAAAAATGATTTGATTTACTGACAAATGAGTTCTTAAAACTAAACTGAAATGCAGATTTCTAAAGAAAAAAGTAATAAATTGAATAAAATTCATACATACTCTTTCAATTGGTATACACATTTTCCAGCTCTAGTGGGCATCTCCAACAATCACACTTAGATTCCACTTTCTTAAAAATATTCCATTTTCTTAGAGATCACATTCTGTGGCCTAATGTCGTCACTAAAACTAGAATCAACAAGATTCTTCATCCCATAATCCAGTTTGGACACTTAGAATTATTAGTGCACCAACTACATTAAACCACCTGGTATTTGAACCGAGAAACTACACTGAAAAAAAAAAACAACACTAAATTTTAAGACTTAAAAAAGAAAAGAGAAATACATTAGAAAGATTACTTCTAATTCTGGCTCTTCCATTTACTGGCTAACTGACTTTAGAAAACCTACTTAACTATAGCAGCTTACGTCTGTAGTTCCAGCTAACGTCGAGGGCTGAAGTCGGTGTGGGAAATCACATGAGTCTTGGTGTGCAAGACGGCCAGGACAACACAATGATAGACAATCTCAACATTAAAGAGTCTTGCTAAATGTGCTAACAAAACTATGTAATCGCTGAGGTTGTTTTTCTATTCTGATATGGATATGCATCATTCATGTATTACAAATGGAATGATGAACACCATGGAGGCTAATAAGTATTTTATAATTTTGAAAATAATGTATTTTTCAGCTGTTAGGAGACCATTTCCCTTCCCATTCTACTCTAAAGTTGTAAAGATAAAACTTGAAAACTAAAGGCTTCAAGCAGCAATAAAACATTTTCTTTCTAAGAGAACTAAGCCACATTCCGACAGTAGTAATTTTAACTGGGCATTTGTGTGTTTGTCTTATCTAATTCCAAATATTGACCAGAAAACTGGCATAACATCTCGAAAGAAATGGTAATTTGCTGATCAGTTCTGCCTATTCCATTCCACTTCTTTTAATCTAGTCCGTATTCTCTACCACCAAATCCAGGCCCTCGGTATTTCTCAAAAATCACCTAAAATCTAATCCTTATTCTAAATCAGCACTGTCATTAATTATCCAAACTTCACACCTAGCTGCATCAATCCTATTCTTAAAATTTCCTGACCAATCAGTCTCCAGAAGATAAAATCCTTGCTAGACTGAAGCAACCCTTCAGAGCTGTTCTCCCACAAGTGAGTAAATAACTTTTCAGTGCAAACTTGAATGAGATGGGTGCTACTGCACAAATATCCAGATTTTGCTCTGCACTCATAAAATTGAGTTCCCTATTTTTATGCTCAATTAAATCAGATAAATTAAATAATAAACATCCTTTATCACAATACTGAATTTTCATTAAAAGAATAGTAACTCAAGAAAAGTTCAAACATCTACAGAAAAGAAAATCCTATCAATTTTATAAAGAAAACAAATAACAGTGCCATCAAAATATATACATACAACTTCCAATAAAACAAAGAACCAACATTAATCAAATTATTTACATAATTACATTTCAACATCAAGCATGTTATTATTAAAACAAAGTATAATCTAATATGTAACCAGTAAGGAAACTGTCAAACACTTCAGGAAACCATCTGGCGGTAAATGCCTCAATATGTTATGATAATATCAGACAATTTAAAGAATTAAAAGCATGTAAGTATAACAAAGCACCAACACACAAACCAATGAATTAATGAATTTGAAATGACTTTTATGAAAGTAACCAAAACATAATTGAATTTAAAATGTTCTTCAGAGTTCAAAATTTGCCAAATTAGTAACTTTTTTAAAAAGAGAATCCCAGTCCTCCAAAAGTTTTATTTATCACTTAATCTTACTCCTAGAATTCAAAAAGAATGCTGTCTTAAACACCTGCTATAAGCTATATAGTACATCAGATATCACAAATATACAGGCATTAAAATATAGGAAAAATTAGTTATTAAAAAGTAAAGTAGTCGGGCGGTGGTGGCGCACACCTTTAATCTCAGCACTTGGGAGGCAGAGCCGGGCGGAACTCTGTGATTTCGAGGCCAGCCTGGGCTACCAAGTGAGTCCCAGGAAAGGCACAAAGCTACACAGAGAAACCCTGTCTCGAAAAGACAAAAAAAAAAAAAAAAAGTAAAGTAGTTTTACCTTTGCCTATAGGATACAATCTGTTTCCAATTTCCACAAAATATACATACTACCAAAGAGCTGTCTCTTAATGATATATAATGGTTCTTCAATATCAACAGCTCACTATTTACTATTCATGACTTTTTTTTTGTACTTACACAGTAATAACTTCCTATAGACCCAGTTACTGGGAAGGCTGAGGCAGGATGACCACTTGCTTTTCAACCCAGGGATTTAAGGGAAAATTAATTAAAAACAAACAAAAAAAACTATAGTTTTTTTTCATCGCAATTATTATTGTATCTACCTGTAACTAAAAGAAACCCACTTCAGGCTAAAAACAGGACACAAAGTTATATTCTTATAATAGTAGCAAATATTAAAGTAATCCCTTTTTTTTTTTTTTTTCTTACACTATTTCTTGTTTCTTCTTTTTCTGTTATCAAAATATTCTTGGGAGCTATTATTTTGATCAGAGAGTGGTGCGTTAATCTCATAAACACTAATAAATAATAACGAACAATGCTGAAATAAACACCAGGCAGTCTTTTTCTTCAACTGCAAATCCCCTTTCATGAGTTTTGCTCTTAGATTTCATGCTCTTCATTTACCTTCTTGTAGACATCTACTAATCTCTGCTTCTCACCATGATTCTCAACAACCATAGAAGTCATAAATTAAAATATTTTTCCTAAAGAACAGTTTGTTGTTCACCTGGATTAACACAAACTGAAAAAGTTACTGGTGATCTGTTTTTTAACGTGAGAAGTCTGTCGCAGCCCGTAATCCTAACACTAGGCAAGGCCCGGCTGGACTGAGAACAGCCTCTGCTATATAGTTGCCTATCCAGCCGGAGCCACAAAGATAGTGTAGGAAATAGTCAGCCCAGCTGCCCCTTGTGGAGACCACCAAGGAGATGCACTCCCTTCACACCAGTTTCAAAGGCGCTGCCTGGAAAAGCTGGTGTAACGTTTAAACTTTTCACTTTTCTCCATATTAGTTGAAATTTTCAAATACCGAAGTCCCTTCTAGAACAACGTTTTCTAAGTACATTAAAATGTGACTATTTCACTTGAAGGTCCAGCGCCCCGGGGCTGCATTTGCTAATTCAAATTGTGTGTTTCGCTGCCTGTGCTTGAGATTCTTCCAGAAGGATTCTCAACACCTGGAACGTCGCCATGATGCTTTTCTTCCGTGGGTATCTACTCCGTCCGCCTATGAAATTCCAGCCGCTGGCCTTCTGCGCGCCTGAGTCCAAGAGACGCTAACTGCGTCACCATCTGAGGGCGGTTTACGTTTCCTGGAGGAATGTGCGCCCGGAGCTCTGGAGCGCCAGGGGGAAGGCACTGCGCTCGCACGGCCCCGCAGCTACCCCCTCTGTGCGGCTGAACCTCAGCCAACGCGGCCTTCGGACATCTTAAGATACAGGGTGCGGGCGGGCGCGTGAAGGGCTGGGAACTGGTACTTACCAATGCGAGCCTGAGCCTGAATTTTCCTCTGCGGTTTTCAGAAAGGCGTTCTGGAGACTATTAGACATTTCAGAGGGGTGGGAGGGGACAGGGCAGGGAGTAGTGTGGGGACAGGGTCCCCAACCCGGGCGCGAACCAGAGTGTGAGGGACCGCAGCCACTGAGGGGCGTGATGCGGGCGGCAAGGTGCGTGACCGAAGGCACTCAAAAGGGCTGATTTCCTGGCTTCGGAGGGAAGTGGCTGTGGAAGCCGGAAGACACGATACGGAGACCGCACCCTCCCAGATTCAGGCAGGTTCAGACGAGTCTCTGAGCCACGTGACGCGCCAGAGCCAGTCAGAGCGGACGCGGGGGGCGGGCCATCGATGGCTCCGCCCCCCCGCCCTGCCGCTCCGAGAAGACAGCGAAGGCCAGGCGCCCGGGACCGCGCCCAACTGAGCCGGCCGCTGGAGCGAGCGAACCTCTGCCCCGACCTACTGCTTTGTCACCTACGGTTACCAAGGCGGATGGATCGCTGCGGCCCCGCCCTTATGACGTGGTCCAATCGCCAGCCAAGGCTGATGTCTCTTCTTCCGGATCAAAGGAGGAATCAAAAGAGAAAGTTCTGTCGCTGCCTACGCGAAATAAAATATTTCCGGGGTCAGTCGTAGATTGTCTGCTCTTGTGCGTGCGATTTTGCATGCCAAAGGCGTCTCATGTCTTCCTTTGCTGCTTGCTTCAGTAGACATGGGCGGGCTTTTGGTAGTTGCTACAAATTAGTGAGAAGCTTTATATACCTTCCTCTGGCTAGAATTTATTGTCTTTTTTTTTTTTTTTTTTTTGAGTTTCTGTTTTCTTTTCTTTTTTTTTTTTTTTTGAAGTGTTGCCTCTAGATTAATCGATTAACCATTTCCTCCATGCCCACACTCATGCTTCAGTTAAAACTGTATCTTACTGTTGTATATTTGATTCTTCGAGTCTCTGTATGTTTAATCCCCGGTATAATCTTTGGTGGTTCACATGGTTATTTTAAAATGGATTTACCATGTTTAGTGACACTCACATGCAATCCCAACACTTGGAAGATAAAGAAGGAGAATATGGAGTTTAAGGTCATCCTTGGCTACTCAGCAAATAGAAGACCAGCATGTACTACATGAAAATGTATCACAAAAAGGAAAGAAAGAAAGGAGGAAAGGGTTTACTCATTTCCCTAACTGCTAAATGTAGTGGATATTTAAGAACTTCATGCCTCGATATGTTAACAGAAAGTGGTATTTTCCAACTTCTGAATAAGGTTGGGGATTTTGCTCAGTGGTAGAGCGCTTGCCTAGCAAGTGCAAGGCTCTGGGTTCTGTCCTCAGCTCTGGCAAAACAAACAAACAGAAAAACACTGAGCTAAATCCCCAACTTCTGAATAACACATTTATTTTTGTATAAAATACATCCCATACTAAAGACAAAAAAGAAAGTGGGCAGCCCTTAATGCTCTCTTGCTTCAGGCCATCTTTTGTTTATGAAATCAAACTTTTAAAAACTAGCCCTTTGCCAGGCATGACTTTTTGTCCAGCATTCAGAAAGAAAAGGCAGGTAGGTCTCTGAATTTGAGGTCAGCCTGATCTCCATAGTGAGTTCCAGGTTAGCCAGGGCTACACAATAAGACCCTATTTTAAAAAAAGAAAAGACGTTGGGCGGTGGTGGCGGCGCACGCCTGTAATCCCAGCACTTGGAAGGCAGAGGCAGGCGGATCTCTGTGAGTTCGAGGCCAGCCTGGTCTACAGAGTGAGTTCCAGGAAGGCGCAAAGCTACACAGAGAAACCCTGTCTCGGAAAACAAAACAAAACAAAACAAAACAAAAAATAGAAAAGAGAAAGAAAAGGAGCCGCGTTTGCTTGCTATCGTATCAACTGCCATTCATTGGTTATATTTTCTAGTCTGGCTTTTCATATTCCTCACTACTAAGCCTATAAGACTAGTTGTCACAGGTTAGCTATCCAGACTCTGGAAGGCAGGAAGTTTCTGCGAAAGAAAAAGGAGAAAAGTTGGCAGAGAGAGACAGGGGAAAGGAGGGAGAGAAATAGCGGGGAGCATTTGGCTGAGATGCAGAATCTCAAAAAAGTCTTATCTCAGTCCAAATCTGAAATAGTCTTCAAAGTTTTTCCCATGGAGGATGCAGATATGAGGCTTTATGCTCCATGATAATCACTTACTGCACCTATGCTGTGACCAAAAGAAAACTAGGGTTTCATACCCATATGTAAGAAGGAATTCTGTAATCAAGAGGCTGATTGCTAAGGCATGTCTACTGGCAAGAGTACAAGCAGCTAGAATAAAAAAAGACCATGATTGTATCTGAAGAAAATTCTAGGAGCTGGACCACAGCATCTCATGTGCTCATTAAATAACTCATGCAACTGTTTACAGCAATTAATGCTGTATATCTGACACTTAACATCTTTAGCCAGCAACAACATTAAATATTCTTTCACTCTTGATGTCTTGGTAATATACTTTAGTGTGTTTCTTCCTACCTTTTGATCTACTCTGTGCCATGAAGGTTCATTTCTGTATTTACTAAATAAGTGAATTCTCATTCACTGCTCCTCTTATTTTCACAAATTGTCTCTCTTCAGCTGATTATATCCCAGCTCATGGTTTTAATTACTACCTCTAACCCATTATTATGCTACAAAATGCATACATAATAACATGTTACAGGCATTGTTAAGTGCTTTATAAATAGACACTCATTTGCTCCTAAAAGCTAGTAAAAATATTATACTTCAGTATAATGAAGAAACTAACCATATGCCAGGCAAATACTTTCTGGAAGTCACATAGCTGGTGACTGGTGGAGCTAAGTTCCAAATTCAGGTTGTTTGTTGGAAGATTCTATGTATCTTCTTCCTAACTTACAGCTCTCTATCTTCAGTTTTTAGTTCTCATCAGATTTGGATGTAGCTGGATTTTCATGAGCACTGTTGAGGTTGCATATTATAAAATTATCTTGAAATGAAATATGTTCAAAATCAAACATTTTTTTTACTACAATTTCATTTTTGTTTCATCACAAGATAGCAGAAGTCACTGAAAGACAGTGGATTCTAACAGGATAACAGATTATATTTGAAAATAGGGCACATCTTTTTGCTGTATCCAAGAAACACACTTTAGCATCAAGTATAGACATCACCTCAGGGTAAAAAGATGGAAAAAGATATTCCAAACAAATGGACATAAAAAGCAAATTGGAGTAGCCATTTTAACACCTGACAAAACAGACTTTAAACCAAAGCTCATCAGAAAAGATAGGGAAAGATACTACATACTCATCAAGGGAAAAATAATCCACTAAGATGATATTGCAATTCTAAACAATTATGCACCAAACACAAGGGCACCAAGTCCATAAGAGAAACACCACTATAGCAAAAATCATGTATTGGCCCTCACACAGTGATAATGGGTGACTTAAATACTCAAGCCACACCAATAGAAAGGACATTCAAATAGAATTAAAACAAAGAAACACCGAGGATAAAGTACATCATTAATCAAATGGACCTAATAGATATTTACAGAATATTTCACCTAAACATAAAAGATCATACCTTCTCAGCAGCTCGTGGAACTTTCTCCAAAAATGAACCATATACCCGGACACAACGTAAGTTTCAACAGATACAAGAACATTGGAATAACAACCTGCATCCTATCTGACCACCACAAATTAATGCTGGATAACAACAACAAGAGAAACAACAGAATGCTTACAGACACCTGAAAACAGAAAAATTCACTACTGAATAAAAAAATGGGAACACCAGTGGACTTATACTGGTCAGGCTCAGGCTGCATCAGTCAGAAGAATAGATGAGCAACTTACCTACCCATAGAACTGTATCACTCCCTAGAGTCTGCTCCCAAAGACCAGTCCCACAACCTTGCCTTTCCACCCCATTGCCAATCTGTTTTTGGGCTCTGCTGCCCTTCACCCCAACTCTAGCAAACTTCAGCTGCTCAGGTGCAGACTACATCAGTTAGAAGAATAGATGCAGGCCACACCAAGCAGAAGAACAGAGACCCCTCTGATGCACCAAAGACCAAGCTAATTGCCAAAAGGCCATCTCTCAACTTGGACAGAGACTCCCTAGTAGATCAGAGGTCATGCCAGCTGTCAGAAATCTAGACCACAAATTCTAGAAAACCAAAGAGTAAACAGAAACCATGGAACAAAACACCCATGCAACAAAGACAAACTCAGAAATCAGGAACTAGAGCTAATCATTCCAAACCCAGAGGCCTAACCGCCAATGTAGGAATCCAACCAACAATAGCCAAGGAATTATGACACCACCAGAGCTCAGCTATCCTATGACAGCAAGATCTGAATATTCCAACACAGCTGAAGCACAAGAAAATGACATTAAAAACAACTTTATGAAGATGACAGAGGTACGTAAAGAAGAAAATTAAAAAAAAAAAAAACTCCCTTAAAGAAATCAAGGAAAAGATAGCCAAAACCTTGGAGGAAATTGAAAGAGAGAGAGAGAGAAAGAGAGAGAGAGAGAGAGAGAGAGAGAGAGAGAGAGAGAGAGAATAGGAGAATCAGTGAAGGAAACCCAAAAATCAAAATAGAAGAAATAAAATACAAACTGGGGGAATTCGGGAAATGGAAAATCTGGGAAAGCAATCAGGAACTACAGAATACAAGAGATGGTAGAGAGAATTGCAGGCATTGAAGATATGATAGAAGAAATAGATTGATTGGTCAAAGAAAATGTTAAATCTAAAAGACCCCTAACACAAAACACCTAACAAATCTGACATACCAAGAGAATAATAATAGGAATAGAAGAAGGAGAAGAATCTCAGCTCAAAAACCCAGAAAATATATTGAATAAAATCATAGAAGAAAATATCCTTAACCTAAAGAAGGACATGCCTATAAAGGTATAAGAAGCTTACAGAACACCAAATAGATTCTATCAGAAAGAAAGTCCCTAAGTCACATAATAATTAAAACACTAAACATGCAGAACAAAGAAAGAATATTAAAAGCTGCAAGGGGAAAAGCCAAGTAACATATAAAGGCAGACCTATTAGAATTATACTCAAATTTTCATTGGGGACTCTAAAAGCCTGAGGGGCCCAGACAGATGTCTTGGAATCTCCATGAGACCATGGATGCCAAACCAGACTACAATAGCCAGCAAAATTGTCAATCACCAGAGATGAAGAAAACAAGATATTTCATGACAAAGTCAAATTTAAACAATATACATCTACAAATGTAGCTCTACAGAAGGTACTAGAAGGAAAACTCCAACCTCTGGAAGTAAACTACACCCACAAACATAGGCAATGGGTAATCCCACACCCGCAGAACCCAAACAACGGAAATACACCCCCCCACACACACACACTACCACCACCAACAACAAAATAACAGGAATTAACAATCACTGGTCAATAATCATTAATATCTTTCAATATCAATGGACTAAATTCACCAATAAAAAGGCCCAGGCTAACAAAATGGATATGAAAACAGGATCCTTCCTTCTGCTGCATACAAAAAACACCTCAACATCAAAGACAGATATTGCCTCAAAGTAAAGGGTTGGAAAAAGATTTTCCAAACAAATGGATCTAACAAGCGAGCTAGTGTTGCTATCCCAATATCTAACAAAATAGATTTCAAACCAAAATTAATCAAAAGAGGTAGAGAAGGACATTTCATATTCATTAAAGGAAAAATACACTAGGATGATATTTTAATTCTGAACATCTTTGCCCTAAATGCAGGGCCACCTACATCTGTAAAAGAAGCATTACTAAAATTACATCACACGTTGAACCTCACACATTAATAATGGAACACTTCAAAACCCATGCTCACCAATGGACAGGTTGTCCAGACAGGAACTAAACAGGGAAATGACAGAACTCACAGATGTTAAGACTTAAATGGCCCTAACAGATTTCTACAGAACATTTCACCCAAACAAAACAAATATATTTTCTTCTCAGAACCTCATGGAACATTCTCCAAAATTGACCATGTACTTGGTCACAAAGCAAGTCTTAACAGACACAAGAAAACTGAAATAAACCCCTGTATCTTGTCAGACCACCATGGATTAAAGCTGGATTACAACAACAACAACAAAAACAATAACAACAACAGAAAGCTTACAAAGTCACAGAAATTGAACAACTCTTTACTGAATTGCCACTGAATCAAGGAAGAAATAAAAAAAGAAAGTAAAGACTTGCTAGAATTCAATGAAAATGAATGTACAATATACTGAAACTAATGGGACACAATGAAAGCAGTGTCAAGAGGAAAGTTCATAGCACTAAATGCCTACATAAAGAAGTTGGAGAAATCTCACACTAATGACCTAACAGCACACCTGAAAACTCTAGAACAAAAAAGAAGCAAACATACCCAAGAGGTATAGGCAGCAGGAAATAATCAAACTCAGGGCTGAAATCAATAAAACAGAAAGAGAACAATACAAAGAATCAATGAAACAAGGAGTTGGTTCTTTGAGAAAACCAACATCCAAACTAACTAAAAGTCAGAGAGATTATCCAAATTAACAAAATAAAATATGAAAAGTGTGACTTAACAACAGACACTGAGGAAATTCAATGAACCATTAGGTCATATTTCAAAAACCTGTACTCCACAAAAATGGAAAATCTAAAAGAAATGAACAATTTCCTCAGTAGATACCATGTACCAAAGTTAAATCAACATCAGATAAACAATTTAAATAGACTTATAAGTTCCAAGGAAATAGATGGAGTCATTAAAAGTCTCCCAAACAAAAAAATTCCAGGGCCAGATGGTTTTAGGGCAGAATTCTACCAGATTTTCAAAGAAGAGTTAATATAATTCTCCTCAAACTATTACACAAAACAGAAACAGAAGGAACACTGCCAAATTCATTTTATGAAGCCACAGTTACCCTACGACGCAAAACACTCAAAGATTCAACAAAGAAAGAGAATTAACCATGCATTGTTGGCTCACGCCTTTAATCCCAGCACTCAGGAGGCAGAGCCGGGTGGATCTCTGTGAGTTTGAGGCCAGCCTGGTCTACAAAGCCAGTTCCAGGAAAGGCACAAAGCTATATACAGAGAAAACCTGTCTCAAAAAAACAAAAAACCAAAAACCAAAAACCAAAAAAAAAGAAGAATAAGAATAAGAATTAAAGGCCAATTTCCCTCATGAACATTGATGCAAAAATACTCAATAAAATACTAGCAAACCAAATCCAAGAACACACAAGAAAAAGATCAACCACCATGATCAAGTATGCTTCATTCCAGAGATGCAGGGATGATTCAAAATGTGAAAATCTGTCATTGTAATCCAGTGTAAACACACTGAAAGGAAACAACTACATGATCATCTCATTAGATGCTGAAAAGCCTTTGACAAAATCCAACACCCCTTCCTGATAAAAGTCTTGGAGAGAACAGACATACAAGGAACACACCTAAACATAATAAAGGCAATATACTGTGAGCCAACAGCCAACATCAAATTAAATGCAGAGAAACTCAAAGTGATTCCACTAAAAACAGGGTCAAGGCTAGACTGTCCCCACTCTCCCCATATCTACTCAATATAGTATGTAAAGTTTAGCTAGAGCAATAAAACAACTAAAGGAAATCAAGTTGGTACAAATTGGAAAGGAGAAGTCAAAGTATCGCCATTTGCAGATGATATGATACTATACATAAACAACTCTAAAAATTTTCCAGGGAACACCTACAACTGATAAACACCTTCAGTCATGTGATTGGATACAAAATTAATTAAATAAAAAAATCTGTAGCCCTCCTATATACAAATGATAAACAGGCTGACAAAGAAATCAGGGAAACAACACCCTTTTCAATAGCCACAAATGACAGGCCACCAGCACCAACTGGACAAAGAGGTGAGTCATTGTTCTCACAGCTGAAGACCACATCCTCTAGGCTTCGGACCCAGGAGCTCAAACCTGCACCCTCACACCATCACCCATTACAGTCCTAGTTTCAGGCCAGTAGGTAAGTCTCCTGCAAACATATTGGACTACCACCATCCTCCATCAGACCCTATAATTCACAAGCTCCACCATTCCCAAACCCACGCACCCTTTGAGACAGCAGCTGCTCCATAAGACAGAGCCTGCAGCCTGCAGTGATAGAGGCATTTAAAGAGGAAATAAAAAATTCCATTAAAGAAATCCAGGAAAAGACAAACAAAAAACTGGAAAAGATAAATTTCTTAAAGAAAGACAAAAACCATGATAAAACAATTAAACAGGTGAAGGAAACAGTTCAAGACTTGGAAACTGAAATTAAGACAATAAAGAAGACACAAACTGAGAGAATGATGGAAATGGGAAATCCAAGCAAACAAGCAAAACTACAGATGCAAGCATAACCAACAGAATGCACAGGGACAAATAGCCAATCAAATGGAAGCACATAAATTATAAACCAGCGGCTGTAGAGCCCCCAGCTGGATCAGGCCCTCTGGATAAGTGAGACAATTGAATAGCTTGATCTGTTTGGGAGGCACCCAGGCTGTGGGACTGGGACCTGTCCTTGGTGCATGAGCTGGCTGTTTGGAACTTTGGGCTTACACAGGGACACTTTGCTCAGTCTGGACGAAGGTGACTGGACCTGCCTGTACTGAATCCACCAGGTTTAAATGAGTCCCCAGGGGTGTCTTGGTCTTGGAGGACATGGGAATGGAAGGGAGGGGCTGAGGGAAAGGTGGGGGTGGGGGCGGGAGGGGGAGGACCAGGGAACCCATGGCGGATGTATAAAATTAAAACACATAATAAAAATAAATAAAAATTGGAAATCTAAGTAAACAAGAAGAAACTACAGATGCAAGCATAACCAACAGAATGCAAGAGATGGAGGAGAGAATCTCTGACATTGAAGATACAATACAGGAAATAAATTCATCAGTCAAAGAAAACATTAAAACCAACAAATTTTAACACAAAACATGCAGGAAATTTGGGACACCATGAAAAGACCAAACCAAGAATAATAGGGATAGAAGGAGAAGAATGCCAACTCAAAGGCACAGAAAATATATTAAACAAAATCATAGAAGAAAACTTTCCCAACATAAAGAAGGAAATGAATATGAAGTTACAAGAAGCTTACAGAACACCAAATAGTCTGCATCCTAAAAAAAAGTCCCCCTGACACATAATAATCAAACCTCTAAACATACAGAATAAAGAAAAATATTAAGAGCTGCAAAGGAAAAAGGCCAAATAACATATAAATCCAGTCCAATCAGAATAATACCTGACTTCTCAATGGAGACTCTGAAAGCCAGAAGATCCTAGACAGATGTTATGCATACACTAAGAGACCATGGATGCCAACCCAGAGTATTATACCCAGCAAAACTCTCAATCACCATAGACAAAGTAAACAAAAGATTCCATGATAAAACCAGATTTAAATAACACCTATCCACAAATCCAGCCCTACAGAAAGCATAAGGAAAATCCAATCTAAGGAAGTTAGATACAACCATGAAAACACAGGCAATAGATAATTGCACACCAACAAATACCAAAGAAGGGAAACACATAACACAACCACCAAAAAAATAACAGGAATTACCAATCACTGGTCATTAATATCCATTCATATCAATGAATTCAATTCACCTATAAAAAGACACAAGCTAACAGAATGGATACAAAAACAAGATCCATCCTTCTGCTGCATACAAAAAACACACTTCTGCTGTGGGATGTCCTGTATGTTGTGAATGAATAAAATGCTGATTAGCCAGTAGCCAGACAGGAAGTATGGGATAGGCAGGACAAACAAAGAGGAGATGCTGGGAGGTGGAAGTATGGAGGAGATGCCAGCCTGCATTCCAGGGAGCAGCATGTAAAGAAAACAAGTAAAGCCACAGAACACATAGCAACATATAGATTAACAGAAATGGGCCGAGTATAAGCGTAAGAGCTAGAAAATGGTAGGCCTGAGCTAATGGCCAAGCAGTTTAAATAATGTAAGTGTCTGTATGTTTATTTTATAAGTGGGCTATGGGAATGCCAGGGCTTGGCAGGTCCCGGAGAGAAAAACTCTAGCTACACACCTCAAAGAGAGACACTACCTCAGAGTAAAAGTCTGTGAAAAGAGTTTTCAATCAAATGGACTTAAGAAGAAAGCTAGTGTAGCTATCCTAATATCTAATAAGATAGACTTCAAACTAAAATCAATCATAAGAGATTGGGGAAAACATTACTTATTTATTATAAGGAAAAGCCACCAAGATGAACTATCAATTCTGAACATTTATGCCCCAAATACAAGGGCACACACATATGTAAAAGAAACATTACTAAAGCTTAAATTGCACATCAAACCCAATACACAAATAGTGGGAGACTTCAACACCCCACTCTCACCAATGGACAGGTCTGTTAGACAGAAACTTAATAGAGAAATAACAGAACTAATAGATATTATGACTCAAATGGACTTAATAGATAACTACAGAATATTCCACCCTAACACACAAAAATATAACTCAGCATCCCATGGAACCTTCTCTAAAATCGACCACATGCTTGGTCACAAAGCAAATCTCAAAAGATAGAAAAAAAGTGGAATAACCTCCTTACTTTATTGGACCACCATGACTTAAAGTTAGATTTTAACAACAACAAAAATTACACAAAGCCTACAATCTTATGGAAACTGAATGATGCCCCAAAGAATCACCAATAGATCAAGAAGGAAATTAAAGATTTCCTAGAAATCAATGGAAATGAATGTAAAACATATTCAAACTTATGGGACACTATGAAAGTGGTGCTAACAGGAAAATTCATAGCACTAAATGCCCACATATAGAAGCTGGAGTAATCTCACACTAGTGATGTAACAGCACACTTGAAAGCTCTAGAACAAGAAGAAGCAAACTCACCCAGGAGAAACAGATGCCAGGATATAATAAAATTGAAGGCAAATCAATAAAACAGAAACAAAGAGAACAATACAAAGAATCAATGAAACAAAGAGTTGGCTCTTTGAGAAAATCAACAAGATGGACAAGCCCTTATCCAAATTAACCAAAAGACAGAGAAAAAAATCCAAATTAACAATATCAGAAATAAAAAGGGAGACATAACAACTGACAACAAGGAAATCTGGAGAATCATCAGGTCATACTTCAAAAACCTGTACTCCACAAAATTGGAAAATCTGAAAGAAATGGATAATTTTCTGGATAGTTACACATACCAAAGTTAAATCAAGACCAGAAACTATAAACTATTTAAATAGACCAATAACCTCTAAGGAAATAGAAACAATCATTAAAAGTCTTCCAACCAAAAAATGCCCAGGACTAGATTATTTCAGTGCAGAATTCTACCAGATTTTCAAAGGAGAGCTCATACCAATACTCTTCAAATTGTTCCACACAATAGAAACAGAATGAACATTACCAAGCTCCTTATATAAGGATACAGTTACCTTGATACCCAAGCCACAAAAAAATGCAATAAAAAAGAGAATTACAGACCAATCTCTCTCATGAACATTGTTGCAAAAATACTCAAGAAACTATTGGCAAGCCGAATCCAAGAACACATCAAAAAAATCATCCCCCATGATCAATTAGGCTTCATCCCAGGGATGCAAGGATAGCTCAACATATGAAAATCTGTCAAGGTAATACACCATCTAAACAAACTGAAAGAAAAAGACCACCTGATCATCTCAGTACATGGTGAAAACCTTAGACAAAATCCAACACCCGTTCATGATAAGGGGTCTAGAGAGATCAGGAATACAAGGAACATACACCTAAACATAATATAGGCAATTTACAGCAAGCTGACAGCAAACACCAAATTAAATGGAGAGAAACTTGAAGCTATTCCACTAAAATCAGGAACAAGGCAAGGCTATATCCACTCTCCCACAATTTAATCAATATAGTACTTGAAGTTCTAACTAGAGCACTGAGACAACAAAAGGAAATCAGGGGGATAGAAATTGGAAAGGAAGAAGTTAAAATCTCACTATTTGCAGATGATATGATAGTATACATAAGTCACCCCAAAAATTCTACCAATTTCTTCTACAGCTGATGAACTCCTCCAGTAATGTGGCAGGATATAAGATTAACTAGAAAAAAAATCAGTAGCCCTTCTATATACAAATGCTAAATGGGCTGAGAAAGAAATCAGAGAAACATCACCCTTTATAATAGCCACAAGTAATATAAAATACCCTGGAAAGATCTGTATGATAAGAACTTTAAGTCTCTGAAGAAAGAAATAAAAGAAGATATCAGAAAATGGAAAGATCTCCCATGCTCATGGATAGGTAGGATTAACACAGTAAAAATGGCAATCATTCCAAAAGCAATATACAGATTTAATGCAATCCACATCAAAATTCTAACACAATTCTTCACAGACTTGAAAAGAATAATATTTAACTTCATATGGAAAAACAAAAAACCCAGGATAGCTAAAAGAATCCTGTATAATAAAGCAACCTCTGGAGATATCACTACCCCTGACCTCAAGCTCTACAATAGAGCTATAGTGATAAAAACAGCTTGGTATTGGCATAAAAACTGACATGTGGACCAATGAAATTGAATTGGAGACCCTGACATTAACCCGCAAACCTATGAACACTTGAATTTTGAAAAGAAGCCAAAACTGTACAGTGGAAAAAATAATGCATCTTCAACAAATGGTGCTGGCATAACTGGATGTCAACATGTAGAAGATTGTAAATAGATCCATATCTGTCTATGCACAAAACTCAAGTCCAAGTGGATCAAAGATTTCAACATTAATACAGTTACACTGAACTTGAGATAGGAGAAAGTAGGTAGTCTTGAATGCATTGACAATGAAGACCACTTCCTAAATATAACACCAGTAGCACCGACACTGAGAGAAACAATTAATAAATGGGACCTCCTGAAATTGAGAAGATCTTGTAGGGCAAAGGAGACAGTCAATAAGACAAAACAACAGCCTACAGAATGAGAAAATATCTTTACCAACTTCACATCTGACAGAGGGCTGATCTCCAAAATATATAAAGAATGAAAAAAATTAGACATCAAAATACTGAACCATCCAATTAAAAATGGGCTACAGATAAACAAAGAATTCTCAACAGAAGAATCCCAAATGGCTGAAAGACATTTAAGGAATTGCTCAACATCCTTAGTCATCAGAGAAATGCAAATTAAAAGGACTCTGAGATGTCATCTTAACACCTGTCAGAATGGCTATGATCAAAAACACTGAAGACAGTTTATGTTGGAGTGGATGTGGAGCAAGAAGAACACTCCTCCACTGTTGGTGGGAATGCAAACTTGTACAGCCACTTTGGAAATCAGTCTGGCTGTTTCTTAGAAAATTGGTAATCAATCTACCTCAAGACCTAGCTATAGCTCTCTTGGGTATATACCCAAGGAATGCTCAACCACACCAGAAGGAGACATGCTCAACTATGTTCATAGCAGCATTATTCATAATAGCCAGAACCTGGAAACAACCCAGATGTCCCTCAACCAAAGAATGGATAAAGGAAATGTGGTACATATACATAACGGAGTACTACTCAGCAGTAAAAAAAACACAACGATATGAAATTTGCAGACAAATGGATGGAACTAGAAAATATCATCCAAAGTGTGGTAACCCAGACACAGAAGGACAAATACCATATGTACTCGCTCTTAAGTCGATACTAGATGTAAAGCAAGGAATAACCAGACTACAACCCACAGCTCCAGAGAAGCCAGCTAACAAGGAGGACCCTAAGATCCAGGATGAAAGGGTAGATTAATGAACTTTTAAAGAACAACAACTTGTTTAAAATGTCTTACATTGGTATAGATTTTAGTCTATTGATACAAACTTAATTTTGTTATAATATATATACTCTCGTTTAAGGTATTATGTTTATGCAACTCATTTAGATTGTAATGGATAATTAAGAAATACAGATCAATTAGTCTTCTATGATAGTCAAACTTTAGTCATGTTAAGTTTTCTAGGTATACATAGATATATTTCAGATAGACAGGTAATCTTCAAACACTTCAAAGACCTACAAAATATGGCATTTAAAGTATTTTTAAAATTTAGTCTTTCTGGACAGTGAGACATGTCTGCTCCTGGCAGCACCGATTTACTTCAGAGAGGAGGATGGACATTGAAGACACTTCATATGGAGTTTATCTTCACCTTGGCAAAAATAGCAGTTTGGGCAAGAAACTGTTTTTGCCTGGACTGCTTGATCAACTGGACATGCAGGACCCATAGAAAGGTGACCACTGAACTTTGCTTGACAAAATGGTCCTTCGGGTTCCTGCTTCACAGAGAAAACTGCCAGACATTCTACAGAACACTAAAAAAAATTACCAAGAGACTCTAGCCCCAACTTTACAAAGGAACATTAGGTGACTGTCCAGGCTGCCAGCTGTCTCTATCTACCCTGCAAGACTCCCGAAAGTTGCTTGAATCCTTCTCCCAGTTCTCAGGTAATATTATATCCTTCTGAGGTCTTTGATGTGGTTAAAGACTAGATAGTTATAATTTTCTCAGTTATGATAAAAGATAAATTAGATATAAAACCTTGGACTCACAAATATAAGATAGATAGGATATCTTCTTTAATATTGTAACTGTAATTCTTGCTTGATAATTGTTTTGTTATATGTAATTTTACTATGTAAAAGTTAAAACCTTCCTTAAAAAAAAGAAAAAGGGAAGTGCTGTGGATATCGCTCTGTGTAAATAGAATTCCGATTGGTCAGTGCCCAGGCAGGAAGTATAGGCGGGACAAGAGAGAAGAGAATTCTGGGAGGTAAAAGGCTGGAGAGAGACTGCCAGCTGCCGCCATGACAGGAGAAATGTAAGGTACTGGTAAGCCACAAGCCACATGGCAAAGTATAGATTTATAGAAATGGGTTAATTTAAGATAAAAGAAACAGATAACAAGAAGCCTGCCACGGCCATACAGTTTGTAAACAATGTAAGTTTCTGTGTGTTTACTTGGTTGGGTCTGAGCGACTGTGGACCAGGCAGCAAAACTCTAACTACAAAGGGACACCAAGAACATAATGGGAAAACTTACAGAGACAGCCAGCCAAACTAGCAGAAACCCATGAACTATGGATCGAAAGCTATGGAGCCCCATGGGACTGGACTAGGCTTTCTGGATATGCAAGACAGTTGTTTACCTTGAACTTTTTGGAGGTCCCCAGGCAGGGGGATCAGGATTCATCCATGGTACATGAGGGAGTTTTTTGAGCCTAGTGCCTAAGGTGTGACACCTTGTGCAGCTTTGGTGCAGGGAAGGGGGGGCGCTTGGAACTGCCTCAGCTGAATGTACTAGGCTCTTCAGACTCCTCATTGGAGACCTTGACTTGGAGGAGGGGGTAATGGGGGAAAGTTTGGGGGAGAAGGCTGGGGAGCAGGAATAAGGAAGAGGGAGAATCTGTGGTTGGTATGTAAAATGAATAGAAAATTTCTTAATAATAATAATAATAATAATAATAATAATAATAATAATACAATAGCCATGATTAATATAAAATAGCTTTGTGTAATTTTAACCACACAAGTGAAATACCTGTATGACAAGAACTTCAAGTCTTTGAAGAAAGAAATTGAAGAAGATATCAGAAAGTAGAAAGCTCTCCCATGTTTATGAATTAACATAGTAAAAATGGCAATCTTACAAAAAGAATTCCATGGATTCAGTGCAATTATATTCAAAATTCCAACACAATTCTTACAGAAAATGAAAGAACAATACTCAACTTCATATGGTGCTGGGGCCCAGAATTGGCTCGGGTTCAGGTCCTGAGACAGGTAATGGGTGTTGGTGCAAAGAAAACATCTGACCACCAAGTGTATTGCACTCAAGTGGCCCTGAATAGCTCAAGCCATCTTTATTTATACTTAATCAGAGTTTTTCTTACCAGAGTAACATGAACAACTTTATTATTGGCTCCTATTTTTGACTTTTAAGGAATCCATCATATTTTAAGAAATAAATCACAGTCATTATAAAAACCCCTGTTGTTCCCATTTATGCTCCCCCAAATACCATTTTCCACCCTCTACATAAACCTAACTCTATACACAGAGTTCAGCATTTTTGCAGGCTTAACTAAATATCGAGCCAGACATTTCCTGCTCTTGCTGCACTCATGTCAGCTAGCAGATACTTGCAGTTATAAAGTTAAAAAGTAATAGACATGGGTACAATGTTTTAAGGACAACAATATTCAAATCAAACAATTCTTTCATTCTGCAAGATAGGCTTTTCTACAAGAGGGCCCCATGTCTTGATCTGTCTATAAAAGGCAGACTTTCATAAAGCACTCTTTCCCCATCTCAATATACCACCCTTCTTTCACCAATTTAAGTTCCTGTGTATGACAAAAAAAATAGATCTTTCCATCCCATGTCTTATATTGCATTTTTTCATTGGGTCATACTAGATGCTATCATTTATTCTACATGCTTGGTGTCCAGAGAACTTACTCCCAACAGTTGGTACTATTTGTATTCCTGAGTCTTTTCCCATATTCTGCATATACATGCCTCACTTTCCTTTCCAGAACTGTGAGACATAGTTAATGTTCCAAGTGTTGTTTTCTCATATGTACCTGTCTCTATTCAGTCAGTAAAGTTTCCAGGATTAGGAGTTGTAGTTAGTAATTCCAGATAAGAGATTTGTGAAATATTAGCCCCCTGTGAATCTTAGGTGGAAAATATTGAGAAATAACAGAATTTCCAAGAAAAATGACAGCTGTTGCATGGGTGACTGACAAAGTAAAACTAAAAACTACCCAAAAAAATCACCAATGTAATTATAGAGAGAAGAGCCTGCACACTGCACAAATTTTGCAAATTTCTACACTGTCTCATGGACTACTGGTCCTTGGCAAGTGAGAATATTTCCACAGGTGCCTTGCTCTGTGGTAACACATAGTCATATGGACAGGTAAGTCATATGTTGATCTGAGACTAGGCTTCACGATTTCCAACAATATAGATAAAGATAGCTACTACAATCCTGTATAAATAAAGAAGTTCTGGAGGTACTACCATCCCTGATTTCAAGGTCTACTACAGAGCTACAGTAATGAAAATCTCATGATGTAGGCATAAAAACAGACAGGTTGACCATGTAATCAAATAGAAGACCTAGACATAAATCCATACACCTAAAGACACCTGATTTTTGACAAATAAGCCAAAATTATTCATTAGAAAAAGAAAGCATCTTCAACAAATGGTGTTGATCTAACTGTAATTTGGCATGTAGAAGAATGCAAATTGATCGATATCTATTACCCTGTACAAAACTCAAAGCCAGTTGGATCCAAAATCTCAATATAAAACCAGGTACACTGAACCTAACAGAAGAGAAAGTGGAGAATAACCTTGAATGCACTGGCACAGGAGACAACTTCCTGAACAGAACAACAATTGCAAAGTCACCAAGATCAAGAATTAATAAATGGGACCTTATGAAACTGAAAAGCTTCTGTAAGGCAAAGGATACCATCAAAAGGACAAAACAGTCAGACTAAAGAATGGGAAAAGATCTTCATCAACCTCAAATCTAACAGAGGGATAATTTCCTAAATATATGAAGAACTCAATCAACTGGGACATCAACAAACCAAATAATCCATTTTTAAAAACAGGATAGAGATCTAAACAGAGAATTCTTAACTGAGGAATCTTAAATGGCAGAGAAACACTTGAAAGAGATGTTCATCATCCTTAACTATCAAAAAATGCAAATCAAAATGACAGAATGGCTAAGAACAAAACCACAAGTGACAGCTCATGCTGGTGAGGATGTGGAGCAAGGGGAATACTCCTCTACTGCTACTTGTGTTAGTTTGAAAAAAAAAAATAGTCCCCAAAGGTGGCACCAATGACAAGTGTGGCCTTGCTGAAGTAGGTGTGGTCTTGTAGGAGTAAGTATGTCACTGTGAAGGCAGACTTTGAGGTCTGGCACAAGCCATGCCCAGTGAGACAGTTACTTCCTATTTCATTTGGATCAAGATGTAGCCAGCACCATGTCTGCTTGCATGCTGCCATGTCCTGCCATGATGATAATGGAATAAACCTCTGAAAATGTAAGACACACCAATTAAATGTTTTCCCTTTCAAACAGTTGCCATGGTCATGGTGTTTTTTCACAACAATGAATCCTTATCTAAGATACTGATGGGAATACAAATTTGTATAACCACTGTGGAAATCAATATGGCAGTTTCTCAGAAAATTGGGAATCAACCTACCTCAAGACCCAGCTAGACCACTCCTGGGCATACACCCAAAGTATGCTCCACCATACCATAAGGACACTTGCTCAACTATGTTCATAGCAGCTTTATTAGTAATCACCAGAAACTAGTACAAATTAGATACTTATCTACTGAAGAATGGATAAAGAAAATGTAGTACATTTACACAATGGAGTATAATTCAGCTGTTAAAAACAATGACATCATGAAATCTGCTAGCAAATGGATGGAAATATTCTGAGTAAGGTAACCCAGACCCAGAAAGACAAACATGGTATGTACTCAGTTATAAGTGGATATTAACTGTAAACTAAAGGATAACTATAGTACAATTCACAGACTCAGAGAAGTGAAGTAATAAGGAGGGCTCAAGGGAGGACATGTGATTCACTGTGAAGGGGAAACAGAATAGAGATCACAGGTGGAATGGTGATGGAATACTGGGTGGGGGAACTGGCATAGGACCAAAGGATCAGGTGAGGGCAGGATGAAGGGACAGAGTACTGGGAAAGACAACTAGAGTATGGGGTATCTTTGGGAAGAGCTAAAAACCTAGTGCAATGGAAACTCTAAGAATCTATGAGGGTAACACTAGCTAAAACTCCTAGCAATGGGGAATATGGAGCTTGAACTGGCCATCTTCTGTAACCAGGTAAAACTTCCAATGGATGTACTGGACCCCAACCCCGCCAAATAACCTTCAACCTACAATTTTCCCTGCCTACAAGATATGCTGGGATAAAGGAGGCACAGAAATTATGGGAATGGCCAACCTATGACTGGTGAAGCTTGAAACTCATATGATAAGAGGAAGATTATCCCTGACACTGCCTGGAGGGCCAGGACTCAGAGGCTGGATAGCCAGAGACCTAGAATATAATAAAACATGGCTGTCAAAAAATAGTCAATGGAAAAAATAGTCAATGGAATTATTCTTAATGATATTCTGCTAAAGTCATAGATTGGTACCTAACCCAATTGCCATCAGAGAGACTTCCTCCAGCAACAGATGGAAACAGATACAGAGAACCAAAGTGTTGTTGGAGACCTTCTCTCCAGCCCCTGACAAGCCCTGTTAGTCCAACAACCCACTTGTAAAATAAACACACAGACATTTATATTATTTAAACTGCTTGGCCATTAGCTCAGGTCTACCATTGTCTAGATCTTATTCTTATGTTTAGCCCATTTCTATAAATCTATACTTTGCCACGTGGCCCGTGGCTTACCAGTACCTTACATCTTTCTTGTCATGGCAGCAGCTGTCAGTGTCTCTTTGTCCCAGCCTTCACCATCCAGAATTATCCTCCTCCTCGTCCTGCCTACCCTATCCTTCCTGCTTGGCTACTGGCCAAACAGCATTTTATTTATTGCAACCAATCAGATCAACACATTTGACATACAGAACATCCCACAACACTTCCACTTTTCTTTTCTTTTTTTTTTTAAAGCAAGGTTTTAACTTTTATATAGTAAAATTTAAGATAACAAAACAATTATCAAGCAAGAATTACAGTTACAATATTAAAGAAGATGTCCCACAGCACCAAAGCCAAACATTAGGCAGAGCTTGGGGAATCCTGAAGAAAGGGAGGAAGGATTGTAAGAGCCAAAGAGACTAAGGACACCACAAGAAAACCCACAAAATCAACTAACTTGGGTTCATAGACTCACAGAAACTAAAACAACAACCAGAGACCTTGCATGAGACTGACCTAAGCCAGTAACAAGGAGGGCTCAAGGGAGGACACATGAATCTCACTGTGAAGGGGAAATAGATTGGATACCACCATTTGCTATGGGGAGGGGTTTGGATGAGAGGATGGGGATGGGAACAGGAGGGATTTGGTTGGGGGAGAATAGAGGAAGAGAATACTGGGAGAGACAACTGGAATGGGGGGGCATCTTTGTTATGAACTAGAAACCTAGTGCAATGGAAATGCCCAGGAATCTATAAGGGTGACACTCCTAGCAATGAGGGATATGAAGCATAAACTGGCCATATCCTGTAACAAGGCAAGACTTCCAGCAGAGGGATTGGGATACCAACCCAGCCACATAACAGTCAACCCAGAGTTTGTCCTGCCTACAAGATGTGCTGGGGTAAAGGTGGCGTAGAAATGGTGGGAGTGACCAACCAATGACTGGCCCAAGTTGAGAGCCATGCCATGAGAGGGAGCTCACCCCTGAGGGCCAGGACCCAGAGGTACAATACCCCAGAGACCTAGGATAGAACCAAACATGACTGACCAAAAAATTGTCAATGAAATGATTCCTGATGATATTCTGCTACACTCATAGACTGGTACCTAATCTAACTGTCATCACAGAGGCTTGAGTCATATAGTAACTGATAAAAACAGATGCAGACCCACAGCCAACATTAGGCAGAGCTGGAGGAATCCTATGAAAGAAGGGGAGAAATAATTATAGGAGCCAGTGGGGTCAAGGAAAGGACACCACAACAAAACCCACAGAATTAACTAACTGGGCTCATAGATGTTCACAGAGACTGAACCAAAAACCAGGGAGCCTTCATGGGACTGACCTAGGCCCTTTGCATCTATGTTACAGTTGTGTAACTTGGTCTTCTTGTGGGACTCTTAACAGTGGGAGCAGGTGCTGTCTCTAACTCTGTTGCCTATTTTGGGGATGCTTTCCTCCTACTGTATTGCCCTGTCCAGCCTTAATAGGAGAGGAGGTGCCTAGTCTTACAGCAACTTGGTATACTATGTTTGGTTGATATCCATGGGAATCCTACCCTTTTCTGAAGTGAAACAGAAGAGAAGGACTGGATGTGGAGGTGGGGCTTAGGGACTGGGAGGAGGGGAGGGAAACTGTGGTCAGAATGTAAAAACATAAAAATAAATAAATAAACAGCAACAAAAATGTTGTTTTTATTTTAACAGATGTTAAGAAAGGAAGAAAATACTTTATGGAATTGAATGAAAATGAAAGCACAACATACCCAAGCCTATGGGACACAATGAATGTGGTTCTAAAGTGGTAAGTTAATAATACTAAGTATCTCCATAAAACAAAACAGAAAATCCAGAGAGATATCAAATAAGTAACTTAACATCCCACCTAATAGCTCTAGAACAAAAAGAAAAAAAAAAAGTACCCCAAAGGAATAGATAGCAAGAAATCATCAAATTTGGGTTAAAAATAAGTTTAATTTAGAAACAAACAAAAAATACAAAAAAAACCCCAATGGAATGAAAAGTTGATATTTTGATAAAAATTAATGAGTTTGATGAACCCTTTGCCAAAGGTTAACTAAAAAACACTGAGATGCTGTGGGATAATGCCCCTGTATGCTGGTTTAATAAAATGCTGATTGTCCAGTAGCTAGGCAGGAAGTATAGGCAGGGCCAGCTGAAGAGAATGCTGGAAAGAGGAAGGCTGAGTCAGGAGTTGTCAGCCACACAGAGGAAGCAAGATGACAAGGCAGAACTGAGAAAAGGTACAAAGCTACATTGCTAAACATAGATTAAAAATTATGGGTTAATCTAAGTGTAAGAGCTAGTCAGTAATAAGCCTGAGCTAGTGGCCAAGCAGTTATAAGTAATATTAAGCCTCTGTATGTTTATTTGGGTCTGAGTGGCTGCAGGACTGGGCAGGACTAGAGAATCTTCCAACTACACGAAGAAGAAAAGATCCAAATTAATAAAATCAGAGACAAAAAGGGTGATATCAAAACAGACACTAAGAAAATCTAGAGAATCATATGGACATATTTTAAAAATCTGCACTCCACCAAATTTAAGTCAAGATCAGAAAAGCAATGTAAACAGATGTATAATCCATGGTGAAGTAGATGCAGTAAGTAAAAGTCTCCCAACAAGGAAAAGCTCAGGGCCAGGTGGATTTAGAGCTGAATTCTACCAAATTTTTAAAGAAGAATTAACACAAATATTCCTCAGATTTCTCTGAAAAATAGAAAGAGAAGGAACATTGCACAGTTCTTATGAGACCATAGTTCCTCTGATACTTAATTATATAAAGACTCAACAACAACAACAACAAAAACCAGAAATACAGACCAATTTACATTGTGAACATACATGCAAAAATAATATAATACTTGCAAACTGAATATAAAAACACATCAAAATCATCATCCCAGAGATGCAGCAATGATTCAATATACATTAATCAATAAATGTAATCTACCATATAAACAGACTAAAAGACAAAAACCACATGATCATTACATTAGATTCAGAAAAAGCCTTTGACAAACATCAACAACAAAACAAAACAAAAAGCAGCCCTTCAGTATGGTGATATATTGTGTACCCTAATAAATTTGCCTGAAGATCAGGGAACAGTACAAGCCACCAGATTAAACACAGAAGCCAGGCAGTGGTGGTACACACCACTAATCCCTGCACTCGTCCTAGATGGATCTCTGTGAGTGCAAAGCCACCCTAGACTACAGGAGATTGACTCAGTTTAGGAGAGAAACAGAGCCAGGCAGTGGTGCACACATCTTTAATGCAAGTACTTGGTGGTCACATATCTTTAATCCCAGAACTAGGAAAGTTGAGACAGGAAATAATATGAGTGAGTGGAGAAAGGTATATAAGGCATGAGGAGACAGGAACTAAAGTTTTTTGGCTGAGGAAAGCTTTTCATGCTGAGGAGTCCTAGAGGTAAAAGGTGGCTTGCTCCTTTGTATCTCCTATCTTTCAGCATTCACCCCAATATTAGACTCTGGGTTTTTTAAAATTTTTATAAAAAGACCATTTGGCAATTTGTGTTACACATCAGGATAAAAGTCTTTGAGACACTAGGGATACAAGCCCTCAACATAATAAAGGTGATTTACAGGAAGCACATAGCCAACATTAACATACTTGGAGAGAAACACAAAACATTTCCAATAAAATCAAAAACAAGATGAGGTCTTCCATTCTCTTCATGTATTCAATCCAAGGAACTGATAAAGCTTATAAACACCTTCAGCAACATAGCAGGATACAAGATCAACTCAAAAAAATCAGTAGCCCTCCTACATACAATAGACAAACAGGCTGAGAAGGAAATCAGAGATACCCTTTACAATAACCACATGTGATATAAAATACCTTGGGGTAACTCTAACTAAGCAAGTGAAAGAACTGTTTGATAAGAACTTTAAGTCTCTGAAGAAAGAAATTGAAGAAGTTATCAGAAAATGGAAAGATCTCCCATGCTCATGGATAGGTAGGATTAACACAGTAAAAATGGCAATCTTACCAAAAAGCAATCTAAAGATTCAATGCAATCCCCCATCAAAATACCAACACAATTCTTCATAGACCTGGAAAGAATAATACTCAACTTCATATGGAAAAACAAAAAACCCAGGATAGGCAAAAGAATCCTGTACAGAAAAACAACCTCTGGAGGCATCACAATCCCCTGACCTCAAGCTCTACTACAGAGCTACAGTAATAAAAACAGCTTGGTACTGTCATAAAAACCAATATGTGACCAGGCAATGGTGGCGCATACCTTTAATCCCAGCACATGGACGGCAGAGGCAGGCAGAACTCTGTGTGTTCGAGGCCAGCCTAGTCTACAAAGTGAATTCCAGGAAAGGCGCAAAGCTACACAGAGAAAGCTTGTCTCGAAAAACAAAACAAAACAAAAACAACAACAACAACAAAAAACAAACAAACACACACACACAAACAAAACAAAACAAAACAAAAAACGAAACCAAAAAACAAAAAAGACTATTTGCCTTATATGACTTTAGAGAACAGCAGATATAAACATTTGGCAAAACTTATGAAATTATTTCCTGTGGAAATGTGTTATACCATTAAGCCAATTTACTCTTTTTTTGGGGACATTTTCTCAGGATGACTTTTCCTTCTTCTTTAGATGTCTGATTTGTACATTGGACTTCAGATTCTTTCCTTGGATGTTTTTATTTTCCTGAAAAGACACAAACAATACCCTGCTCCAACCCTAACTTTAGGGAATTTCCCCTTTTTGGCAGGTATTTTCTGATCAAATGAAAGACAATTGTTAGACTTATAAGCTAATTTAGGTGGAATGGTCATACAGTTTGATGACCTATCACCTCTCCTAATCAAGAAGAGGTCTCACCTGGTCAAACTTAATGTTTATCAATCCTAATGGTATCCATAGCTTTTTTTCTCCTTTGGAAACAAAAACAAAACTCTTTCCCCAATGTAGCACGTATCCTGCTTTCCATTATGATGTCAACGTATCTTTAAAGTATACACACTGATTTAATTCAGGTTTTTTCTACTATCGAATGTTTCTACACAGCTTTTGTTCTTTTCTCACTAGCATTTAAAATTTTAAGATAATAAAGAATTGTGCAGTCTAACAAAAAAAAAAAAAAAAAAAAAACAAAACTCTACAAATGTCCGTATGAAAAAAAATATTTAAAAAAAGAGGACATGAAAAATTCCCTTAAATAAATCGAGAAAAAGACAAAAAAAATGGAAAAAAAAAATAAATCCCTTAAGGAAAGCCAAGACAACACAATTAAACAGATGAAGGAAACAGTTGAAGACTTAAAAAATGAAATAAAGGCAATAAAGAAGACAAAAAAATTAGGGAATGCTGGAAATGGAAAGTCTGAATAAACAAGCAGGAAGTACAGATACAGGAATAATCAACAGAATACAAGAGATGGAAGAGAGAATCTCTGACATTGAAGATACGATAGAGGAAATAGATTTATTAGTCAAAGAAAACACTAGAACCAGCAAAATCATAACACAAAACGTTCATGAAATTTAGGACACCATGAAAAGATCAAACCTAAGAATAATAGGGATAGAAGGAGAAGAATATCAACTTAAAGGCACAGAAAATATATTCAACAATATCATAGAAGAAAACTTTCTCAACCCAAAGAACAAAATACCTATAAAAATACAAGAAGATTATAGAACACCAAATAGACTGGATCCAAGAGAAAGTCCACCTGACACATAATAATCAAACCACTAAACATACAGAATAAAGAAAAAATATTACAAGCTGCAAAGGAAAAAGGCCAAGTAACATATAAAGACAGACCCATCAGAATAACACCTGACTTCTAAATGGAGACACTGAAAGCCAGAAGGTCCAGAACAGATGTTATGTGGACACTAAGAGACCATGAAGCCAAACCCAGACTATTATACTCAGCCAAATTCTCAAACACCATAGATAGAGTAAACAAAATATTCCATGATAGAACCAGATTCAAACAATACTTATCCACAAATCCAGGCCCATAGAGAGTAGAACAAGGAAAATCCAACCTAAGGAATTTAGATACACCAATGAAAACATGGGCAATAGATAGTCCTACACCAACAAATACCAAAGAACAGAAACATATAACACTACCACCAAAAAATAACAGGAATTAACAATCACTTGTCATTAATATTCATTAATATCAAAGGTCTCAATTCATCTATAAAAAGACACAGGCTAACAGAATGGATATGAAAGCAGGATCCATCCTTCTCCTGCATACAGGAAATACACCTCAACTTCAAAGACAGACAACACCTCAGAGTAAAAAGCTGGGAAAAGACTTTCCAATCAGATGGACTTAAGAAGCAAGCTGGTGTAACTATTCTAATATCTAATAAAATAGACTTCAAACTAAAATCAATGAAAAGAGATTAGGGAAAACATTACTTATTTATCACAGGGAAAATCCACCAAGGCGAAGTCTCAATTCTAAACATTTATACTCCAAATACAAGGACACCCACATTTGGAAAAGAAACATTACTAAAGTTTAAATCTCACATCAAACCCCATACACTAGTAGTGGGAGATTTCAAAACCCCACTCTCACCAATAGACAGGTCTGCCAGACAGAAACTTAACAGAGAAATAAGGGAAATAACAGACATTATGACTCAATATAATTTAATAGGTATCTACAGAATATTCCACACTAACAAAAGAATATACCTTCTTCTCATCACCCCATGGAACTTAATCTAAAATCAACCGAATGCTTGGTCAAAAAGCAAATCTCAAAAGATACAAAAGAAAATGGAATAACCTTCTGTATCTTATTAGATCACCATGGCTTGAAGTTAGATTTCAACAACAACAAAAATTACAGAAAGTCTACAATCTCAAGGAGAAGAAACTAAAGATTTCCTAGAATTCAACGAAAATAAATGTACAACATATCCAAATTCATGGGACACTATGAAAGCAGTGCTAAGAGGAAAACTCGTAGCACTAAATACCTACATAAAGAAGTTGGAGAAATCTCACACCAGTGACTTAACAGCACACCTGAAAGCTCTAGAACAAAAAAAAGCAAACTCACTCAGAAGTAATAGATGCCAGAAAATAATCAGAGAACTGAAATCAATAAAATAAAAACAAAGAGAATAAAAAGAATCAATGAAACAAAGAGTTGGTTCTTTGAGAAAATCAACAAGATAGACGAGACATTATCCAAATTAACCAAAAGGCAGAGAGAGAGGGCATTCAAATGAACAAAATCAGAAATGAAAAGGGAGACATAATAACAATGAGGAAATCCAGAGAATCATCAGGTCATATTTCAAAAACCCGTACTCTACAAAATTGGAAAATCTGAAAGAAATGGACAATTTTCTGGATAGATACTATATACCAAAGTTAAATCAAGACCAGATAAACTATTTAAATAGGCCAATATCCCTAAGGAAATAGAAACAGTCATTAAAAATCTCCCAACCAAAAAAAGCCCAGGGCCAGATGGCTTTAGCACAGAATTCTACCAGACCTTCAAAGAGGAGCTAACACCAATACTCTTCAAATTGTTCCACACAATAGAAACAGAATGAACATTACCAAACTCTTTATATAAGGCTACAGTTACTCTAATACCCAAACCACACAAAGTGCAACAAAGAAAGAGAATTGTGGACCAACCTCCCTCATGAACACTGATGCTAAAATACTCAATAAAATATTTGCAACCCAAATCCAAGAACACATCAAAAGAATTATCCAACATGACCTAGTAGGCTTCATCCCAGGGATGCAAGAGTGGCTCAATATATGAAAATCTGTCAATGAAATATACCATATAAACAAACTGAAATAAAATGACCACATGATCATCTCATTAGATGCTGAAAAAGCTTTTAACAAAACCCAACGCCCCTTCATGATAAAGGTTCTAGAGAGATCAGGAATACAAGGAACATACCTAAACACAATAAAGGCAATTTACAGCAAGCCAACAGCCAACATCAAATTAAATGGCAAGAACCTCAAAGCGATTCCACTAAAATCTGAAACAAGACAAGGTTGTCCACTCTTCCCATACTTATTCAACATAGTACTTGAAGTTCTAGCTAGAGCAATAAGACAACAAAAGGAGATCAAGGGGATACAAATTGGAAAGAAAGAAGTCAAACTTTTACTATTTGCAGATGATATGATAATATACATAAGTCACTCAAAAAATTATTCCAAGGAATCCCTACAGCTGATAAACTCCTTCAGTAAGATGGCAGGATACAGTTTTAGCTCACAAATATCAATAGCCCTCCTATATACAAATGATAAATGAGCTGAGAAATCAGAGGAACATCACTCTTTACAATAGCCACAAGTAATATAAAATATCTTGTGGTAACTCGAACTAAGCAAGTGAAAAACCTCTATGATAAGAACTTTATGTCTCCAAAGGAAGAAATTGAAGAAAATATCAGAAAATGGAAAGACCTCCCATGCTCATGGATAGGTAGAATTAACATAGTTAAAAAGGCAATCTTACCAACAGCAATATACAGATTCAATGCAATCCCCTTCAAAATCCCAACACAATTCTTCAAAGACATGGAAAGAACAATACTTAACTTCATATGGAAAAAAAAACAGGATAGCTAAAAGAATCCTGTATAATAAAGCAACCTTTGGTGGCATCACCATCCCTGATCTCAAGCTCCACTAAGGAGCTATAGTAATAATAATAGCTTGGTACTGGCATTAAAACCAATATGTGGACCAATGGAATAGAATTGAAGACTCTGACATGATTTAATCTGCATACCTATAAACACCTGATTTTTGACAAAGAAGACAAAACTGTACCATGGGGGAAAAAGCATCTTCAACAGATGGTGCTGGGATAACTGGATGCCAACATGTAGAAAATTACAAATAGATTCATAACTGTTCTCATGCACAAAACTCAAGTATGTTGGTATATAAAATGAATAGAGAATTTCTTAATAATAAAAATTAAAGAAAAAGCTATGTAAACCAGATGTTCATGTACAGAATAATAAAGCCAGACCCCTACTGTGTTATTAGTATTCCATAACTGTGACAAACTACTTGAAAAATACAACTTAAAGAAAGGAAGATTGGTTTTGATTTACAATATCAGAGGTTTCAGTCCAAAGTCACTTCAATAATTACTCTAGATGCTTTTAGTTCTAAGTTAAGGCATAGCATCATGACAGAAGAGTGACATAGAAGACAGATGACCACCTTAATAGGTTTGCTGGGCCCACACTCCTTCTTAGGGTGACTTCCTGATACTTATAAGAGGCCAAAAGACTAAATGACAGAAAATACAGGGGTTTCCCTTCACCCGAGCCATAATGCATACAGTAGGAGTCCTCATAACATGGGTCTCCATCAGCAATGGCACCAGAAAGCTACACTGGAAAATACATACATGGCATTAGTGTCTCTTCTTTTAAATGCACTCTGATTTTTAAGCATCAAATATTTCAGAGAAAGCATGGCATTTTAACTTTCTAGCTTAAATTGTGCTTAACAAAATGCTATATCTAAACCAGAGAGAATAATATCATCCTTGTAACCAATTATTTCTCTAATTGCCTGGAGTAAGTTTCTTCACTGATGAGATAATAAACAGAAAATCAGACATGAAGGGCACATGCTGAACACAGCAAGAAAGGATATAGCCTAGACTCACCAGCTCTTCTCCAAATCCAGATTCTGGTACTGAAATTCAGCATCTAGAGACATATTTAACTTCTCAGAAGGTCAGGTAATTCAGAAAAAGTACAATATGGAAGGAAGGTTTTAGAAAAATCCTCAAGAAAGATCTTTGCAAATAGTTCTGTGAAATGTTAGGGGACATTATGGGTATTCCAGAAACAAGACATTTGGGAATTTTACACTAAGACTAGGTTTTTATTTTTAAACTGTGGGGTTTGGGATTGATTTTGCAGGCCATTTCTGCACTATCCATCTGAAGTGTTCTCTTCATGTGTTATTTTCCATCATTAAATTGATGTAAGTCAACTTACATAGAGAATAGTCTCATCTGGCCTCATGGTTTTATGCTAGGGCTATTGGGCTGGGCCTGGCGGGAGTTACAGTATCTCATAGTAGAATGCAGGAGTTGACCTAGTCATGGCAACTGGGAAACAGGATGAATGAGACAGGAAGGGGACATGGCTCTCATATCACTTTAAAGGAATGCCATCACTGATCTAAGTTACTTACATTAGGCACCAGTTCCTAAAGTTTCCACCACAACCTAACAGTCCTACTGCCATGTTACATGGACTTTATCAACATTCTAGATCAAACTCTGCCTTTTGCCATCTTGTCTTTCCTGAGCCTACATCTGTCTCTTATCACACACAATGACTGTCTAATTTCCCCTGTACAAGGCAATGAAAAAGTCTCTAAAGTCTGTTTTCCAAAAATGTAGAAGAGGAAAAGAGGTATTGGCCCATTAAATTCTCTGTAAGTCATTTCAGCCATAGGGAAAGTAACATAACTCTAGGGATATAGAAAATATAAAAGCTCTTCCCATTTTTGTGCATTTCTGTGATCAGAAGCAGCAGTTACAACCAAAATCCTTGTTATGTGGACAGGTTCCTTTTCTTCTGCTGGATCCAACAAACCATGTGCTATTTGCTCCTAGACCTTGTAAGCAGTTGTCTGCCATGGGTCTAGGAGTAAGGGTTAGGTAGCTGCTAACGTACTAATGTATTAAAAGATTAAATGGGCAAGGTGGCGGTGGTGCACACCTTTAATCCCAGCATTTGGGAGGTAGAGGGAGGTGGATCTGTGAGTTTCAGAACAACCTGGTCTACGGAGTGAGTTCTATTATATCCAGAACCAACCAGAGAAACCCTGTATCAAACCCCTAAACAAACCAAAACCAAAGCCAAATCCCACACCCCCTCCAAAGCAAAACAACCAAACATTACACGACAGTTTTCAGTTAGACTAGAGTCTCAAAATAAATACATGAGCAAGATACTATTGGTAAAAGATCCCACCCACCCTCCGAGATTACAACTGTTCCCTGAGACAGAGCCAGCTTGGACTAAGCAGTGAATCTCTATCCTCATACCTGAACACCCCAGCCCCTAGGCTTTGCACCCAGGGGCACAACCCTGCACCCCTACACCCCCCACCCATTGCAGTTCCAGTTTCAGGCCAGTTGGCAGGCAAACCTCCTGTACACAGGTCAGACTACCACCATCCCCCATCAGACCCTATAACCCAAGCCCCACCTCCTCCAAATCTCACCGCCCTCCAAGATTGCAACTATTCCCTGAGACAGAACCTGCAACCACCCAACTGGACTAAGAAGCCAGTTGGCAGGCAGACCACTTGCAGACAGGTCAGACTACCACCATCTACCATACGCTAAGACTGCAGCTAAGCCCTGAGACAGAGCCCACTAGCACCAGTTGTACTAAGAGTGGTCCCTAAGACAAAAATTCCATCAGCATCAACTAGACCAAGAGCTCCCACTGGATCAAGAGTATCAATCAGACCAAGAGTGGCTCCCTCAGACACAGACACTGCTTGCAACATGTGGAGAAAGAGATGGGTAGATTCCAGTGCAAAAATACAGTCAACAACATATAAACAAATATGGCTCCATCAGAACCTACATCAGCAAGGCCTGAATATCCCAACACAGAAGAAACAGAAGATATCTACCATAAAAAATGACTTTAAGAAGATATCAGAGATCTTAAAAGAAGAAATGAAAAATTCCCTTAAAGAAATCAAGGAAAAGTCAAACAAAAATTGGGAAGAAGTCAGTAAAACCCTTGAAATCCAAGAGAAAGCAATTAAACAAGTGAGGGAAACAGTTCAAGATTTCAAAACTGAAATGGAGTCAATAAAGAAGACACAAATGGAGGTAATGCTGGAAGTGGAAAATCTGAGTAAATGAACACACTCTATAGATGCAAGTATAACCAACAGAATGCAAGAGATGGAAGAGTGGATCTCTAGCGTTGAAGATACAGTTGAAGAATTAGGTTCATCAGTCAATGAAAACACTAAAACCAATAAAGTCATGACCCAAAATGATGAGTAGATTTGGGACACCATGAAAAGACCAAACCTAAGAATAATAGGGATAGAAGAAGTAGAAGAATACCAACTCAAAGGCACAGAAAATATATTCAACAAATCATGGAAGAAAACTTTCCCAACCTAAAGAAGGAAATGCCTATAAAAATACAAGAAGATTATAGAACACCAAATCGACTGGATCCAAAAAAAGTCCCCTTGCCACATAATAATCAAACCACTAAACATACAGAATAAAGAAAAAATATTAAGAGCTGCCTAGTAAAAAGGCCAAATAACAAAAAAAAAGGCAGACCCATAAGAATAAGACCCAACTTCTCAATGGAGACTCTAAAATCCAGAAGATCCAGAACAAATGTTATGTGGACACTAAGAGACCATGGATGCCAACCCAGACTATTATAGCCAGCAAAACTCTCAATCAACATAGACAGAGTAAACAAAATATTCCATGATAAAACCAGATACAAACAATATCTCTCCACAAATGCAGATCTATAAAAAGCACTTAAAGAAAAAAATCCAACCTAAGGAAGTTAGATACACCCATTAAAACTCAGGCAATAGATTGTGCCATACTAACAAATACCAAATAAGTGAAACATACAGCACTACTACCAAAAAATAACAGGAATTAACAATAGCTGGCCATTAATATCCATCAATATCAATGGTCTCTATTCACCTATAAAAAGACACAGGATAGCAAAATGGATACAAAAACAAGATCCATCCATTTGCTGCATGCAAGAAACACACCTCAACTTCAAAGATAGACACCACCTCAGAATAAAAGGCTGGTAAAATACTTTCCAATCAAATAGATTTAAGAAGCAAGCTGGTGTAGCTATCCTAATATCTAATAAAATAGACTTCAAATTAAAATCAATTGAAAGAGATTGGGAAGGACACTGCATATTTATCACAGGGAAAATCTGACAAGATGAAGTCTCCATTCTGAATATTTATGCCCCAAATACAAGGGCACCAACATTTGGAAAAGAAACATTACTAAAGCTTAAATCACACATCAAACTCCATACACTAGTAGTGGGAGACTTCAACACACCCCTCTCACCAATTTCTGCCAGACAGAAACTTGACCGAGAAATAAAGGAACTAACAGACATTATGACTCAAATAGACTTAATAGATATCTACAGAATATTCAACCCTAACACAAAAGAATATACCTTCTTTCCAGCACCCCATGGAACCTTCCCCAAAATTGACCACATGCTTGGTCACAAAGCAAATCTCAACAGATACAAAAAAATAGAAATAACCCGCTGTGTCTTATCAGACAACCATGGCTTAAGGTGAGATTTCAACAACAACAAAAGTTATAGAAAGCCAGCAATCTCATGGAAGCAGAATAATGCCCAATTGTATCACCAATGTATCAAGAAAGAAATAAGAAAGAAATTAAATATTTCCTAGAATTCAATGAAAATGAATGTAAAACATACCCAAACTTATGGGACACCATGAAAGCAGTGCTAAGAGGGAAATTCATAGCACTAAATGCCCACATAAAGTTGGAGAAATCTCATACTAGTGAATTAATAGCACAAATGAAAGCTCTAGAACAAAAAGAAGCAGAGTCACACAGGAGAAACAGATGCTAGGAAATAATCAAATTGAGGGCTGAAACCAATGAAATAGAAACAAAGAGAACAAAAATGAAGAGAATCAATGGAACAAAGAGTTGGTTCTTTGAGAAAATCAACAAGATAGGCAAGCCTTTATCCAAATTAACCAAAAGAGAAAGAGCATTCAAATTAACAAAATCAGAAAGGAAAAGGGAGAGATAACAACAGACAATGAGGAAATCCAGAGAATCATCAGGTCATATTTCAAAAACCTGCACTACACAAAATTGGAAAATCTGAAAGAAATGGATGATTTTTCTGGATAGGTACCCCATACCAAGTGAAATCAAGACTACATAAACTATTTTAAAAGACCAATAACCCCTAAGGAAATAGAAATGGTCATTAAAAGTCTCCCAAACAAACAAACAGCTCACGATGGTTTCAGCACAAAATTCTGCCAGAGTTTCAAAGAAGAGCTAATACTAATATTCTTCAAATTGTTCCACACAATAGAAATAGAAGGAACAAGACATTCCAAGACAAAGCCAGATTTAAACAATACTTATCCACAAACCCAGCCCTACAGAAAGCACCAGAAGGAAAATTCCAACCTAAGGAAGTCAGATACATCCTCAAAAACACAGGCAATAGATAACACCACAGCACTAAACCGCAAAGAAGAGAAGTACACACACACACACTACCACCAAAAAATAAAAATAATAACAGGAATGAACAATCACTGATTATTAATATCCCTTAATATCAATGGACTTAATTCACCTATAAAAAGACAGACTAACAGAATGGATATGAAAACAGTACCTATCTTTCTGCTGCATACAAGAAACACACCTTAAATTCAAAGATAGACACTACCTAAGGATAAAAGGCCTTCCAATCAAATGATCTTAAGAAGCAAGCTGGTGTAGCCATCCTAATATCCAGAAAAATAGACTTCAAACTAAAATCAATCAAAAGAGATCATGAAGGACATTACACACAGGAAAGATCCACCAAGATTTAGTTTCAATTCTAAATATTTATGCCCCAAACACAAGGGCACCCACATATGTAAAAGAAATATTACTAAAGCTTAAATCACATATAAAACCCCACATATTAGTAGTGGAAGACTTCAACACCCCACTTTCACCTCTGGACAGATCGGCCAAATTGAAACTTAACAGAGAAATAATGGACTTAACTGATGTTATGACTCAAATGGACTTAAGCAATATCTACAGAACATTCCACCTGAACAAAAAGAAGAATATACCTTCTTCTCAGCACCCCATGGAACCCTCTCTAAAATCAACCACATACTTGGACACAAAGCAAATCTCAACAGATACAAAAAAATTGGAATAACCTCCTGTGTTCTACCAGACCACCATGGTTTAAAGTTAGATTTCAACAACAACAAAATGGATGGGAGGGGCTGGAGGGAAGAAGGGATGGGAGGAGGGAGGACAGGGGAACCCATGGCTGGTATGTAAAATTAAAACACAAATATAATTTTAAAAAATAAAAAAAAAGAAATAGAAGGAACATTATCAAACTCCTTTTATGAGGCCACAGTTATGGTTATACTCAAACAACACAAAGATGCAACAATGAAAGAGAATTATAGACCAATCTCCCTCATGAACATTGATGTAAAAAATACTCAATAAAATATTAGCAAATCAAATCCAGGAACACATCAAAAAAATTATCCACCATGACCAAGTAGGCTACATCCCAGGGATGCAATGATAGGTCAACATATGAAAATCTGTCAATGTAATACACCATATAAAGAAACTGAAAGAAAATGACCACATGATCATCTCATTAGATGCTGAAAAAGATTTTAACAAAATCCAACACCCCTTCATGATAAAGGTTCTAGAGATACCAGGAATACAAGGAACATACCTAAACATAACAAAGGCAATTTACAGCAAGCCAACAGCCAACATCAAATTCAATAGAGAGAAACTCTAAGCAATTCCACCAAAATCAGGAACAAGACAAGGCTGTCCACTCTCCCCATACTTATTCAATATAGTACTTGAAGTTCTAGCTAGAGCAATAAGACAATAAAAGGAGATCAAGGGGATACAAATTGGAAAGGAAGAAGTCAAAATTTCACTATTTGCAGATGATATCATATTTGTATATGATAATATACATAAGTGACCCCAAAAATTCAACCAAGGAACTTCTACAGCTGATAAACTCCTTCAGTAAGGTGGCAGGATACAAGATTAACTAGAAAAAACTCAGTAGCCCTTCTATATACGAATGATAAACAGGGTGAGAGAGAAATCAGAGAAACATTACTCTGTACAATAGCCACAGATAATATAAAATAACTTGGGATAACCCTAACTAAGCAAGTTAAAGAACTGTATGATAAGAACTTTAAGCATCTGAAGAAAAATTGAAGAAGATACCAGAAAATGGAAATATCTCCCATGCTCATGGATAGGTAGAATTAACATAGTAAAAATGGCAATCTTACCAAAAACAATATTCAGATTCAATGTGTTCCCCATCAAAATCCCAACACAATTCTTCACAGACTTGGAAAGAACAATATTTAACTTTACATGGAAAAACAAAAAACCTAGGATAGCTTAAAGAATCCTGTATAATAAAGCAACTTCTGGAGGCATCATGATCCCTGACCTGAAGCTCTACTACAGAGCTACAGTAATAAAAACAGCTTGGTATTGGCATAAAAACCAACATATGGACCAATGGAATCGAATTGAAGACCATGACATTAATCCACACACCTATGAACATTTAATTTTCGACAAAGAAGCTAAAACTTAACCATGGAAAAAAGAAAGCATCTTCAACAAATGGTGCTGGCATAACTGGATGTCAACATGCAAAAGATTGCAAATAGATCCATATCTGTCAACATGCACAAAACTCAAGTCCAAGTAGATAAAAAACCTCAACATAAATCCAGTTACACTGAACTTGATAGAAGGGAATATAGGAAGTAGTCTTGAATGCATGGGTACAAGAGACCACTTCCTAAATATAACACCAGTTGCACAGACACTGAGAGCCACAATTAATAAATGGGACCTCCTGAAACTGAGAAGCTTTTGTAGAGGAAAGGACATGGTCAATAAGACCAAATGACAGCCTACAGAAAGGGAAAACATCTTCACCAATCCCACATCTGACAGAGGACTGATCTCCAAAATATATAAAGAACTCAAAAAGCTAGACATCAAAATACTGAACAATCCAATTGAAAAATGGGCTACAGAGCTTAACAGAGAATTCTCAACAGAAGAATCTCAAATGGCTGAAAGACATTTAAGGAATTGCTCAACGTCCTTAAGCATCAGAGAAATGCAAATAAAAACAACTCTGAGATACCATATTACACCTGTCAGAATGGCCAAGATCAAAAACACTGAAGACAGCTTATGTTGGAGAGGATGTGGAGCAAGGGGAACACTCCTCCACTGTTGGTGGCAATGCAAACTTGTACAGCCACTCTGGAAATCTGTATGTTGGTTTCTGAGAAAATTAAGAATATGTCTTCCTCAAGGCCCAGCTATACCACTCTTGGGCATATACCTAAGGAATGTTCAATCTTACCACAAGGACACATGTTCAACTATGTTCATATCAGCATTATTTGTAATAGCAAGAACCTGGAAAGAACCTAGATGCCCCTCAACTGAAGAATGGATAAAGAAATGTGGCACATATACACAAAGGAGTACTACTCAGCAGTGAAAAACAGTATCTTGGTGCAGTGGGGATGACCTTGTACCTGCCTAGGTTCAGTGTGCTGAGCTCTACTTACTCATGGGAGACTTTGATTTGGGGGATGTAGGGGTGTGAGGTTGCTTGGAGGGAGGGCTGGAGATGGGGGGATGGAGGATATGTGATCTGTGGCTAGTATGTTGAGTGAGTAGAAAATTTCTTAATAAAGAAAAATGGGAAAAAAGGATTCTATTGGTGCAATTGTTATCTAGCTAGAGAGGTAGATATCTATTGTTGCATATTTTTTTGTTTGCTTTCTAATCCTACTTCTTTCCAGAAACTACCTCTACAACTTAATTTTATATATGAATCTTGCATATTGTATCTTCATTTAACTCACTTATCAGTTTGACTATTTTTCTAGTCTCCACAACAGTCTTGACTGCTTGCATTTGATTTGCTGAACTGAAACAGACCTTGTACTCTTTTCCGATTTTAGATGGAAACTCTTGCAATCTCTCATCACTAACCATAAGGCTAGCCAATTTGTTAATTTTATATTTGCTTTAAAAAAAAAAAAAGTCAGGTGAGAGTTTTCTTCTAGTTGATGTATCTTCTTTCATGAAAGTTTTGAATTTTTCCAAATGCTTTTTCTATGTATGTTGAGGTAGATGATAATGTGAACTTGTTTTCCTAAAGGTGTGTTAGATTCATTTACTTTCAGATATTACATCATCCATATATTATCGCAATAAGCACCTCTCAGTCATGATATCCAGTTCATTTAGTTGATCATTTTTTACCTGCTTTTTTTTTTTTTTTGATTTTTCAAGATAAGATTTCTCTGTAGCTTTGGAGCCTGTTCTAGAACTTAATTTGTAGACCAGGCTGCCCTCAAATTCATAGAAATCTACCTGTCTCTGCCTCCAAGTGCTGGGACTAAAGGTGTGCACCACCACTGTCCGGCTTGACATGCTTTTTATAGACTTTTGTACTATAAGTGTAAGCAATTTGGTATGGATGTATCTTGTGATGATAATCTGATTTGATTATCATAGTAAAATTCTGTTTCACACCTAGTGGCAAAGAAGTAAGTAATGTTCTCCATATTTGCTTTTTAGAAAGATTTTGTGAAAAATCTCTGTTAACTTCTTTTAGAAATTTTGCTAGAGTTCATAAGAAAACTTTCTATAACTGGAAAATGTCCTTCTTTACTTCTAGCAACATGGTTTCTTACAGACTTAATTGGTTTCCACATGCATGGAGTCATTTTCTATGTCTTAACTTCCAACATTTTTGTTCTTTTGAATACAAACTGCTTCTCTTATACACAGCATGTAGTTGGATCATTTTTTCTAGCATGGCATTTTTTTCTTCAATTTGCTTACTACCCATTCACATTTAATATTAGTAGCCATGTAATGGGTTTTATACCTGCCATTTGCCTTTTGTTTTCTATGTGCACCAAACTTTTTTGATATTCTATCTCTCCACCACTGCTTTCTTTTGCAATGGGAGATTTTTCTAAGTTAGTTTTCATATGTAAATATGTGTGAATGCCCATTTAATTTTAGTTTCAACTCCTCTTCTCCTTCTCCTTCTTCTTCTTTCCCGAGACAGGGTTTCTCTGTGTAGCTTTGTGCCTTTCCTGGAACTCGCTTTGTAGACCAGGCTGGCCTCGAACTCACAGAGATCCACCTGCCTCTGCCTCCCGAATGCTGGGATTTAAGGCATGTGCCACCAACGCCCGACCTACCTTCTTAAAGAAGCCCATTCCAGCTTTTCTTTGGCACATCAAAAATGTCTGCATCACCATTCTTCCATTTTAGGTCATGACTGAGTAAAAGTTTACTTGAACACAATCACTACAAAATCATTCTGATAAACAAGAAGCATGGACATCTTTGAACTTATAACCCTCTTTTCTTGGCCCCCTGAGTGCTAAGTTTACAGGTGTGGTGCCATAGCCACCTGAAGACAATTATATTCTTCTGCTACATTTGCCCCTATAAGTTCTGAAATTTCATTTCACATATCTTGGTGTAACTAAAGATTTCTCACATTCTTCTGAGATCCTCTTCATTCCTTTTTCTTCATTCTCCTTTTAAATTATTATTTGGCTTTTCTCTTTAATGATTCATATTCAGTTCCTCACAGTCTTTCTTCTTCTAGTTAATTGTCCCCTGCCTTTAAATTTCAGTTATTGCACTTTTTAGTTACATCAAAATATTTGAGAATTTTTCTTTATTTCTATTCTGTATCTGATGGAAACCCATCTAGTCTTGAATGTGGGAAAGAGTAACCAGTGTACTGATCTTCCAATGCACCTTACTTATGGCAGAGATTATGTTGTAGGGCTGAGAAGCAAAAGAGGATCCATGATTTAACTTCACTCATGCAGAATTTACCTGCACTAGTAGGTAGCTAGAGGCAAGAAGCAAGGAGCTTACTTCATCTGTGAGCTACTATAGCAAGTATTTTTTAGTATATTTTTTGTTTAAAAATGACTCTCTCTCTCTCTCTCTCTCTCTCTCTCTCTTCATGTGTGTGTGTGTGTGTGTGTACAAGTTTTTGACTGAATTGTGTTTTATATAAGGTATATTTAAGACATTATCTTGGTTATTAAAGGCTATATCTAAGCAAAACTTTGAATGTTTCACCTAGTTTCTTCTGTTTAGATTGAAATGTGAAGAGACAGAAAATTGGAGGACCTTTTTCGTGAAAAGGAATCAGGACTTAAAGATTAGAAAAAAAAATCTGTGTTTTGTATATGTTGAGAAAATATGTTCAAGAAAGAATAGGATAGTTCTGGCCAAAGATTACATCTGGATAGAGATTATCCATAGATTGAATCAACCATCTCAGCTGGAGCCAAGTATGTACATGGGATTACAACAGCAGAAATGATGCTATGTAGACTAAAAGGCTCAGGCCATACAAGGAGGCTTCCAGACTTCTTGTTTGGAAATACAAGAGTTTACTATAGAACTAGACAAGTGAATATATTCATATTAGGAAAAAATAAACATAAAGACAATTTCTTTGGGTCCTACCACAGACACATAGCATGTGGCCTTAAGACTTAAGATTGTTAACTACTGACTTTAAGAAACTAGAGCCATCTCTATGTCAGCAGATCAGACTAGTTCCTACAAAGAACCAGAGGGGATGAGCCACTATAAAGATCCACAGAGGTGGCAGAGTGTAAGGAACTGTGGTGATATTTTATTTGTGCTTTAATAAATAAAGTTTGTCTGGAGATGGGGGCGAGGGGAGGAAAGGCCAGCTATTTTAAGTAAACAAAATGTCATGCAGCACACGCCCTTAATCCTGTCACTTAGCAGGCAGGATCTCTGTGTGTTCAAGGCCACACTAGGAAACAGAGCCAAGCTTGGTGACACACACCTTCAATCCCAGTACCAACCATAGAGACCAGGATGTCTGTACAGACAGACAGTGACAGAGCTGTGTAGGAAGAGGAAGTAAGGTAGCTGGGCTAAGAGCCAATGAGAGAGTAGAAAAGCAAGGCATATAAGCCTGGGTAGACAGGAAGTCATGCTCCTTGAAAGCTGCTGAATTGGTGAGGTGAGGTTAACTTGTGGCTTTTGTATTTCCCTGATCTCTCTAAGGCTTTAACCCAAATTTCTGGCCCCATGTTTTTTATTAATAAGACCATTAGAAATTTGGCTACAAGGAGCCATGTAGGTTTGGGGTGCTGACTAGTTTTATGTCCACTAGACACAAGCTAGAGTCACTTGAGAGGAGGGTGCCTCACTAGAGAAATGCCTCAGTAAGATCAGGCTATAGTAAGACATTTAGAGCACTTTCTTAATTATTAATTTATGTGGGAAGGACCAAACGATTGTGGGTGGTACCACTCCTGGGCAGGTGGTCCTGGGTTCTATAAGCATGAAGGCTGAGCAAGCCATGTCAGCAGGGGTGGGGGTGGGAGAGTAATGCCACTAAGTAGCATCATTCCATGGCCTCTGTATCAGCTCCTGGTACAGAGCTTCCTGCCCTGTTTGAATTCCTATCCTGACTTCTTTTGATGATAACTGTGATGTGGAAGCATAAGCCAAATAAATCCTTTCCTCTCCAAGTTGTTTTAGTCTCGGTGTTTCATCATAGCAACAGTAACCCAAACTAAGACTTGTTGCCAAGATACAGTCTCATAGGTATGGCACTGCCATCTCACTAGGATAAGATGGCAGAATATCAATCCAAAGAGGATGATCTCTTAGTCTTAAGTTCTAATGGAATTTGTCTTGCTAGGTTTGTGTTTGTTGGGGATATATCATGCTTTTTATTTCCAATTTCTCCACTTTGGAATGTATGTCCCATCATTGTATTGTGAACATATACAGCTTACATTTTTTCCAAGAATTACATTTTGTTCCAATGATAAATGACACTTTATTTTAGGTTGTTAAGACCTGTATTAGCAACTAAAATATTATCTATTTTGGAAAAAAAAATGTGTGGTGGTAAAAAACAATGTGTACTCCACAGTGTGATGGTTAGTTTTTGTCAACTTGAGACAAACTTGAGTCGCTTGGAAAGAGGGAACCTCAAATGAAGTACTGGACTCATCATATTGGCCTGTGGGCATGTTTGTGGGAGCATGTTATTCACTGCTGGCTGATGTAGATGGGCCCAACCCACTGTGGGTAGTGCCATCCCCAGCAGGGGGGACTGAGTTAAGAAAGTTATCTAAAAAGGTAATAGAGTGAATTTTAAGCAGGTCTCTGCTTCAGTTTCTGCCACAGGCTCCTGCCTTGATTTTCCCCAACAGTGGATTGTTATCTGGTAGCTTAAAATAAATAAACCTTTTCCTATTACAAGATAATTTTGATCAGTGTTTTATCACCGAAACAAAATGCAAACTAGAACACACAGCTACTGGATGCAGTATTATATAGATGTGTGTGGTTTCCATGATTATGTTGTTAAATTCTCAAGTATCTGATGATTTTTGACTTAATATTCTATTAATGAAAATGGGATATTGAAATTCCCTACTATCATTGTATTTAGACAAATGTATCCCTTTATGTCCAGTAGTTTGTTTGTTTGTTTTTTAAATTGGGTACATCAACATTCAGTGAATATATAATTGTTACATCTTATTGAGAGACTGTTTCTTGTATTAATATATAATAGCTTTGCCTCATTTATTTAATTTGTTTTAAGTATACTTTATAACATATAAGTCATGTTAGTATTCTCATTGTTGAGACAAATTACTTCATAAGAATCAACTTAAAAGTGGAAGAATTTATTTCAGGTTGCAGTCTATCATGGTAGGGAAGACATTGTATCAGGGACAAGTCTTGTTTGTAGCAGCAAAGCATGAGGCTACTTCCTCATATCTGAGTGGAAACAGCATGAAGGTGCTTATCTGGCTTTCCTCTTTCCTTTGTTTGATTTATTTATTTTAGTATTTTTTGAGGCAAGGTTTCTCTGTGTAGCTTTGGCACCTTTCCTGGAGCTCACTTTGTAGCCCAGGCTGGCCTCGAACTCACAGACATCCGCCTGACTTTACTTCCCATGTGCTGGGATTAAAGGTGTGTGCCACCACCACCTGGCTTCTTCTTTCCCTTTGATTCAGTCTAGGCTACCAGCTCATGGGACAGTGCCACTAACATTCAGGGAGGGTCTTCTCTTCTCAGTTAATCTATTCTATGACTGTTCTCACAGACAAGCCCACAAACAAAAAAATCCCCTTGGTAATTCTAAATCCAGGCAAGTTGACAAAAAAAGATTAACAATTAGAGAAGTATTTTTGTCAGATACTTTCTTGAAAAAAAATCTGTCCAAAATGTTTACTTAGAATTTGTATCCCAAGATTCTACTTTTAGTCTCTGTGCCTTTGCCAGCAATATGAAGTTTCTTGTAGACAGCGAACAGTTGGATTTTGTATTTTAATTTACCTAGACAGTCTGTGTCTTCTAACTGAAGAGCAAAGACAATTTCTTTTTAGCAGTATTATTTAGAACTATGTGTTAATTCATGGTTTTTTTTTTTAATTTTTGCCTTTTTGTCCTTTTTGCTGGTTGATTTAAGTACTCTCTGTTCTTTTCTTTCTCCACTATTCAGCTTGGCGAGTTTGCTGAGTTGGATATGTTTGATTTTTTTTCCTATTTTTTATTAGTTCTACTAATTTTATGCAATTAATTTTTCCTGGACTCCTTTGCTTATGCCTATCTCCCTGCCCCCACTGGTTTGTATAATTCATTTAAGTATCTTCAGCAGTTGTTGGTTTAGTGGTCATGTCTTCAGTTCATGCTTATATCTTGGGTTATACCTCTTTTGGTTTTAAAAGCTGATTTTGCTGGATACAGCAATCTTGGCTGGCAGTTATTTACATTAATGTACTGAAATACTCATTCCTTATTTCTTGACTTTTGTGGTTTCTGCTGAGAAGTCTAATGGTTTGCTTCTGTTTGTAACTAGACATTTTTGTCTTGTAGCTTTCAATATTCTTTCTTAGCTCTATACTTGTGATATTTTAACTTCAGTCTGATATGGATAAGTTATTTTCTAGTCATGTTCATTTGGTGTTACAATTGACTTAGGTACTAAGATGTTCATATATCTCCCTAGACTCATTGAACAGAATTCTCCATGTCATCAATTTTTTATTTTAGCTTTTCATCTATACCAAGGATTTGTGGCTATGGTCTCTTTATGTGTTTCAGAGTTGTTGAAAATTCTGTAGTCATGATTTTTCTTTATTTATTGTTATCTGAATAAAATAATTCACTGTCATTTTCTCTTATTGACACTTTTGATGACGAGCAATTTCTTCACTTTTCATTTATGTCCCAGATGTCTAAGTAGTCTTTTTTCTTCTTTCTTCTTCTTTACCATCTCTATCACTGAGGAATTTCTCATGCAAATCCTTTATTGACATCTTTTGCTTTATTCAGTGTTTGTTTGAATCCTGTTTGAGGACACTGATCATTTTCAAATTGAACTTTTGATTATTTGTCCAATAAGTCAAAATATTAATGCCTTTTCATTCAGTTATGGAGGAGTTATAAAATTTTGAGAGTCAAAATGCTTGATTCTCATTGTTTTGGTGTTTCTATATTATTTATGTATGTGCTGAGGCAGATACCTCCTCTTTACTATATATGCAGTTTTCTCAGTGGCAAATTTTTCTCTTGTAGTCTCATTCCCCACTACTGCTTAGTGGAGAAAAAGCATAAGATGGCAACATTAACAATATTTTTAACTAGATATTTGAATATAATAAACAAAATACACAAAATGGAATCAACGGGTTTTAATTCAATACAAAAAACATAAAGAAGCTAGAGAAACTAATTTTTTATTAGGGAATATAAAGTGTTAGTAAGTAAGAAGTGGGGATGAGAAAAGAAAAAGAGAATAAGGGATGAAGGCATGAGAAATGAAAATGCAGAGGAATAAAGCAGCATAATAATTACAAAGCAAGGTAGAACAATTGAAAAGATTAATGATATTTCTTTCTTGTGGAAAAAAAAAAAGATGGAGATGCCACTTTTTTCCCCAGGCTTTTGTGGGTCAAATGGGTGTTAAGTCACTTACTCTCTTCTGTGAAGTCCAAACACGTTAAAGAGGTTAGTTCAGAAACAGCTATTTGCAGGCTGCTCTCCATCCTGCCTTCCCCTTGGAAGTATACACACTACTATTATGACTGCTGGTAGGCTGAATTCTTGCTAATGTTCTTCAGATATAGGACCATCAATATAGCAAGTTTGGAAGCTGCCACCATGTTGTTCCAAACAACTGAACCCAAGCCCTACCAGTTAACTGTCCTTTGATGCCAGAGGCACTCAACGAGTGTATGCCTAGGTGTAAGGAATGTCCAAGTATTAACTGTTTCCACCAAATGTCTCCATGTCTCTTGGAGTGTGGAAAGCAAGCAAAAAAGAAGACAATCTGGGATGAGATATGGGTCATGAAGTATCCTATGCACCCTGGCCATTCCAGTCTCTGTCCTAGTCATCCATTTGTTCTCCTGGGGTGAGATATGGGCCATGAATTATCCCATGTACCCTGGCCCTTCTAGTCTCTGTCTTAGTCATCCACTGTATTCATGCACAGCTAGTCTGACGTGGGTGAAACTTTGGGTGAGCTGCAAATTCCAAATGCCTGTGCCACCTGCTTCCCTATGTAGTGATGCCACTACCTACTACTACATGGATCTGTGTTCCTAGGTCTGTATCCAAGTCAGTTTCCTGGGCCGACACTGATACTCAGTGTGTTCACTCAGGCAGTAGAGAGGAGAGATCTTTTGTGCATGGAAACACAAAATGCAGAAGCCTGTGCTACCCTCAGCTGAAAAGCTTAACAATTATATTTCTCTTAATGTAGCTGAGAGTAGTGGTGAATAAACTTCGAAGTGTGAAGGGGTAGGGTGTGCTTTCTCTGGTGTCTGCTTTTTGCACAGATGACAAATATTCTACATTAAATTACATTTTCAGGGGGTCAGATTGTATGCCTGTGCAATGTTGCAAGGCTTTACTTACCTATGAGAGGTTTACATTATTTATCATTTTGCTTCCCTCTGAATATTAATGCTCATTATTTCCACTATAAACATTTGCATAAATATTTATGGCCTGTAAATAGCTACTATTTAACTTTTATACTCCTGTACCTTTCAAAGTCACCCACCTTTTCCTTTAATTGTGTACCTGATGCTTATTTTCAGACTCAAGGAGATTCATAAAAGTTATGGGTGTTTCTAATCTACAAATTTTTGAAAGGTATTAATAATCCTCAAAGACCTATTCATTTCCCACTTAGTTCTCCACCACTGGAGGATTAATCACCTCTCACCACACTGGACTGATCAACTTTCTCACACATAAGCTTTTGGAGAACAAACTATATTGAAAGCATATCAGAAGATTTAACATTTTATATGTGAAATTAATAACATTTTTGGATTATATAAATACACATTCACAACTATAAAGATAATGAGGCAAACCAATGATCATGTTAGCAATATTGCCATAACCCTTTTGGTAAATTAATGATTAATGTTAGGTACCAGCTTGACTGGGTAAAGGGATTTCCAGATAGATGGCAAAACATTTCTGTGAGTGCCTATAAGATTATTTCAGAAAGAGATGAACATTTAAATCTATGGACTGAATAAAGAATATCACTCTTACTTAGGAGAAGAGCATCACCCAATCCATTTAGGTCCAAATGGGACAAAAAGATACAAAAAAGGCAATTTAACCCCAATTCAGCTATAATTCTTTTGTCCTCAAACAGGGATGTCCTGGTTGTAGGTCTTTTGGACTCAGTGAATCATACTACTGACTTTCCTGATTCTTCAGTTGGTAAACAGTGTATAGTAGAAGTCTCAAATATCCACAATTGTTTGAGTCAATCTTAGAGATAAAGAGAGAGTTTTATAGATGTGAAAAATGATACAACTACTCATTTGCTCTCTAGCTTTTTGTCTGATTATAATATCTATTCCTCCTAAACATGCTTCTACTATAATACTGTTATCTATCACAAAATCCACACCAGAGTTAAGGCAATGCTGGCACATTGCCCTCAAGTCTTCAAGACTATGAGATGAATAAACAAACATTGTTTTTCTTCCAAAGTTAGTATACCTCAAAAATTTTATGACAGTGATGCAAAACAGATTAAACACATCTATTACCTCGGACTTCAAAGCATTTTCAAAAGCCCTTTTCTGTAAATGGAAAGGCATTTCTGAAAAATGCTTTTTTCTTCATTCCTGTCCATAATGCTTATCAGAATAAATTTGCTTTCAAAGAACAGCAATATATTTTCATGATTCTTTAGCACTATGTTACAATTTAATTTTGTGAGATTTTAAAATTGTTTTTATTAGATCCATTTATCTATCTATCTATCTACCTATCTATCTATCTATCTATCTATCTATCATCTATGTGTGAGAGGGGTGTATCTTGAAGTTTTTCTGTGTCCCACCTAGTTCACAGCCACTCAGACTGTAAACACACAGAGGCTAATATTATTTTTAAACTATGGGTATAGCAGGCTTCTTGCTAGCTAGCTCTTATATCTTAAATTAATCCATTTCTAAAAATCTATACTTTGCCATGTGGCTTGTGGCTTACTGGTACCTTTACATCTTGCTTCTCATGGTGGCAGTTGGTAGCATCTCTTCTGCTCTTTTTTCTCTTCCTGTCTGTTTGGATTTCCTGCCTGTCTCTAAGCTGCCTTGCCATAGGCCAAATGGCTTTATTTATCAACCAATTAGAGCAATATATATTCACAGCATACAGAAAGACATTCCCATCATTTCCCCCTTTTTCTCTCTATTCAAAAGGAAGGTTTTAACTTTAGCACAGTAACATATAACAAAACAGTTATCAAACAAGAATTATAGCTACAATACCTAGTCTATTTATATTTGGCAAAATTAAAGAAGATATCCTATCTATCATATATTTGTGAGTCTAAAGTTTCATATCTAATTTATCTTTTCTTATAACCAAGGAAAATTATAACTATCTAGTCTTCAACTACATCAAAGACCTCAGAAGGATATAATATTACCTAAGTAAGCAGGATGTACATTGTAAGCAACTTCCAAAAATCTAGAATGACAGAGACAGCTGGCTGCCTGGACAGTTACCTAAAGTTCTTCTGCATTGTTGGGGCATCCATTTTCAGCCTATAGGCCTAAAGTCTCTCAGTCATTTTTCTCTTTGTCCAGTAGAATGTCTGGCAGTTTCTTCTGTGAAGCAGAAGTCACCTTCTTACGGGTCCTGTATGTTCAGTTTATATAACATACTGTCAATCAGTCAACACAAGGGCACTTTTTTGCCTAGTGGCTAACTTTTGTGACAAAGAAAGCTAACTCCATAATGAGTTTCTTCAATGCTCATTATCTTTTTTGAAGTAGATTGGTACTGCCAGGAGCAGATGTGTCTTACTGTCCAGAAGTTTTAAGTTTTTAAAACATTTTAAATGCCATATTCTGTAGGTCTTTGAAGTGTTTGAAGATTACCTACCTAATTGAATTATATCTATGTATACCTAGAAAACTTAACATGACTATAAGTTTGACTATCATAGAAGACTAATTATTAATCTTTATTTCTTAGTTATACCTTACAATTTAAAGGAGCTGCACAAGCATACTACCTTAAACAAGAGTAGAATTATGCATACAGTATAACAAAATTAACTTTAAATTTGTATCAACAGACTAAAATCTATTCTAATGTAAAACATTTTAAACAAGTTGCTCTTTAAAAGTAGGTCCAACAATCCATCCTTTTATCCTATCATATCTATATCCTATATTTCCATATCAGAGAGGGGACACACACATGCCTCAGCAATGCATGTATGGAAGTCAGACAGCAATTTTTGTAAGTCAGTTCTCTCCTTTCACCACGTGGGTCCCAGAGGTTGAAGTAGAGTTCTAAGGCTTAGCAACAGTCACCTTTATCTGCTGAGCAATTTAAACCATCTCACAAGGCAAAGCTGGAGAGATTATAATAATACCCTTTTCCTTCTACAAGATATCACAATGGTCCACTATATTGATGACAATATCCTGATTGGACCTAGTGGGCACAAAGTCATGACCACTCTAGATATATTGGTGAGACATTTTAATGTAATATATTGGGAAATATATCCAAGTAAACCCCTGAAACTTTCTAACTCCATGAAATTTCTAGATTTCTGGAACTCTGGTGAATAAATCATTTATTATGGTCCTCCATATAACCAGGAAAAAGCCACTACAACTCTTATTTTGCCCATTTAGATTTTAAAGGCAACATATTTCTCATTTAGTGCATTACCCTGGCCTGTCATTTACTGAGGGACTAAAATAGCTACTAGCTTCAAGCAGTGTTTAGAGTTGGTCTTTGATTGAGTACTCTCAGGTTGACAGAACAACAGAAATTCATTTCTTACAGTTCTAGAAACTGGAAAATCTAAGAACAAGTCTTCTAACTGTCTAGTTAGGCCCACTTCCTGGTAAACAGACTCTGCTGTTCTTATTGTTTTGTTTTGTTTTCTCATTATAACCTCATCCAGCAAAAGAAGGATTAGTTAGGTCTCTGGAATCTCTTTTATAGAGCACAGATCCCAATTATGAATGTTCTGCACTAATTGCCTAATCACCTTCCCCAACTTCAACTTCAAACACTGTACCAATGGATTTAAACATATTATTTTGAGGGATGGATCACAAACATCTTTACCATAGCAATCTTCTGCAGCAGATGCAAGTTGATGTGCAAACTTCTACCAGTGGAGCTATGGTATCCAAAAAAAATAGTGCTTAAAGTTTCACTGGCAAACAAAAATGCTGCCAGAAACCTCAAGAAGGCTTTGTAAGACAAATTACAATTCAGGCCTTTGGGATTTCTGCAATCTTTGCCTGATACCCACTGTAATTTTAAGAAATAGCTCTTGGATTTTTATTGTGTCAACATGCTATCATGTGATCTGACAACTTATCAGTAATTGGGTATATCTGATATACAAAGCCATAAAATTCTAAGCCATAAAATTCTAATTACTAAATGCAAATGTAAATTGAGACATGACCAGTCCCAATCAGTCCCTGAAGTCGATAGTTAAACATGAGAATAGCATAAATACTCATGGTTCCCACTCCCATAATTCTGGCTTTCTTCTCCCAGCCTGCACCTGTGATCTCACAGGGGGTTTCCTATGATCAACTCTCACAGGAAAAGAAAGCTCAAGCCTTGTTTATATAGTGTTATTCTACAGAGAGAGGGAAAGGAGAGAGGGAGGAAGGGGGGATAGAGAGAGAAAGAGAGAATCTGCAGGCACCACTTAAAATATGAGAGCTACAGCTTTATAATCCCTTTACAGGATATACCTGAAAGACAGGAGTAAATGGGCTGATCTTTGAACAATCTACCTTGTATACTTTGCTTAAATGTAGAAATGGATAGATAAGGAATTATATAATGATTCATGGATTAAATCTAATTATTTGGATTCATTGTCAGGTACTTGCAAGAAATGGAATTGGGAAATTGATGACAAAACACCAGAGGAAAAGGTATGAGGATAGAGATACCCAAACAACCATGAATATAAATTTACTGTAAAAATTGAAAAGCTCTGAGCAGAAGTCTCAGTATACAGTACATGCTTTAGTTTATTTCTAAATCAGTTACAATTTAGACTGGGTAATTCATGAAGACTAAAATTCCCTGTAATTCCAGAAGCTAAGAAGTTGAAGACCAATGTGGCAAAAATTTGTTATCTGATGAAGGCTGTTGTCTAATTACAAAGTGGAATTTTGCTCTTATGCCCTCGCATGGAGGTGTGTAGAAGAACAAGTCTTTTGTGAAGGTAGAGAGCTCACAGCCTAACCACACTCAAAAGCCCCTACTTAAGAGTATCACATTGGGTCTTAGTTTTCCATGTATGAATTATGAGGGAACATAAATCATTCAAATCATTGCCATCTGGATCATAATCAAATGAAAAGATTCCTATCACCATGGAATTAATAAATTAAAACAAAAATTATATATCACTTTACACTTATAACAATGGCCCAAAATCAAACAGCTAACACAAATGATACTGAAAATATGGAGAAATACTAGTAGTATAAATACAAAATTTACATTTACTTAGAATAGTTTGACATGGATTCAGGGTTTTTTTTGTTTGTTTGTTTGTTTGGTTGGTTGGGTTTTTTCCCACTCAAAAATCATTCTTCTGGTATTTACATAAGCAGATTGAAAACTAGCATCTACAAGCCATGTAGCAGTTTCCTCTGAGATTCAAAGTCTCTATCATGCAGGGAAATTCCTTAAAATATAGGATATGGAAAGGAAGGTAAAATAATAGGATATTTTAAGACAGGATGTTTACAAGGTTAATCAACAGGGTGTTCCAGGGGAATTGGAAATGTTTATCCTTCAGAGAAGCTCTTAACCTCAGAAAGTAAATAACTTAAAATTAGTTTTAGGAAGTCTGTGAAACTGATCAGATTCACTAATCAGCTCCTTCCCTAAGCATATAAAAGTAGTAAAGACTCCTGAAAGTCACTTTCAGACATATGGAGCTGCCTAGAAAAGGTTCAGATGGGCAAAGCTGCCTGGAAGGGTCAGAGACCAGCCTAGCTTCCTGGAGGTAGCAGACAGCAACCCAGCAGCCTGGAAAAGGTTCAGATCATCTGAGCTACCTGGAACCTGTTGAGCTACCTATAGGCTGTGCAGTGTGCTCCAGCTTTCCAGCTTTCATAAGCTGTCACCTGTATTAGGGTAGGCTTTTGTTGATGCTTCTTTCCTTGAATCATTTTCCTCTTGTGAGCAACCCCACACCCATACTCCTGTAAGTAACCCTAATAAAATTCACTGCTTCGCCAAGCTGGACTTTTGTGCTTTGATCTGTTATCAGTTCCCTATCTGGTATACATTTAGGTCTCTAAATTAGTAGACATTTGTTCATGTCTTCCCAGGAATAATGTCAAACAACACCACACAGAAACTTGAGTATATACTTTTATAGTAACTTTACTTGTAATTGACAAAACTCCAAAGCAACAAGGATGTGTTCCAATAGGCAAATGGCTAAAAATTTATGATACTGCCATATGTATGATGGAATTGTTAAAATAATTCAGTTATAATATTCAATTATAAAGAGTCATGGAGGAGTCAAATAGATATTGTTAGCTGGAGGCTACCTGAAAGCATGTGTACTACGTAATTTCAACTATGTGAACTGCTGATAAAGACAAAATTACAAAGGCCATAAAACAACTGTGGTTGCCATGCTCAACAGAAAGGAAGGATAAGTAAGTAGGACACAGAAGATTTTAGGGCAATGAAACAATTATTCTGTATGATTTTGTAAAAGTAAATATACATGTTACTTACACTTATAAATGTAAATATGTTCATAGATTGGTCAAAAACCACAGCACATATAACACCAAGAGTAACCTTTTTGAATGTATCATCATTGGCTTATCAATTGCAACAAGTAGAAAACAGGCATATAAGATGCTCACAATAAGGGAGAAGATATTGGAGATGAGGAGGTACATGAAATGTTCCCACTTTCCTGTATCTCTGAAAGTACTTAAATATAAACTATTCATTTTTAAAAGTGATAGAATACCTCTAAAGAAGTACACGAAGAGTCAATAAATTGCCTGCTTACATTCATGGGAGTTCTCCAGAGCAACCAAATCAATTAAAGTTTTGTATTGATTATACATTTTTATTTATCCGCAATGTTGTGAAACAATGTTCTCTAATTCCAAAATATTTTCACCAATAGGCAACCATCTTTAATCCTTCTTCCAGGCTCTCAGCAATCACTGATCTCCATTCTACTTCAGTGGAATAAGCTATACTAGATAGTGCATACACACTAAAACTGATGTCACATGTTTTGTGTATGCCTAATCTTCTTAGCATTGTGCTTCTGAATTCAGGTAGTTGTAGCATACACCATTCTTCTTATATATTACACTCTGCTAATGCACTTCACCTGATAATGGACATTTGTATTGTTTCACTTTGGAAATGCTGCTACTATGAACAGACTTGTGAAAAACTTTGTTTGGGAACCTGTTTTCAGCCAGACATGGTGGGTGTACACCTGCAACCTCAGCACAAGAACATGGAGGCAGAAGGATCCGAAGTTTGAGGTTATGTTTGAGTATATAGAAAGTTCAAGACCAGCCTGAGCAACATAAAACTTAGTCTACATAAAAACATACATAGAAGTAACATTATATGGACTGAATGGTTATATGTGTGTGTGTGTGTGTGTGTGTGTGTGTGTATGTGTGTGTGTGTATAAAATACAAAAAAAAAACCAATTAGTTGAACAAGAGGCCATGAATTTGGAGAGTGGAGAGGGGGGGCTTGGAAGGAAGAGGAGGGAAATGTTGTAATTATAGTCTCAAAAATAAAAATAAAAGCAAGCAAGCAAGAACTCTGTTTTTATGTTTCTGGAACTGCTGGGTCATATGGTAAATTTGTCATTTAATTTGTGAAACTGCTAACCTGTTTCCAATAGTACATATATAATTTATGATATCAGCCAAAATGTATAACTGTTCAAATTCTTTCCCATGCTTTCCAATAGCTGCTGTTATGCAATATTTTAAAATTATAGTCATCCTAGTGAGTAAACTACTAGTAAAACTGTCTATGTGTGGTATTAATTGCATTTTCCTATGACTAAGTATTTTCTTTTCATCTGTTTATTATTTATGTAATTTCTGAGGAGAAATGTCTACTAACATCCTTTGTCCATTTATGACTTGGCATTTAAATGTTATGTAGTTATCCATATTTCCATTGACACAGTAATTTTATGTGTATGGGGCACAATGTGATATTTCAATACATTATGCAATATGCAATAATCAGAGCAACTGGCTTATCTTCTCTTCAGACATTCATCGTTTCTTTATAGTGGGACATTCAAAATCGTTTCTGTTAACTGATTTTTATTTATTTATTTATTTATTTTGCCTTGGCAATAGATTAAGATACACGCTTTTCCACAGGAGGTTCTCTTGACCAATGAAGATCCGAGAGCCTACGATGCTCACTCTAGCTGCACAGACAGCTGGTCCTTCTATGCAAGCGGTACTCACCGGCCTCTTGTCTGCCCTGCTCCTTGCGCGGGTCCCGCCAGCCATGGCAGCCAAGCAATACAAAGTGCTCTGGGGAGTGAGCTCCGGATCTAAAGACCTACCACCGCTGGCGTACCGAGTTCCCAGGGGACAGTCCTCTGGCTAGCACCTGAGCCTGGGACTGTAGCCTCGGCTGTGACGGCTGTGACGTCGCGGCCGGAAACTGTGGTTCCCGCGAGACAGCAGCTGAAGTCGGTTGCCCGGGAAACACGCATAAGTAGATGACTGGTTCGGGATGGAGGCGGAGACATCCTAGAGGTCTCTGCAGCCAAACCTTTCAGCCTCAGAGCTGGAACAGAATCTGAGCTGATGCAGGCTCTAAATCAGCCAGGTGGGGGCAGTTTTGAGACGTGATCATAGAACAATCATTTAACTATGAAACTGAATATTTTTTCACTTAGTAAGTTGGAAAAGGTGAGCAAATACAAAGTAGCTTTCTTTTTAGACTCATCTCATTATATTTTATACCTAAATTACTAACAGTTCATCTACATGTACCTTATGATTAGGTTTTATTTCTCCATACATGTACCTTTAAAACTTTTCAAAAACAAAAGAACAAAACTTGGTTGAAGATGTAAATTGTTTTGCGACAGGATCTCAGGTAACCCAGATTGGTCAGGAATTGGTTGGGGCTGAGAGTGACCTTGAACTCCTGATTCTCCCGCTTCTACTAGAGTACAGGCATTAAAGGCTTGTGTGCTACTGTTCTGGTTTAGTCACCCCTGGAAAAGCCAGGGATACTTCCACATCTGGCTGGCATAATACCAACTGAAGAACTTTTATAACGTGTCCAATTTCTTCAAATATGAAGGATTCTTCCTATTATGTGCTTGATCGGGAACAATATATTTAACTCACAGGCATTGTTTAAAATAATGTGTATACTATTGAATGTAGCAGCTTTTAAGTAATCTGAGGTATAATTGCACATTAGAACTTTTTTTCATGTTTGGGCTTTTAATGTTTCTTTTTTATTATAGACATTATTGTCACAGTGAGGTTCTACTCTATGCCCTAGTTATTAAATGCAAACTTTTTAGTGGTAATTTTTTTAACATTCAAAGTATCAGTTATCATTACAGATTGTCATACCTATTAAGCTTGACATCTGAGTCACTGTTCTATTGTTATGAAGAGACACAATGACCAAAGCAACTTTTATAGTAGAAAACATTTCATTGGGGGCTTGTTGACAGTTTCACAGATTTCATCCACTGTTATCATGGAGAAGAACATGCAGCATGTAGCAAGACACTGGAACAGTAGCTGAGAGCTACATCATGATCAATGGGCAGAGAGAGAAAAAGAGGGACTCTGGGCTTGGCATGGGCTTTTGAAACCTCAGATCCTATCCCCAGTGACAGACTTCCTCCAACAAGGTATAGATCTTAATCCTTTTAATCCTTTCAAATAGTGTCACCCACTGGTGACTAAGCATTCATGCATATGAGTCTGTGGGGCAATTTTTATTCAAACCACTACTGTTGGCTTGACCCCCCCCTTCTCTTTCAATTTCCTGAAGCCCATCCTCATCTTAGTATTCTATTGTCAGTTTTACCCTTTTACTTTTATATCATGCGTGATCTACTTCTCTCTCTGTGTCTGTCCCTTCAAGCCTCTTTCCCCCTCTGTCCTGGACCCTTGCCTAGTTTCCTGGCATCTGATGTGGTGGTTTGAAAGAAAATAGCCCTCCCCCAGGATACAAGATTAACTCAAAGAAATTAGTAGTACTCCTATACAAATAATAAACAGATTGAGAAAGAAATCAGAGAAACATCACCCTTTACAATATCCACAAGTAATATAAAATACCTTGGGGTAACTCTAAGCAAGAGAAAGAACTGTTTGATAAGAACTTTAAATCTCTGAAAAAAGAAATTGAAGAGGATATCAGAAAATGGAAAGATCTCCCATGCTCATGGATAGGCAGGATTAACACAGTAAAAATGGCAATCTTACCAAAAGCAATCTACAGATTCAATGCAATCCGCATCAAAATCTCAACACAATTCTTCACAGACTGGAAAAAACAATATTTAGCTTTATATGGAGGAAAAAAAAACCTAGGATAGCTGAAAGAATCCTGTATAATAAAGCCACCTCTGGAGGCATCATGATCCCTGACCTCAAGCTCTACTACAGAGCTACAGTAATAAAAACAGCTTGGTACTGGCATTAAAACCGATATGTGGACCAATGGAATCGAATTGAAGACCATGACATTAATCCACACACCTATGAACATTTGATTTTTGACAAAGAAGCCAAAACTGAACCATGGAAAAAAGAAAGCATCTTCAACAAATGGTGCTGGCATAACTGGATGTCAACATGTAGAGGATAGCAATTAGATCCATATCTGTCAACATGCACAAAACTCAAGTCCAAGTGGATCAAAGACCTCAACATAAATCCAGTTACAATGAACTTGATAGAAGGGAATATAGGAAGTAGTCTTGAATGCATGGGTACAAGAGACCACTTCTTAAATATAACACCAGTTGCACAGACACTGAGAGCCACAATTAATAAATGGGACCTCCTGAAACTGAGAAGCTTTTGTAGAGGAAAGGACATGGTCAATAAGACCAAATGACAGCCTACAGAATGGAAAAACATCTTCACCAATCCCACATCTGGCAAAGGGCTGATCTCCAAAATACATAAAGAATTCAAAAAGCTAGACATCAAAATACTGAACAATCCAATTGGAAAATGGACTACAAAGCTTAACAGAGAATTCTCAACAGAAGAATCTCAAATGGCTGAAAGGCATTTAAGGAATTGCTCAACATCCTTAGGCATCAGAGAAATGCAAATCAAAACAACTCTGAAATACCATATTACACCTGTCAGAATGGCTAAGATCAAAAACACTGAAGACAGCTTATGTTGGAGAGGATGTGGAGCAAGGGGAACACTATTCCATTGTTGGTGGGAATGAAAATTTTTACAGCCACTCTGGAAATCAGTATGTTGGTTTCTCAGAAAATTAAGAATAAGTCTTCCTCAAGACCCAGCTATACCACTCTTGGGCATATACCTAAGGAATGCTCAATCTTACCACAAAGACACATGCTCAACTAGGTTCATATCATCATTGTTTGTAATAGCAAGAACCTGGAAACAACCTAGATGCCCCTCAACTGAAGAATGGATAAAGAAAATGTGGCACATATACACAATGGAGTACTATTCTGCAGTAAAAAAACAATGATATCATGAAATTTGCAGGCAAATGGATGGAACTCATCCTGAGTGAGGTAACCCAAACTCAGAAGGACAAACATAGCATGTACTCACTTATAAGTGGATACTAGATGTGAGGGAAGGGATGGCCAGACTACAACCCCCAACTCCAGAGAGGCTAGATAATAGGGGAAGACCTTAGGAGGGACATGTGAATGGCCCAGGGAAAGAAAAGTGGATGAGATCTACATGAGCAGACTGAGAGTGGGAGGCAGGGGTGGAGGTCAATGTGGGAGGGATGTTAACATAGGGAAATGGAAGAGTCAAGCTGGAACAGGGACAGAGTGGGAGGTCAGGGAGGGAGACACCAGGATAGATGAGGACATCATGGGAATAGGAAGAGGCAGGGTGCCGGGGAGGCTCTCAGGAATCCACAAGGGTGACCCCACCTGCACATGTTGGCAGTAGTCTAGATGGTGCCTGGACTGGTCTAGTCTGGTGACCTGTGGGATGGCTTGTCCCTAACAGGCTTGTGGTTCATCTGGCCCAAACAAGTGAAAACAACTGGGAGCCAGCCTGGGTCTGCCTGATGATCTTAGCAACAGCAGCTGAAACATGATCTGGAGATGACCTGGACCAATGAGAGAGAGCCATGTCATACCAGCTGATGCATATTCACTAGACCTCCCCCCAGGGTGGGGTGGACGGTATATAAGGCTTGCCCATTCCTGAATAAACTGAGCTCCCAGAGTCTGTGTGGTTTGACTCTTTGCCTACTTGGACCCCGCCCCCAAAGGGAACAACAGCAAGGACCCTACTACATCTGGTGCTGAAACCCATGAAATTTGGCGCTGATCTGTAAGGCTGCTAATGAATTAGGTCCTGACTTGACATATTTTGAGCAAGTCCTTGGCAATGGGCAATACATTTGCAGACTGATTATGACTGGCACCATTTGATGAAGGCTGGTGTTGGAGCCTGAGGTCTTCCTTAATTGGTGAGCTGCCTATGATGACCAGGCTGAGGCTCAGGCTCATTTTAATATACAGCACAACATCGCTATTTCTCTTGAGATGCTCACAGGCTGAGGGCCATATGTTAACCCTATCACACAAGCCCAAATTGGACAACACACTTATTTACTTGCCTTGGGAAACACCTTTGCTCTTGGTGGATTGAAGGGATCCCATCACCCTTCAGTGGCAACATTCTGTTCCCCTATTAACCCTGGGGCAAGGATATGCTTGCATTTTTTTTCACAGAATACCACCACACCAATATAGGTACCCTCCAGTGATGCGCTTCTGGCAACAGACCAAGAGACTCGGGACAAAGAAGCTTCAGAGGGGTAATGTATGATTTGCCCTGCTACCGTGGCATTAGTAAAGGTCGTGTCATCACTGGCATGTGACCCTGGATATAAAGCAATTGTCTCACCCCCTACAAGGTCAATTACACATCACCAGAAGTTCTTCGACCGGCATGATAAAAGTGACTGGGGTCCCATCCATGTCCTTGAAATTTTTGACTAATCCTTCTCTTGTTCACATATCTTCTACAACAGGTTCACCAACAGAAGGCGGCCACAAACGTGACCCTACAGGTTTTATTGGCTCTCATACCTAGATCAGAGTCCTCCTAGAGAGATAATACATATATGGCTCACTGAGATACAGAAGGCTACTGCCTAAAGCCCACCACCTGGACACCTCTCCAGGACTGATGCTCTTCCAGGGCTGGTAGTCAATGACGGATCCGAGCTTGTTTGGCAAGCTGATCTAAGAGAGGCACAGTCCATTATGCTGACCTCTCCTGAGGTGGGGTCAACAAGGTTAGGGCAATGCACCCTAGCTCCCACTGAGCATGTCCTATAAAATAATAAAGGGGGGTTGATATATGGGATGACTCATCCCTAACTGGCTTGTGGGCCATCTGGCCCAAACAAGTAAAAAAGATACTTTCTGAGAGCCAACCTGGGTCTGACTGATGGTCTTAGCAACAGCAGCTGAAACATGATCTGGAGATGACCTGGACCAATGAGAGACAGCTATGTCACACCAGCTGATGCATATTCATCAGACCTCCCCCCAGGGTAGGGTGGAGGGTATATAAGGTATATGTTTTGACATTCTCCCTGAGTCTGTGTGGTTTGACTCTGCCTACTTGGCCCCCTACCCACAAAGGGAACAACAGCAAGAACCCTGCTACAGTGACCAGTGTAGTGAATACCCTAAGGCCATCATAGAGCCTCAGTCCAGTGACTGATGGAGGCAGATGCAGAGATCCATGGCCAGGCTCTAGGCTGAGCTCTGGGAATCCAATTGATGAAAGAGAGAGGAGGGATTCTGCAGGCAGGGGACATCGAGATCATGATGGGAAGGCATGCAGAGATAACTGGCCACACTAGTGGATGCCTATGAACTGTAGACTAGTGGCTATGGAGCCCCCATGGGACTGGACTAGGCCCTTTGGATAGAGAAGATGGTTGTTTGGCTTAAACTGTTTGGGAGGCACCCAGACAGGGGGATGGGGATCCATCCCTGGTACATGGGCAGGATTTTGGGAGCCAAGTGCAGGTGGTGTAATGCCTTGTGCAATCTTGGTGCAGTGGGGAGGGGCTTGGACCTGCCTAGGCTTAGTGTGCTGAGCTCTGCTGACTCCCCTTGGGAGACCTTGATTTAGAGGATGTAGAAATATGGGGTGGCTTGGGAGAGAGAGCTGGGGGTGGGAGGAGGGAGGAGATGGGATCTGTGGGTGGTATGTAGAGTGAGTGGAAAATTTCCTAATAAGAAAAATGAATAAAAAAAATAAAGAAAATGAAAAATAAAGAAAATAGCCCCCAAGACTCACAGGGTGTGGCATATTTTGGAGGTGTGGCCTTACTGGAGTAGGTGTGGCTTTTTGTAGGAAGTGAGTCATTGGAGGTGGGCTTTGAGATCTCAGAAGCTCAAGCCAGGCCTAGTGTGTCTCACTTTCTTCCTGATGCCGTCAGATCAAGATGTAGAACTCTCAGCTACCTCTCCAAAATCATGTCTGCCTGCATTCTGCCTGAGATGGTGATAATGGACTAAACTTGTGAACTGTAAGCCACCCCCAATTAAATGTTTTCCTTTATAAGAGTTTCCATGGTCATGTTGTCTCTTCACAGCAATAGAAACCCCAACTAAGACATCTAACCTCCCTTGCTTGCCTGCAGACATGTGCAAATAGGAAATTAGAGCTATGATCTACATTTGACATAGAACATGCAGTGTTTATGTTTCTAGTTTGGGCTACATCACTATAATATTTTTCAGTACCATCTATTTTTCTGGCAAATTTGATAATTTCATCTTATGACTGAATATAATTCCTCTGTGTATACACACTACATATTTATTATCTATTCCTCTGTTGGTAGGTATCTAAACTTATGCTATTTTGTTGATATTGTCAAAACAGCAGCAGTAAACATGGATTGCAGGAAACAAGAATCATTTGACTACATGCCCAGAAGTGATAGAGCTGGGTCACATGTATGGTGATATTTTATTTGTGCTGAAATGTGATTTTATTTGTATGTTAATAAGTAAAAGTGCCTAGAGGTCAGAGCTAATAGCAAGCTATAGCAGAAGTCTGGCAGTAGTAGCACACGCCTTTAATCCCCACCACATAACAGATCTCTGTGTGTACAAGGATACAGCTAGCATGTAGACACACGCCTTTAATCTCAATACCAACCATAGAGACCTGGAGGTCTGTATAGACAGGCAGTGATGAGGAGGTCATGTGGTTGGGTTTACAACCAATTAGAAGGCAGAACAGTCAATAAAAGTCAATAAAAAGACAGACACACAGGAAGTAGGTATCTTTCTGAGGAGAAGGATGGCAGAGGCAGCGAAGGTTAAGAAGGCAGTTTTAGTTTCAGCTCTTAGCTACTGCTCTGACCTCTTGGGCTTTTGACTGCATTTGGCTCTGTGTTTCTTATTTAATAAGACTGTTACATCTATAACTGTGTTTTAGCTCCACACTGATTTCTACTGTCATCTCATCAATTTATACTCCTTCTTAAATGAATAAGTATTCCTCTTTCCTCACACACTCTCCAGAAAGTGTTCTCATTATTTTCTTGGTGCTAGCCATACAGTCAGGGACTGAGTCTTGGAATAGTTTTTACTACATTCCTGATAGCCAAGGAACTTGGGTATTAAAAAAAAGGTATTTATTGGCTATTTGTATTTCTTCTTTGAAAACTTTCTGGTCAGCTTCCTAGCCCAGTTTTTGATTGAGTTGTTTATTTTTCTGGTGTTTGTCTTTTAAGTTCTCTCTACATTCTAGATAGCAATTTTCTTTCAGCTAAATAGTTAGCAGTTAGCAAAGATTTTTTCTCATTCTCCTGACTTGATTAACTGTTTCCTTCACTATACAGAATACTTTTCAATGTCATGATATTAGTTTATATCCTATTGGTTGATAATTGGCCTAATTCATGAATCAATTGGAGTCCTAATCAGAAAGACTTACCTATCTTGAAGTATGTCCCCTACATTTCTCTTCTAGTAATTTCATATTTTAGGTCTTATGGTAATTAATGTCTTAGATTCACTTGGAATTTTTTTGTGCAACATGTGAGATAAGGATTTCATTCTTCATACATAGATATTTAGTTTTTCCTGCATTTCCCTGTATCATAAAGTTGAAATGTTGCCTTTCCTCCACTGAGTATTCTTGGCATCTGTCAAAAATATCTGAGTCTTCCATTCCATTGATCTATATGACTTTTTTTCTGCCAATATCATGCTGTTTTTTTTATTTTCCTGTTGAATATAAATACAAAATTCTCAACAAAGCACTTGTCAGTTAAAATTAACAACACACCAAAAGGATCACTCATCACTGCCAGGTAGTTCTTTATTCAAGGGATGCAGAGTTGGTTCAACACACACAGACCTATATATCACATAAATGATCTTGGACAAAAATTACATCATCATTTTGATGACAAAACTCAATATCCCTTATGATAAAATTTTTGAAGTCACCCAGAGAAGAAGGAACATTCTTGGAGGCTATAGTGAGACTCAGTGGTCAAGATGTCATACTACTCTTCCAGAGATCTAATTTTAGACCCAAATGCCCTTAATAGGTGGCTCAGAACTGTCTATATCTCCATCTCTAAGAAATCCAACATCATTTTCTTGCTTCCACAGGCATCTGTGTACACACACACACACACACACACACACACACACACACACACACTTTTTGTCTTAGTTATAATTTTCTGTTGCTGTGATAAAACATATCAGCCTGAAAAGAAAGGATTTATTTCATATCATAGCTTATAGCCCATCATTCATGGAATTCAGGACAAAACCTCAAGGCAAGGACCTGAAGACAGGATCAGACACAGATTCCATGGAAGAGTATTCCTTACTGGCTTTCTACCTATGGTTTGCTCAGCCTATTCTATTATATACCCCAGATCACCAGCTTAGAGGTGGCACCACTCACAGTGAACTGGGCCTGCTTAACCAATCATCAACAAAGAAAAATGTACCACAGGTTTGCCCATAGGCCAATCTGGTGAGGGCATTTTCACAACTGAGGTTCTCAAAGCTTCAGCTATTCTTCCTGACCCCTTTCTGCTATCAGAACTAGTACCACCAGGGTGATTTTCCCACTACCAAGTTTGGCTGCCAGCATGATATGAAGCCTCAACCTGCTCTGAACCAGAGCTTCTGACTCTGAAGTAAAACTTCCTAAAAGACTTCTCAGTCTCTTCTTAATCACCACTAAATTCTCAGCTACAGCTAACCAGCATCAATTGTCCCAGCAGAGCAAGGTTTCATGTTAGTTGTTCTTAATTCAAAATATTAAATGGCCCTCATAGAGTGTTTAAGGAACTCTCAAACTTTACTCTGAAACTCCATAAGCCAGGCCTCCATTGTTTGCACTCCACTTTGGTTTATCATCTTAGTTCCCACAGAATAATCCACTGAGCTCTGAGCACTCAATGGCTTTTCCAGCACAAAATTCCAAAGTCCTTCTGCAATCCTTGCAAAATCATGATCCAGTCTGTTGCAAAAATACCCCACGACTATTAGCAATTTCTCTCTTATTTCTATTGCTGTAATAAAACACAATGACCACAGTCATCTTCATGAGGAAAGGGTTAATTTTACCTTTTTTATTTAAGATTTTTTTCATTTTATATACCAACCACTGTTCCTCTTCCCTCCCCTTTTTCCGCTCCACCGTACCTCCTCCCATCCACCCCTTCATCCACTCTATATAGGGAGTAGGGACTCTCTTATGTAGTCAACATAGGCAGTCATACCAAGTTGTGTCAGGACCAAGCCCCTCCCTTCTGCATCAAGGCTAAATAAGGAATCCCATCCTAGGGAATGGGCTCTAAAAAGCCAGTTCATGTACCTGGGATAAGTCCTGGTCCCATTCCCAGAGGACCCACAAATAGATCAAGCCACACAACTGTCACCCTCATTCAGAGGGTCCCATGCCAGCTCCCCAGCTGCCAGTCCAGAATCCATGAGCTCCTGCAAGCTCAGGTCAGCTATCTCAGTGGTTTTCCCCCCATCATAATCTTGTCCCCACTTGCTCCTCTAATTCCCACTCTTTCTTCAATTGAACTCTAGGATCTTGGCCAAGTGCTTCACTGTGGGTCTCTGCATCTGCTTCCATCAGTCACTGGATGTAGGTTCTATGAAGACAATTAGGGTAGTTGCCAGTCTGAGTACAGGGGAAGGCTAGTTTAGGCACATTCTCCACCATTGCTACAGGTCTTAGTGGGGCACATCCTAGAGATTTCCCTAGCACCAGGTTTTTCCTCAACCCCATAATGGCTCACTTTATCAAAATATCTCTTTCAGTATTCTCCTTCTCTATCCCTCCCCCACTTGGCCACCTCAAACCCCCATGTTCCCATTCCCCACCCCCTGTCCTCTACTGCCCGCTCCCAGTGTACCCAACAGATCTTAATCATTTCCCTTTCCTGGGGCGATCCTCATTTAGTGTCCTCCTTTGTACCTGGCTTCTCTGGGGTTGTAGATTATATCCTGGTTATACTTTGCTTTGTATTTAATAATCAACTTATGAGTGAGTACATACCCTATTTGCCTTTATAAGTCTGGGTTACTTCACTCAGGATAATTTTTCTCTAGTTCCATCTATTTGCCTTCAAATTTCATGAGTAATACTCCATTGTGTATATGTGCCACATTTTCCTCACCCACTCTTCAGTTGAGGGGGCAACTAGGTTGTTTCCAGGTTTTGATTACTGCAAATAATGCTGCTATGAACATAGTTAAGCAAATGTTCTTGTGGTGTGGCTGAGCAACTTTTGGGTACTGCTGGGTCTTGAGGTAGGTTGATTCCCAATTTTCTGAGAAACTGCCATACTGATTTCCAGAGTGGCTGTACAAGATTGCACTCACACCAGCAGAGTAGGAGTTTTCCCCTTGCTCCACATCCTCTCCAACATAAGCTGTCATCAGTGTTTTTTTATCTCAGCCATTCTGACAGGTGTAAGGTGGTATCTTGGTTTCATTTTGATTTGCATTTCCCTGATGACTAAGGATGTTGAGCAATTCCTTAAATTTCTTTTGGCCATTTGAGATTTTTCTGTTGAGAATTCTCTGTTTAGATCTGCACCCCATTTTTAATTGGAATATTTAGTGTTTTGATGTCTAGTTTCTTGAGTTCTTTATATATTTTGGAGATCAGCCCTCTGTCAGATGTGGGTTTGGAAAATATCTTTTCTCATTATGTAGGCTGCTGTTTTGTCTTATTGACTATGTCCTTTGCCTTACAGCAGCTTCTCAGTTTCAGGAGGTCCCATTTATTAATTGTTGCTCTCAGTGTCTGTGCTACTAGTATTATATTAAGGAAGTGGTCTCCTGTGCCAATGTGTTCAAGGCTACTTCCCACTTTCTCTTCTATTAGGTTCAGTGTAACTGGTCTTATACTGAGGTCATTGATCTACTTGGACTTGAGTTTTGTGCTTGGTGATAGATATGGGTCTATTTGCAATCTTCTGGATGTTGACATCCAGTTGTTCCAGCATCATTTGTTGAAGATGCTTTCTTTTTTTCACTGTACAATTTTGTCTTCTTTTTAAAAAATCAGGTGTTTATAGGTGTGTGGATTAATGTCAGGGTCTTCAGTTCAATTCCCTTAGTCCACATGTCTGTTTTTATGCTGATACCATACTGTTTTTATTATTATAGCTTAATAGTAGAGCTTGAAGTCAGGGCTGGTGATGCCTCCAGAAGTTCCTCTATTGAATAGGATTATTATGGCTATCCTGGGTTTGTTGTTTTTCCATACAAAGTTGAGTATTGTTCTTTCAAGGTCTGTGAAGAATTGTGTTGCAATTTTGATGGAGATTACATTGAATCTGTAGATTGCTTTTGGTAAGATTGCCATTTTCCTATGTTAATCCTACCTATCTAAAAGCATGAGAGATCTTTCCATTTTCTGATAACTTCTTTCATCAAAGACATAAAGTTCTTGTCATACAGGGCCTTCACTTGTTTGGTTAGCATTACCCCAAGGTATTTTATATCATTTGTGACTATTGTAAAGGGTGATGTTTCCCTGATTATTTTTCAATCCATTTATCATTTGTATGGAGGGGGCTATTGATTTTTTTGAGATAATCTTGTGTCCCTCCACATTGCTTAAGGTGGTGATCAGTTGTAAGAGTTCCTTGGTAAAATTTTTGGGGCCACTTATGGATACTATCAAATCATCTGCAATAATTTCTGCAAAGGAAAGTTTGACTTCTTTCTTTCCAATTTGTATCCCCTGGAATCACTTTTGTTGTCTTATTGCTCTAGCTAGATCTTCAAGTATTATATTGAATAGGTATGGAAAGAGTGTACATCCTTGTCTTGTTCCTTATTTTAGTGGAATCACTTTGAGTTTCTCTCCATTTAGCTGATGTTGGCTGTTGGCTTGCTGCATATTGCTTTTACTATGTTTAGGTATGTTCCTTGTACCCATGATTTCTCCAAGACTTTTAATCATGAAGGTGTGTTGGATTTTATCAAAGGCTTTTTCAGCATCTTACGAGATGAACATGTGTTTTTTTTCTTTCAATTTGTTTATATGGTGGATTACACTGACAGATTTTCATATGTTGAACCATCCCTACATCTCTGGGATAAAGCCTGCACTCCTCCACTGCTGGTGAGAGTACAATCTTCTACAGCCACTCTGGAAATCAGTATAGCAGTTTCTCAGAAAATTGGGAATCACCCAATCTTAAGACCCAGCAATATGCCACTCCTGGGCATATACCCAAAAGTTGCTCAACCACACCACAAGTACATTTGCTCAACTATGTTCATAACAGCATTATTTCTAATAGCCAGAACCTGAAAACAACCTAGATGCCTCTTAACAAAAGAATGGGTAAAGAAAATGTGGTACATTTACACAATGGAGTATTACTCAGTGGTTAAAAAAAATCATGAAATTTGCAGGCAAATGGATAGAACTAGAGAAAATCATCCTGAGTGAGATTATCTATACCCAGAAAGACAAACATGGTGTGCATCCACTCACAATTTGATCATTAGATGCAAAGCAAAGGATAAACCAGACACAATCCACAACCCCTGAGAAGCTAGGAAAATAGGAGGACCCTAAGAGGGACACATATGCATTGACCCAGGAAGGGGAAAGGGTTAAGATGTCTTGGGTAAATTGGGAGGGGAGAGTGGAGTGAAAGCAATGGGAAGTGGGAACATGAGGGTTCAAGATGGCCAAATTGGGGGAGGGTTAGAGATAGAGAGCAATTAAAGAAATATTTTGGCAGATATTTTGACATTATGGGGTTAGGGAGAAATCTAGTGCTAGGGATATCCCCAGGAACTCACAATGATGTCCCCAGCTAAGACTCTTAGCAATGGTGGAAAGGGCACTTGAACTAGCCTTCTCCTGTACTCAGATTGGTAACTACCCCAATTGTCTTCATAGAACCTACATCCTGTGACAGATGGAAGCAGATGCAAAGACCCACAGTGAAGCACTTGGCCAAGATCCAGGAGTTCAGTTGAAGAGAGGGAGGAGGGATTAGAGGAGCAAGGGGGACAAGATCATGATGGGAAAAACCACACATACCACTGACCCAAGCTAGTGGGAGCTCACAGACTCTGGACTGGCAGTTAGGGCCTGCATGGGACCACACTAGGCCCTCTGAATAAGGGTAAGAGTTCTGTGGCTTGATCTGTTTGTGAGTCCTCTAGAAATAGGACCAGTACTTATCTTGGGTCCATGAACTAGCTGTTTAGAACACATTCCTTATGGTCCTATGCCTTACTCAGCCTTGATACAGAGGGGAGGGGCTTGGCCATGCCTCGGTTTGGTAGGCCAACCTGTGTTGAATAACCAAGAGAGACCTTACTCCTTCAGGAGTGGATGGGGTGGGATTGGGGGTTGGTGAGGGGGTGGGAGAATGAAAGGGAGGGGAAACAGTGGTTGGTTTGTAAAATGAAAAAAAAAAAACTATTTTAAACTAAAACAATAAGAAAGAAAGCATGGTAAAAATATAAAAAGTAGCTTAAATTCTCTTATTTGAGCATATGATTCCATACATGATACCCTAAATGTTCTTCCATAAAACATTAGAATTGATAAATATTTTAAATAAAGTTTCTAGATAAAGAATTAACACAAAATTCAATGACCTCCCTATATGCTAGTAGCAGAAATGTTGAAGAAGAAATAAGGGAACAATCTTATTTATAATTGCCTCATAAAATACCCTGGAATAAGTCAAGAAAGTGAAAAGCACCTACAAAGAAAACTTTAAAATATTCAAGAGATAAATTGAAGCAAGTAGGCAATAGAAAGAACTTGGATGCTCATGGATTGGGACAATCAATATAAAAATGCTATCTTATGAAAATAAATCTACATATATAAATGCAATTATCATTATTATTATTACATTATATAAACATCATTTAATTTGCAAAAAGGTTTCCATTAGTGTGTTGAGCTGGGGTGTAGAGAGGAAGTCCCTTAATGTTGTTAGTAAGATAGGAACCTGGGTGCAAAGCCTTATTAGTTAGTGACTAACATGGGCCTTTTTCTCTATGAAAGTCAAATGGGAAGATAATATTTGGCATGAACCAGAGGCAGATGGCAGCCTCTTTGTCCACCAAGAGCCAGTTTAGTCTATTCTTACTGCAAATAGAAAGTATGCATTTAGGGATAGCCAGTGCCTAAATCTAAAATCAGCTCCCTTTTGTAAATAACTCTATAATTGGACATTTCTTTTCCTGACTTTCTGGTTTCAAATAACTGACTCAGAGACTGAATATGAATTATAAATGCTTGGCTCATAGCTCAGGCTTGTTACTAGCTAACTCATACATTTAAATTAACCCGTATTTCTATTTATGCTTTGAGACATGGTGATACCTTTATTAGCATGGCATGTTTACCTCCTTCTCCCTCTGCATCTGGCTGATGACTCTTCACTCTACCCTCCTTCCCAGCATCTTTAGTTTGGCCGCCCCTCCAATACTTTCTGCCAGGCTACTGGCCAATCAGCATTTTATTAAACTAATGAGTGACAAATCTTTACAGTATACAAGAGGATTATTCCACAGCATTTCCCCCTTTTTATCTCACTAAAAAACAAGGTTTTAACTTTAACATAGTAAGATGTTATCCAATCCATTTGCACTTGGCAAAATTAGAGAAAATACCTAATTATCTCTCTTATCTTGATGAATCTAACGTTTTGTATCTAATTTACTGTTCATTATTACTAAGGAAAATTATAATTATCAATATTTAGTCTTCAGCTCCATCAAAGACCCCAGAAGGATGAAATGTTACCTAATGATAGGGATATCTCACTGCCTGGACAGTCACCCAAAGTTCCTCTGTAACATGAGGGCATCCACCTCTGGCTTACAGGCCTAATATATCTGACAGACTTTCCTGTTAAGCAGGGAAATTTGAAGGACTTTCCTACCTTGTATTGGCTAAGTTTGGTTTGGCTGTCACCTTTCTTGCATCCTGGTTGTCCAGTTTGTACAGTAACTGTCAGCAATTGAGGCAATGGCAGTTTTTTTGTCCATGTGGCTAGCTTTTGCCATAAAGAAAACAAACTCCATATGGAGTTTCTTCAATGCTCATCATCCTCTTTGAAGTAATTAGTGCTGCCAGGAGCAGACCTGTCTCACTGTCAAGAAAATTCTAAGTTCTTAAAACATTTTAAATTTCATATTCTGTAGGTCTTTGAAGTATTTGAAGATTGCCTATCTATCTGAAATAAAGCTCTGTATGACCTTGAAAACCTTGCTAACATGACAATAAGTTTGTTATTATAGATGACTATTAATCTGTATTTCTTAATTATATATTACATTTTTAAATGAGATGCATAAACATAATACCATAAACAAGAGTAGACATAAATATATATATATATATACATTATAACAAAATTAACTTTAAATTTGTATCAATAAATCAAATCCATACCAACATAAAATATGTAAGATTAATAGTTGTTATTTGGCATTGTAGTAGATTCAATAATCTACCCTTTTATCCTATCATTTCTATATCCTCTTTTCTTTTTACAATGAGATCCCTGAATCTAGTCTCCTCTGTTCACCTCTTTTCTGACCATTACCAATAACAACTTGTAACCAACTACCTAAACAAGGATAAATATTCATAATTTATTTTTGGAAATGTGGGCATAGTTCTCTGGACTACTTCCTGCTGATTGTGAGTGCTGGTAATCTTTGGGAGACACTGAGAAAATTTAGGATTATGGTCAAGTTCTGACTAGAGTACTCTGTGAGGTTGGATCATCTCAGCCAGCAGCCTTGAAGGTGTTCTGGATGTAGAACTCACACAAAATTGCAACAGAGATGTTCTGACATGTTGAATCATCTGGGCCATCCATTCCCATCAGAAATTTTCCAGGGGGGTCTTCCTATATCAAACCTGTTTTTTCCTAACCCAGAATGAATCTAGAGTTTCCCATTTCCTGTGGAAATAAAAGAAGAGTCTCTTTCCCAAAGTAACATATCTTTTGACTTAAAATTTGAAGTCGAGGTATTTTTAAAATATATAGGTTGGTTTAATCTAGCAGCTTTCATAATCAAATGTCTCTCAGCAGTTATCATTTGTTCATTAGCTATCAAAAAATTTAAAGACAACACAACAACATACATTAACCAGACTCTGTATATTTTCCATTTTACATGGCTTATATATTTTTATTACTCTATTCTTTTTTAAAAGACTTTCTCTACCCTTTTTCTTTTCTCTCACAAGCCTACACATATTTTTAAATATACTGTGACCTGTGTAGAGGCTCTTTTTGTCTGAATCTGTCCTTGCTATGCATTTGTAACATTTTCTGTCTGCATGAGCAAAAAACCACTATGTATCTTAAATCATGGCATGCTGGTGTTGGCTCCTCCCTCTTGGTAACCTGAAAGTCTAGTCTCATGGCAGAGGCATGTTTACTGCCATCTCTGGGAGCCATGTTTCCTGCCCTAAGTCTGAGAAGTTTCTAGTTCCATGTGTCATAGAGGACCATGCCACTGGCTGCTTGTAAACACCATATTAAGTGTTTGTTAGTGACCTCTTAAAGGAGCCAACAATTTTTGCCTCTATCCCTGAGCCAGGAAGCCATCTTTTCAAGAAACCATGCCTCTGATCACTGCCAGCAAACAGAGCCAATCAGAGAAAAGGCAGCTACCAAGAAGTTGTGCTTGATTGTGTTCTTTTGTGTTTAGAATCCTTTTTTAAAGCTTTCTCGGGTTTTATGTGGACATTGAGTGTCATACATAATTGAACATTTCTTGTCCTTTGACTGCCTGTTCCCAAATAAGCAACTCAGAAGCTAAATTTGAGTGATAGATGTTTGTTTAATAGCTCGGGCTTGTTACTGGCTAACTCATACAATTAAATTTACCCATATTTATGCTTTCTCATAGGGTGGTACATTTATTAGCATGACACATTAATCTACTGCTCCCTCTGTGTCTGGCTGGTGAATCCTCACTCTACCCTTTTCTTTCCCATCATCCTCACTTAGGTCAGCCTGCCTATACTTCCTGCCTCTCTCTGGCCAATCAGCATTTTATTAAACTAATTAGAGTAACAAATCTTTATTGTGTACAAGAGTATTATTCCACAGCACTACTGTCATAGCATGTGGAGATAATGCCAATGCTCCTTATTGGGATCTCCTGTGGAAGGTGGTAAAATTGTAACGTTGTAAATAAATTGAGGTAAAATTGAAAGAATATGTTGCTGACAAAACCAGAAGACTAACAGGTATTCAAAAAAAGCAGTACATGGAAAGACAGAACACTAAAAGCTAATATTAACTATAGTTAGAATTTTCAGCCTATTCTTAAGATTTTAACTAAGGTTGATGAATTTTAGACTTTGTGAAGTGACATGTGCTCCCTACTTCTACTTTCAGTGTAAAGATATATGTTCAAATTGACTGTGCTTGCAGGAGAAACTCTGATACAAAGATACCATCCATAGAATGTGAGGAATAAGAAAGTTTATGAAAGACTCTGTACAGGTCCTGAAGACATAGAACACAGGAAATAGCTAAGTTGCTTAAATTACCCATGATCTCAGCCATGGACCCAGCAGAGATATGTCAATGTGGTGCACCTGGAAAATGCATTCTGTGTCCCCAGCTCCATGTATGGAATCTGAGAAAGCGCTTGGGTCCAGCCCTTCTCAGCAGTGGTCAGAAATAAGACTTGCTGGCTGCACAGGAACTCCTAGAGACCCACAACTGGGTCTACAGCCTCACTACCAAGTAGAGACTGAAGTGGATCTAAGTTTTGGCACTGGTCTTCCTAAGCAGTTGTCTAAAATTAGTTCCAATACTGGTCTAGAAACTCAGAAGTAAATATGACTCCCTGAGTCTTCTGGGCAGGCCTTTTCACTTTGATGCTGAAAGTGGACCTTGTTATAGCCCTGCAACTCAGTTTCTTCCCTTCAAAAGTAGAGCTTGCAGAACTGTCAGCCTAAAAATCTACCCCATAATCTAGCAAGAGTCTTCCAGGAATCCAAAGGAAGCTAGATAGCTAGATTCTCTTCTCTCTCTCTCTCTCTCTCTCTCTCTCTCTCTCTCTCTCTCTCTCACACACACACACACACACACACACACACAGAGAGAGAGAGAGAGAGAGAGAGAGAGAGAGAGAGAGAGAGAGAGAGAAACAGGCCCATTGTTTGTAGTTACTGAAGTGGATCCACATCCCAGAACAAGTACCAGAGACCCTGGTAATAAACTGTGTTGGTCACACTTTTCATCACTGTGACTAAATACCAAAATATTATAAAGGAGGAAGTTTTGCCTTTTACTTATGGTTTCAGAGGTTTGGGTCCAAGAAAGAGCAGATAAACCTGACAACAGAGGAAGCATGGAGGGAGAATGTTTGCACTAGTGCTCTTATTTTATCTGGCCTCACAATCAGTGGATTATGCTACTCACATTTATTTACGTGTCTGGAAATATTTTCAGACATTTGTATTTTACTAATGCTTCTGAATCTAACTAAATTGAAATCCAAATTAACCATTGTAAGTCTATCCCTTGTCAATTTAACACTCAAACATATTTCATTAAAACAAATCATCTATTTATGGCTCCCAAAAGACTCATGTCTATCTCCTAATGCATGTGTAGACTGATACTGTGGGAAAAAAGCATTGGCTGTAATGCTGGCTACCTTATTACAAATTCCTCAAGTTTAACAGTATCAGTCTTTTCTTCCTGTGGCAGTGCAGGTTGACTGTGGTAATTTTCTAAAATCAGGGCTTGTCTCCACAAGATAGTCTGGAATTTCTTGATCAGCCTCCAAATTTCCAGGAGGGAGAAGCGCATTTAGTGTAGGAAAAAAAGTACCCCACTCCAGACAACCAGGTGTAAGTTATTTTCTTTTATTTTTTTTGAGATTATAATACAGACATTTATCCTTTTGATTTCTTCTGCCCACAACCTTCCATATACCCCTTCTTGATGTCTTTCAAATTTGTGGCTTCTTTTGTCACCAATTTTTATTGCATGCACACATGTATATGTACATACAAATAAATTCTTAAATATAACCTGCTCATTCTGTATAATTCTACCTGTGTGTATGTTTTCAGGATTCACTGTGTAGCACTGAACAACAAATTGGTGTGCTCTTCCTTGGTGAAGACCACTTTCTCTGCTTTCAGTTTTAGTCATTTGCCTATAGTTCTTTGTGGAAAACAGAGGCCTCCTGAGCTTTTCCTTGTCCACTTTGTCATGTCATCCTTGTTCAGCTCACGTTTGGGTAGTCATGTGTTGTGGGATAGTCAATCACACTGTGAAACCCAAGTTTGCATTTGCATTAATTAAATAAAATCAACCTTTAGTCAGGAGGCCAGAGTTAGAAACTTGTTGACAGAAAGTAATCATAGAGAGTCAGACGGTATCTATAAGATGATAGAGAGATGCACAGGAAGTAGCAGGGAAGGATTTTGTATGGAATTGGGGTTTGTTGTTTGTTTGTTTTGGTAGAGTGGAAGGATGCTCTCTTTTGGAGACATTGGCAAAGAGAGAAAGTCAGCTAGTTGCCACTCAACCTCTCTGAGCTAGCAGGTTTTCACCCCAGCCTTTGACTCCTGAGTCTTATTGAAAAATAGAATGATAGAGATTTAAATAAAAATTATATTTGGCAGAAGCAACATGGCTAGTGCCTGTGGGAACAGAATTCCCACCAGGCCACAGCCTGAGCAGCTGGCCATATCAGGGAAACAGACCAGTAACTATGGATCTGCAATTGCTGGCTGAAACAGCAGTAAATTAAAATTCAATCTCTGTGCCAACAGAAAAATAATGGTCATGATGTTGAGACTTTCTGGGTATAGCTTCTGACGTTAATAGGAAACACATTTCATGGAAACCCCCTTGATCCTCTAGCTCTCACAATCTTTGTGCCTCCTCTTCTGCCATGTCCCCTGAGCCTTAGAGACCAGTAGTGCTTTATGGATGTTTCTATTGGTGTTGGGCTCCACAACTCTGTATACTGACTAGTTGTGGCTTTCTGTCATGGTCTCCTGTCTGCTGCACAGAGAAGTTTCTTTGATGATGGTAAAGACTACAATAATAGTCTTTATTGGTATAAGGACAAATATTTTTATTTTGCTGTTAGGGACTATTCTGGTTTAGTAGATTAGTGCTTGTAGACTCTCTTTCCATAACCTTGATTTCATTAGTACTGAGTAGTTGGCTAGGTTTCCAGTCCCAGGCATAGTTTCACTCTTGTTGAGTAGGCCTTAAGTCCAATTAGAGAGCTATTTATCACTGCCAAGGTATGTATGCTACTGCTGTACCCTTAGGGTTATCATGTCATGCTGGTTATTGATGTTCTCTGGCATCATTGCTGCATAGAACTGTTGATTGCCTCCCTCATTTGAAGGTACTGTGAAAGTTAGTCCTTTAGGGGGGGTCATTCAGATTCCAGCTCAAGATCTCTGGATCTTGTTTCTGAAGTGTATGATGTTTTCATTAATATACTTACCTTCCATATTTGGGGGGCAACCAAGGGCAATAGCAACAGTTTATGTGTTTTGGGAGTCTTTGACAGCCCTGGCCAACAACTCAAAGAAAGCCTTCTGATGTCGGGGTTTTTGTTAGGTGGTTTTGGGGGTCTTGGAAGGAGCTCTATCATCTTTGATGAGAAAAGTTCATTAAAATTATATATACACAAACTTGCATGTATTATAATTTCATTTTAATATAAGTAGTTAATAGTGTGATACCTTCTGGCTTTTTCAGATGTCTTGATTGTTATATTACTCTCTTCCCTCTTTCTGCATTTGCCTCTTCCTTTCCCTAAAGAGAGTCCCCACACTTTTCCAATTTCTTCTATCATGACAACTGGATCCATACAGAAGAAAGTAGGAGAATGGTAAACAAAGAAAATTCTTAAAACCCATTACACCTCCCCTACCCCAGGTTGAGTAGATCTGATCCAAATGATGAAATCTGAAGTAGGAAGCATTCTGGAATGTGTCATGACTTTCTCAAATAAGTAGAGAGTTGCATATCATTAATCTGGGGCTCAGTTTATGGTTCTCTCACCACTACCAATGAGGAACACAGAGTCAGACAATGTAAGTTGTGATTGTACCGTGTAAAAAGGATGCTGCTCATCTTTTTTTCATATTTTATTTTTTTATTTATTATTATGTGTTTTAATTTTATACATGGGTTCCCCTGTCCTCCCCCCTCCCTCCCTCACCCCCCTTCCCCTCATCCCCTCCCCTCCTTTCTCATGTCCTCCAGGACCAAGACTCCCTTGGGGATTCATTTAAACCTGGTGGATTCAGCACAGGCAGGTCCAGTACCCTCCTTCCAGACTGAGCATGTGTCCCTGTGTAAGCCCAAGGTTCCAAATAGCCAGCTCATGCACGAAGGACAGGTCCTGGTCCCACAGCCTGGATGCCTCCCAAACAGATCAAGCTATTCAATTGTCTCATTTATCCAGAAGGCCTGATCTAGCTGGGGGCTCTTCAGCTGTTGGTTCATAATTCAAGTGCTTCCATTCGATTGGCTATTTGTCCCTGTGGTTTTTGCAATCTTGGATTCAACAATTCACGCTCTTGCAGTCCCTCCTCTTTCTTGACAGTTGGATACCTGGAGCTCCACCTGGGGCCTGGCTGAGGATCTCTGCATCCACTTCCATCAGTTATCAGATGACTGTTAGGGTGTTTAGTCATCTGATCACCAGACTAGGTCAGATCAGGCTTTCTCTTCACCATTGCCAGCAGACTACAGAGGATATATCATTGTGGATTTTTGGGGACCTCTCAAGCACTCTGCCTATTCCTGTTCTCATGTGGTCTTCATTTATCATGGTCTGTTATTCCTCATTCTCTGTTTCTGTTCTTGATCCAGCTGGGATCTCCTGCTCCCCTAAGCTTTCTTTCCCTCAAATCTTGCCCTTCATTACTCACACTGTCATCCAGGTTGTTCATGTAGATCTCATCCATTTCTCTGTCTTTCCTAGGGTCCGGTTTTCTAGGTAGCCTCCCTGGAGTTGTAAGTAGCAGTCTAGTCATCTTTGTTTTACATCTAGTATCCTCCTATGAGTGAGTACATACTGGGTTTGTCCTTCTGAGTCTGGGTTACCTCACTCAGGATGATTTTTTCTAGATCCATCCATTTGCCTGCAAACCTCATGATGTCATTGTTTTTCTCTGCTAAATAGTACTCCATTGTGTATATGTACCATATTTTCTTTATCCATTCTTCAGTTGAAGGGCATCTAGGTTGTTTCCAGGTTCTGGCTATTACAAACAAAGCTGATATGAACATAGCTGAGCAAATGCCCTTGTGGTAAGATTGAGCATTCCTTGGGTATATGCCCAAGAGTGCTATAGCTGGGTCTTGGGGGAGATGGATTCCCAATTTTCTAAGGAAGTGCCATATTGATTTCCAAAGTGGCTGTACAAGCTTGCATTTCCCCCAGCAGTGGAGGAGAGTTCCCCTTGCTCCATATCCTCTCCAGCATAAGCTGTCTTCTGTGTTTTTGATCTTAGCCACTCTGACAGGTGTAAGGTGGTATCTCAGAGTCGCTTTTATTTGCATTTCCCGGATAGCACAGTAGGCAGCATGTCAGTCTCATAATCTGAAGGATGCTGCTCATCTTAAGACTGTCCTTTTGTCACTGCCATAGTTGAAGAATTCACCTGGCTGCTAAAAAGGGTTTAGGGGGATAAGCCCTTATGGTACTGTGACCACTGATGCTAAAAACAATTGTAAGGATGGCAACAGAAACTAGAACCCAGAAATATAGACTCCACCACCTTTAAGGATGCGACTAATACATTCATTTCCCAGATGAATTTCTACAGAGATGGAATTTAGAAAATCTTTAGGAAATATTCAACATCCTTAGCCACCAGGGAAGTACAAATCAAAACTACAATAAAATTTCATCTTACACATGTCAGAATGGCTAAGATCAATAATACAGGTGATAGTTTATGCTGATAAAATGTAGAATAAGGGAATACTCTTTTATTGCTGGTGGGAGTGCAAACTTGTACAGCCATATAGAAATCTATGTGGCAGTTACTTAGAAAGATTGGAGTAAGTCTATCTCTAGATCAAGAGATACTTTTGTTGGGCATATACCCAAAGGGCAACTAATCCTACCACATGACACTTGTTCACCATGTTTATTGCTGTTCTATTCACAAGAGGCAGAAATTAGAAACAATCTACATATCCCTTAACAGAAGAATAAATAAATAAAATATACATTATCACAAGGGAGTATTACTCAGCTGTTACAACAAATGACATCATGAAGTTTTCAGGCAAACGGATCAAGCTAGAAAAAATTATCCTGAATGAGGTAACTCAGACCCAGAAAGAAAAATATGGTATGTATTCACTTAGATGATATTAGCCTTAAGTAAGTGATAACAAAATGTGCTAACTAGTCTTATGTTAACACAAGACATACAAACTAGAGTTATCTGAAAGGAGAGAAACTCAGTGGAGCAAATGCCTCCATAAGATTCAGCCATAAGGCATTATGATTAGAGATTTATGAGGAGGGCCCAACCCCTTGTGGTTGGGCTTCCATCTCTGGGCTGGTGGTCCTGGATTCTATAAGAAAGCAGGATAACCATGCCATGGGAAGCAAGCTAGAAAGTAACACCCATCCATGGCTTCTACATCAGCTCCTGTCTCCAGATTCTTGCCCTGTTTGAGTTCCTGTCCTGATTTCCTTCAATGATGAGCAGCAATGTGCACATGTAATCCAAATAAACATTTTCCTCCCCAACTTGCTTTTATCCATGATGTTTCATCATAGCAATAGTAGCCCTGACTAAGACAAGTTGCTATCAAGAGTATGGTATTGCTGTGACAGATCCGATTTATGTTTTGGGGAGGATTTTGGAAGGACTTTGGAACTTGGGGCTCAAAAAGCCAATGAGTGTTGAGAGCTCATAGGGGTGTTCTGTGGGAGCTTAGAAAATCAGAATGTTAGAATAGTGCAGAAGATGGAGGACTGGCTTGTAAAGGTTCAGAAAGAAGCGTTAAGATTCAGTTGGGGCCATTTGATATTTTGAATTGAGATCCTGTAGTTTTATAGTTCTGAAGAGTCAGCCATAATTGACAGGAGACTGGCAACCTTGAAGGGAAACCTTTACATTATTGAGACAATTTATGGCGGTTATCTGGAGCTAAGAAAATTTGCAGTTATTAAGAAGAGACCAGCATCACTGAGGTTAAGTCTTCTGGGAAGTATTTCCTGAAAGCATGAGGAAGCTGTTTTCCAGAGGCAGTCAAGGTTGTACTTCCCGTTGGCAGCTAGACTTGGTTATATGTAAGAGTTGCCCAGGTGGTATTGATTTTGAAAGCATGAAGGGATCATAGAAAGCAGCTAAGGATTGACACTGTGAGATGCCAGGAGAGGCCATTGGTGAAGGTGCAACCTCAGTGGTAATTGAAGGCCCAGGATTGAAGGAGTCACACAAAGAAGTTGAGGCCTGGTACCATGAAGAGAGCCTATTGGAGACTACTGGCGGAAGTGCAGCCCCATTGCAGTTTTGAAAAGCCACTACCATGGGATGACCACCAAGAATAGTAGCAGCAGTGGAGTATAGCCAGCTAGAGCTTAGAAGACAAAGTGTGTGTAATGTAGAGGACAGAGCTGGAGAACTGGAAGAACCTCTTTGGAGGAGCCCATAAATAGTGAGTGAATATCAGATAATAAGGCATTCACCCAAAAAAAGACAAACACAGGAATCATACCTAGATCATCTCAAACCCAGATGCTTAAATGCCAGTGTAAGAACACAATCAAAACAGAAAGGGTAATATGACACCACCAGAGCCCAGCTTTCATAGGACAGCAAGACCTGAACAATCCAACACAGCTGAATCACAAGAAAATGACTTAAAACCAACTTTATGAAGATGATAGAGTTCCCTAAAGAGGAAATGGAAAAAATCCTTTAAAAATTAAGGAAAAGACAACCAAAAAATTGGAGGAAATCAATAAATCTCTTAAAGAATGCCAAGAAAACCAAGAAAAAAAAGAATTGATGGAAACAAATAAAATGGATCAAGACTTGAAAATGAATGTAGAAGCAATAGAAAAAACACAAGCTGAGAAAATTATAGAAATGGGAAACATTGGGTAAGTGAACAGGATTACAGATGTAAGCTTTACCAACAAAATACAAGAGGTGGAAGAGAGAAGTTCGGGTGTTGAAAATATGATAGAAGAAATAGATTCATTGGTCAAAGGAAATGTTAGAATCTAAACAATTCCTAACACAGAACATTCAGTAAATCTGAGACATAATGAAAAGAAGAAACCTAAGAACAATAGGAATAGAAGAAGGAGAAGAGTCCCTGCTCAAAGGCCCAGAAAATACACTCAAAAAAATCATACAAGAAAATATTCCCAACCTAAAGAAGGACATATCTATAAAGGTACAAGAAGCTTACAGAACACCAAATAGATTGGACCAGAAAAAAAAGTCCCCTTGCCACATAAGAAGCCAAACTCTTGTCTTCCTCAAGACCCAGCTGTAGCACTCTTGGGCCTATACCCAAGGAATGCTCAATCTTACCACAAGAACACATGCTCAGCTATGTTCATATCTCAATTCTGAACATCTATCCCCCCAAAATGAGGACATCCACATTTGTAAAAGAAACATTACTAAACATTAAATCACATATCAAAACCCACACATTAATAGTGGAAGACTTCAACACTCCACTCTGACCAATAGACAGGTCATCTAGACAGAAACTAAGCAGAGAAATAACAGAACTAACAGGCTTTATGACTCAAATGGAACTAACATATTTATAGAATATTTTACTCAAACACCAAAGAATATACTTTCTTCTCAGCACATCATGGAATCTTCTTAAAAACTGACTACATTCTCTGTCACAAAGTAAGTCTTAAAAAATACAAAAACAATGGAATAACATCTGTATCTTATATCACCATGTTAAAGTTGGAGTTCAACAACAAAGACTACAGAAATCCTACAAACTCATGGACACTGAACAACTCTCAACTGAATGGGTCAGGGAAGACGTAAAGGAATTAAAGACTTCCTAGAATTCAGTGAAAATGAATGCACAACACACCCAAACTTATGAGACATAGTGAAAGCAGTACTAAGAGGAAAGAACTTAGTGCCTACATAAAGTATTTGGAGAAATCTCAAACTAGTGACTAAACAGCACACCTAAAAGCTCTAGAATAAGAAGAAGTGAACACACCCTAGAGGAGTAGATGGCAGGAAATAAATTCAGGGCTGAAATCAATAAAATAGAAACAAAGATTCCCCACCCCCTCACCAAGCCAACCATCCCCTGCAGCATCAGTGACCACTGGAGCCATGCACCCACTCTGCACTGATTGGAAACAGGTAAGGCCTCATCTCTGGGCAGAGTTCTCTAGCCCCTAGACCCTGGGGGCACATTTTGTGCTCCTTCCCCCCCAGCCAGTGCATCCCCAGAGACTGGGCAGCAGATTCTTCCCCCACCCCCTGTCACCACACCAACCATCCCTGTGACATCAGTGACTATAGGAGCCATATGCCCACTCTGCACTGATTTGGAACTGTTAAGGCTCTGATCTCTGGACTGGGCAGACCAGATCTCTAGCCCCTAGGCCCAGGGGCACATTCTGTACCTCTCCCTTCAGCCATTGGAGCCCCAGGGACCAGGCAGCTGCATCTTCCCCTGTACCCTCACCAAACTAACCATCCCCTATGGAACCAGTGATCACTGAAGCCACATGCCCACCCTGCACCAATTGGGAACAGGTGAGGCCCTCATCTCTGGACTGGGCAGACCAGTTCTGTAGATCCTAGGCCCCAGTGGCACATTCCATGTCCCTTTTCCCCACCAGTGCAGCCTCAGATACTGGGCAGCAGATTCTTCCCCCATGCTCTGGAAAAACCAACTATCCCCTGTAACTCCAATGACCACCAGAGCCATATGCCCACCTGCCAGGGACAGCATATAAGATGCCTGATGTGCTGCCAGCAGAGATTGGAGGTGAGGGACCTGAGATTGTGAACCATCAACCCTCCGTGTGTTCCTCTCCAGATCTTCTGCTTAGCATGACTCTAGAGGGCCAAGGCAGAAATGCCTATGTGTCTTAAGGTCATGCTTTATGGCATGCACATGTCATGTTCTTCTCCATATAATTATTTTTTGTAATGCTGGTCTTTTTCTTCTAGCTGATCATCATGTTCTGTGTTCCTAGATCAATGGTGATTTCCATGATTCAGGAGAGGAGTGAAGTAAATTTCACAGGAAATTATACAGAAATGATCACCCAGGCTGGGGTTAAGGCAGTTATGCTGGTCATGGAAAAGAACCTGCAGCCTGGGGAAGCTTTTCAGGCTTGGATAAACTGTACTATATGTGTGGTCAGCTATAGCACATGATATGATGTGTATCAACACACTAGACCCAAATTGGTCATGATGATTAATTCAGTGTCTGAGGATATTCCAAGAGCATTGTGTAAAACTTGAGACCCTAAGGAGTATTGGCTGAAGACTATGGATGGAGTAACATATAGATGGGATGACAAACTAAAAGTGTGGGAACCTAGAATAGGAGAAAAATAGTGGCCTCCACCAAGAAAGGGAAATGACAATTTTAATCCAGATGTTTTGATTCCTCCTGAAGGAGTGTGGAGACAATGAGGCAATGGTTGAAGTGACTGCTGCAAGCTTTATTGGGCTCCTAGATTGAAAAGAGCTTCCAGGAAAGGTGATCTGCCTTTCATGGAAGCTCTAAAAATTGGATCAGGTCTTCCTTGAAATTGTTGGGATAAGAAACACAAAAGTCACTGACTTGAAGGGACAGATTTCTTGTCTGAGTTCATTGTGGCCCACCAGTCATGGAGCTTGGTGTTTACAGAAGGCTGTGTAGGAACTTAGGCAGTCTTGAGGTTGGAGCAGGCTGTGTGAGAAGGAAATGACTGGTATATTAACTACTGTTCTTATTTTTACCTTTTCTTGTGAAATTGCATGTTGCTAGCCTCTGGGTCAAGTGCTCAGAAGATTGTATAATCATTAATAATAAAAATAGATTATGCTTGCTTTGGTGTTAAGTTTGGGATAGATTTTGTGTTTAGTAAAAGATAAAGAAGAATATATTGGTGATTTTCTAAGAATAACCTTTGGAATCATGAGAACACTCCATATTGGGTGATTTCCCCTTTTTTTCTGCTTCCCCTTGCTTATGATAATAAAAGACTGAGGCTACCAAGGCAAAAGCAGAAGCTAAAGAAGCTGTAGCAAAGAAGCTACTTAGCAACTGCAGAAGCCCGAAGTGACCTGTCAGCTTACACAAGCACTGTCTCTGAGTCGTCACTTCCAGGTATCCCATCCTTAGTAATCCCAAAATTGCTGAGGCTGGTCCCTGGCACCAGTTGGGAACAGATAAGGTCCTGATCTTTGGACTAGCAGACCATATCTCTAGCCCTTAGGCCCCAGGGACACATTCCATGCTTCCCCAACCATGGTAGCCCCCAGAGACTGGGCAGCAGCTTCTTCTCCAGGCTCCCCCTCACCAAACCAACCATCTCCTGCAGCACCAGTGACCATGGGAACCAAAATCCCACCCTGCACTGATTTGGGACAGGTAAGGCTCAGATCTCTGGATTGGGCACACTAGTTCTCTAGTCCCTAGGCTCAGGGGCACACTCCATGCCCCCTCAGCAAGTGCAGACCCAGAGACTGAACAGCAGATAATTCCCCCACCCCTATTGCCAAACCAACCATCCCATGTGACACCAGTGGCCACTGGAGCCATAGGCCTACCCTGCACCAATTGGGAACAAGTAAGGCCAAGATCCCTGTACTGGGCAGACCAGGTTTCTAGCCCCTAGGCCCCGGGGACACATTCTGTGCCCCTCCTTCCCCAACCAGTGCAGCCCCAGAGACTGGGCAGCAGCTTCTTCTCCTGCCCTCTTCACCAAACCAACCATTCCCTGCAGCACCAGTGACCACTGGAACCATAAGCCCACCCTGCGCCAATTGGGACAAGATAAAGCCCCATATCTGGACTGGGAAGACCAGTTTTCTAGCCCCTGGACATTTTGGGTTATAACTTTGTTAGCTTTAATATTTTCTTCAACTGACAAATTTATTTCCCGTATCGTATCTTCGATGTCAGAGATTCTCTCTTCCATCTCATTCTGCTGGTTATGCTTGCATCTGTAATTCCTGTTTGCTTAGTCAGATTTTCTATTTCCAGCATTCCCTCAGTTTGTATCATTTTTATTGTCTCAATTTCAGTTTTCAAATCTTTAACTGTTTCTTTCACCTGTCTATTTGCTTTTTCTTGGCTTTCTTTGAAGGATTTGTTGATTTCTTCCAATTTTTTGTTTGTCTTTTCCTTGATTTCTTTAAGGGGTTTTTTCATTTTCTCTTTGAAGGCCTCTATAATATTCTTAAAGTCATTTTTAAGGTCAATTTCTTCTGCATTGGGATGATCAGATCTTGCTGATGTAGAACCACTAGTTTCTGGTGGTGCCATATTGGCCTTTATGTTGCTATTTTTGCACTGGCATCTCTCCATCTCTTTCTCTACTTGGTACAAGCAGTGTCTGTGTCTGAGGGAGCCTCTCTGGGTTCAGTTGACACTCTTAGTCCTCTTAGTCCATCTGAACTGTCAGGTTACATCTCATGGAGATGCTGTGGTATGGGAGGGTGGGTGGTTTTAGAGTGTGGAGTGGGGGATTATGATAGTCTGGCCTGCCTACAGGAGACCAGCCTGCTGGCCTGAGACTAGGTCTGTAATGGGTGGTGTTGTGTGGGGCATAGGGTTGTGTTCCTTGACCCAAATCCTGGAGACTGGGGTGATCCAGTAGAAGAACAAAGACTCACCACTTAGTCCAATCAGTGCTGGTGGGCTGTCTCAGGGAGAAGCTCTGGTCTTGGAGGGTGGGTGGGTAGGTGGGATTGGAGGGTGGGGAGGGGAAGGGTGGTAGTCCATTCTGCCTGCAGGAGACCTGCCTGCTGGTTGAGACTAGGTCTGAGGGTGGTAGTGTGTGGGTATGGGGTTGTGCCCCTCTGCCAGAAGCCTAGAGGCTAGGGTGGTCAGTTAGGAAAACAAAGACTCACCTCTTAGTCCAATTGGCACTAGCGGGCCCTGTCTTGGTGAAATTTTTCATGGGAGGAATTAGTTTTTTAAAAAAAGGGAAATATGAAGATACAAGAAACCTATAAAACACCAAAAATACTAGACCCCCCCCCAAAAAAGTACCCTTGCCACATAATAATTAAACAACTAAATGTACAGACTAAAGAAAGAATATTAAGAGCAGCAAAGGAAAAAGGCCAAGTGACTTATAAAGGCAAACCCATCAGAATAACACCAATTTCTCAATGGAGACTTTGAAAGCAAGAAGCACCTGGATAGATATAATGTAGATACTAAGAGACCATGGATGCCAGCATAGACTAATATACCCAGCAAAACTTTCAATCATCATAGAAGGAGTGAACAAGACATTCCAAGATAAAACCAGATATAAAACAATACAGACACTACCTAACAATGAAAGGCTGGGAAAAGATTTTTCAATCAAATGGTCTTAAGAAGCAAGCTGGTGTAGCCATCCTAATATCCAACAAAATTGACTTCAAACTAAAATCAATCAAAAGAGATCATGAAGGACATTACTTACTCATCACAGGAAAGAACCACCAAGATGAAATCTCAATTCTGAACATTTATGCCTCAAGCACAAAAGCACCCACATATGTAAAGGAAACATTACTAAAGCTCAAATCATCATGCACAAAACTTAAATCCAAGTGGATCAAAGACCTCAACATAAATCCAGCTACTCTGAACCTGATAGAAGAGAAAGTAGGACGTACTCTTGAATGCATTGGCACCAGAGATCACTTTCTAAATATACCACCAGTAGCACAGACACTGAGAGAAACAATCAATCAATGGGAGCTGTTGAAACTGAGAAGCTTTTGTAGAGCAAAGGACACGGTCAACAAGACAAAGCAACAGCCTACAGAATGGGAAAAGGTCTTCACCAACCCCACATCTGACAGAGGGCTGATATCCACAATATATAGAAGAACTCAAGAAATTAGACATCAAAATGCCCAACCGTCCAATTAAGAAATGGGCTATAGAACTAAACAGAGAATTCTCCACAGAGGAAGTTCAAATGGCTGAAAGACTTTTAAGGAATTGTTCAACATCCCTAATTATCTGGGAAATGCAAATCAAAACGACTCTGAGATACCACCTTATACCTGTCAGAATGGATAAGATCAAAAACACAGAAGACAGCTTATGCTGGAGAGCATGTGGAGCAAGGGGAACTCTCCTCCACTGTTGGTGGGAATGCAAGCTTGTACAGCCACTTTGGAAATCAATATGGCACTTCCTTAGAAAATTGGGAATCCATCTCCCCCAAGACCCAGCTATAGCACTCTTGGGCATATACCCAAGGAATGCTCAATCATACCAGAAGGGCATTTGCTCAGCTATGTTTGTATCAGCTTTGTTTGTAATAGGCAGAACCTGGAAACAACCTAGATGCCCTTCAACTGAAAAATGGATAAAGAAAATATGGTACATATATACAATGGAGTACTATTCAGCAGAGAAAAACAATGACATCATGAGGTTTTCAGACAAAGGGATGGATGTAGAAAAAAATCATCCTGAGTGAGGTAATCCAGACTCAGAAAGACAAACATGCCATGTATTCACTCATAGTAGGATACTAGATGTAAATCAAAGATGACTAGACTGCTATTTACAACTCCAGGGAGGCTACCTAAAAACAGGATCCTAAGAAAGACACTGGGATTGTCCCAATGACTGAGAAATGGATGAGATCTACATGAACAACCTGGATGAGAGTGGGAGTAATGAAGGGCCAGGTTCAAGGGAATGAAAGCTTAAGGGAGCAGGAGATCTCAGCTGGATCAAGAACAGAAAGGGAGAACAAGGACTAACAGACCATGATAAATGAAGACCACATGAGAACAGGAAGAAGCAAGGTGCTAGAAAGGTCCCCAGAAATCCACAATGACGCATCCACTATAGACTACTGGCAATGGTCAAGAGAAAGCCTGAACTGACCTAGTCTGGTGATCAGATGGCCAAACACCCTAACTGTTGTGCTGGAACTCTCATCCAATAACTGATGGAAGTGGATGCAGAGATCCTCAGCCAGGCCCCCAGTGGAGCTCCAGGACTCCAAATGTTGAGAAAAGAGGGACTGTAAGAGTGTGAATTGTTGAGAGAGTCAGCTGCACCTGGGTCCCACCACTGGACACAGGCCACTCCGGGAGGACCTGACCAACTTGGCCCCAGTTTCCTGCCAATTGGCGGGCCCTGCAGGAAGGCTCCCCTTTTCCTAGACTGCAGGCAGACACTGAAGTCTCCACACCCTGCCCCCACACCCATCTGCTGGAGACCCAAGCCATTTCCTGAGAATCAGAGACCAGCCCCAAGCTTCCATCCTGCCCTGGAACTCCCATCTGGACCAGACACCAGAGGAACTCCCATCTGGACAAGAGGAGCTCCCATCTGGACAAAATAAAGAGACATCAGGGACTTCCCGAGACTCAGAGTCCAGACCTCCAGCTCCTATCCAGCCAGCACTCTCATCTGGACCAGCGCTCCCATCTGGCCCAGAGCTTCCATCTGGACCAGAGAGAGGCTCCCTAAATCTGTCAACTCTCTCTGGACCAAGTACACTGATAAGACCAAGAACGAACACAAGAGGAGATGGGCAGACATCAAGGCAGAAGTACATACAACAAAATAAAGAGCAATACAGCATCACCAGAACCTAGCCCTTCTCCAACAGCTAGACCTGAACATCACAGAATGGAAGAAGAAGAAGAAAACAACCTTGTAAGTAACATCATGAAGAAGCTAGAGCCTTATATAGAAGAAATCAAAAATAAAGTAGAGGAACAGACAAACAAAAAATGGGAAGAATGCTATAAAAAACTAGAGGAAAGGACAATTAAAGCAGAGGAAAACAATAAATCCTTGAATGAAAATCATGAAAAAGCAAGGGAGACAATCCAAGACCTGAAGAGGGAAATAGAAATAATGAAGAAGACACTAGCAGAAGGAATGCTGGAAATAGAAAACCTGAGTAAACGAACAGGAACTTCAGAGGCAAGTATAACCAACAGAAGGCAAGAGATGGAAGAGAGGATCTCTGGTGTTGAAGATACGGTAGAAGAAATAGATTCATCAGTCAAAGAAAACACTAAAACCAATGAAGTCATGACCCAAAATGTCCAAGAAATTTGGGACACCATGAAAAGACCAAACCTATGAATAATAGGGATAGAGGAAGGAGAAGAATACCAACTCAAAGGCACAGAAAATATATTTAACAAGATCATAGAAGAAAACTTTCCCAACTTAAAGAAGATACAAGAAGCCTATAGAACACCAAACAGACTAGACCCCCCCAAAAAAGTCCCCTTGCCACATAATAATTAAACAACTAAACATACAGAATAAAGAAAGAATATTAAGGGCAGCAAAGGGAAAAGGCCAAGTGACTTATAAAGGCAAACCCATCAGAATAACACCTGATTTCTCAATGGAGACTTTGAAAGCCAGAAGGACCTGGACAGATATAATGCAGACACTAAGAGACCATGGATGCCAGCCTAGAGTAATATACCCAACAAAACTTTCAATCATCATAGATGGAGTGAACAAGACATTCCAAGACAAAACCAGATTTAAACAATACTTATCCACAAACCCAGCCCTACAGAAAGCACTAGAAGGAAAATTCCAACCTAAGGAAGTCAGACACATCCATGAAAACACAGGCAATAGATTACACCACAGCAGTAAACCCCAAAGAAGAGAAGTACACACACACTACCACCAAAAATTGAAAATAACAATAGGAACAAACAATCACTGGTCATTAATATCCCTTAATATCAATGGACTTAATTCACCTATAAAAAGACACAGACTAACAAAAACAGGACCCATCTTTCTGCTGCATACAAGAAACACACATCAAATTCAAAGACAGACACCTCCTAAGAATAAAAGGCTGGGAAAAGACTTTCCAATCAAATGGTCTTAAGAAGCAAGCTGGTGTAGCTATCCTAATATCCAGCAAAATAGACTTCAAACTAAAATCAATCAAAAGAGATGATGAAGGACATTACATACTCATCACAGGAAAGATCCACCAAGATGAAGTCTCAATTCTGAACATTTATGCCCCAAACACAAGGGCACCCACATATGTAAAAGAAACATTACTAAAGCTTAAATCACATATAAAACCCCACACATTAATAGTGGGAGACTTCAACAGCCCACTTTCACCTCTGGACAGATCGGCCAAATTGAAACTTAACAGAGACATAATGGCCTTAACTGATGTTATGGCTCAAATGGACTTAATCGATATCTACAGAACATTCCACCCAAACAAAAAAGAATATACCCTCTTCTCAGCACCCCATGGAACCTTCTCTAAAATTGACCACATACTTGGCCACAAAGCAAATCTCAACAGATACAAAACAATATGAATAACCCCCTCTGTTCGATCAGACCACCATGGTTTAAATTTAGATTTCAACAACAGAAAAAACTACAGAAATCCTACAATCTCATGGAAACTGAATAATGCTCAACTGAATCACCAATGGGTTAAGGAAGAAAGAAAGAAAGAAATTAAAGACTTCCTAGAGATCATGAAAATAAATACACCACATACCCAAACTTATGGGATACTATGAAAGCAGTGTTAAGAGGGAAATTCATAGAACTGAATGCCCACATAAAGAAGCTGGAGAAATCTCACACTAGTGACTTTGACAGCACACCTGAAAATCCTTGAACAGGAAGAAACAAAGTCTCCCAGGAGGAACAGACGCCAGGAAATTATCAAATTGAGAGCTGAAATCAATAAAATAGAAATAAAGGGAACAATACAAAAGATTAATGAAACAAAGAGTTGGTTCTTTGAGAAGATCAATAAGATAGACAAGCCCTTATCCAAACTAACCAAAAGACAAAGAGAGAGCATCCAAATTAACAAAATCAGAAATGAAAAGGGGGACATAACAACAGACAATGAGGAAATCCAGAAAATCATCAGGTCATACTTCAAAAACCTCTACTCCACAAAACTGGAAAATCTAAAAGAAATGGATAATTTTCTGGATAGGTACCACATACCAAAGTTAAATCAAGACCAGATAAACCATTTAAATAGTCCAATAACCCCTAAGGATATAGAATCAGTCATTAAAAGTCTCCCAACCAAAAAAAGCCCTGGACCTGATGGTTTCACTGCAGAATTCTACCAGATCTTCAAAGAAGACTTAATACCAATACTCTTTAAATTGTTCCACACAATAGAAGCAGAAGGTATATTACCAAACTCCTTCTATGAGGGTACAGCCACTTTGGAAATCAATATGGCGCTTCCTTAGAAAATTGGGAATCCATCTCCCCCAAGACTCAGCTATAGCACTCTTGGGCATATACCCAAGGAATGCTCAATCATACCAGAAGGGCATTTGCTCAGCTATGTTCATATCAGCTTTGTTTGTAGTAGGCAGAACCTGGAAACAACCTAGATGCCTTTCAACTGAAGAATGGATAAAGAAAATATTGTACATATACACAATGGAGTACTACTCAGCAGAGAAAAACAATGACATCATGAGGTTTTCACACAAATGGATGGATCTAGAAAAAATCATCCTGAGTGAGGTAATCCAGACTCAGAAGGTCAAACACAGTATGTACTCACTCATAGTAGGATACTAGATGTAAAAGAAAGATGACTAGACTGCTACACAACTCCAGGGAGGCTACCTAGAAAACGGGACCCTAGGAAAGACCCAAGGATCACCCAATGACAGAGAAATGGATGAGATCTACATGAACAACCTGGACGACAGTGGGAGTTATGAAAGGCAAGATTTGAGGGAAAGAAAGCTTAGGGGAGCAGGAGATCCCAGCTGGATCAAGAACAGAAACAGAGAATGAGGAATAACAGACCATGATAAATGAAGACCACAGGAGAACAGGAATAGGCAGAGTGCTTGAGAGGTCCCCAGAAATCCACAATGATATATCCTCTGTATTCTGCTGGCAATGGTTGAGAGATAGCCTGATCTGACCTAGTTCGGTGATCAGATGGCCAAACACCCTAACAGTCATCTTGGAACTCTCATCCAATAACTGATGGAAGTGGATGCCGAGATCCTCAGCCAGGCCCCAGGTGGAGCTCTAGGTGTCCAACTCTTGAGAAAGAGGGGGGTCTGCAAGAGCGTGAATTGTTGAATCCAAGATTGCAAAATGCACAGGGACAAATAACCAAATGAATGGAAGCACATGAATTATGAACCAAAGTCTGTGGAGCCCCCAGCTGGATCAGGCCCTCTGGATAAGTGAGACAATTGAATAGCTTGATCTGTTTGGGAGGCACCCAGGCTGTGGGACCAGGATCTGTCCTTATTGCATGAGCTGGCTGTTTGAAACCTTGGGCTTATACAAGGGACAGTTTGCTCAGTCTGGAAGGAGGTGACAGGACCTGCCTGTACTGAATCCACCAGGTTTAAATGAATCCCCAGGGGTGCCTTGATCCTGGGGGACATGGGAATGGGGGCGAGGGCCTGGGGGGAAGGTGGGGGTAGTGGCAGGAGGGGGCAGGACAGGGGAATCCATGGCTGATGTATAAAATTTAAAACACATAATAATAAAGAAAAAAAAAAGAAATCTGGCTTTTCTGAGCTAAAACATTAAAAAATAAAGAGTGTGATTGTTGAGACTAAGATTGGAAAAGCACAGGGACAAATAGCCAAACTAATGGAAACCCATGAATTGTGATCCAAAAGCTGTGGAGCCCCCAGCTGGATCAGGCCCTCTGGATAAGTGAGAAAATTGAATAGCTTGAAGTGTTTGAGAGGCACCCAGGCAGGGGGACCCAGACCTGTCCATAGTGCATGAGCTGGCTTTTTGGAACCTGGGGCATATCCGGGGACACTTTGCTCAGCTGGAAAGAGGGGACTGGACCTACCTGTACTGAATCCACCTGGTTGAATTGAATCCCCAGGGGAATCTTGGCCCTGGAGGAGATGGGAATGGAGGGGAGGGGCTGGGGGGAAGGCAGTATCAGGGGCCGGAGTGGGGAGGACAGGGTAACCCATAGCTGATATATAAGATTAAAACACAAATACAATTAAAAAATTAAAATAACAAACAGGATCCCCAGGCTCCTGTTTCAAGCTTCCTTGTGAATGGGTAGTCTGTGGACTGGCATAACAAGACAGATAGATAACCCAATCTGATATAGATATGATAGGATGAGAGGGTAGATTAATGAACTTACTTCTAAAGAGCAACAACTCATTTAAAATGTTTTACATTGGTATAGATTTTAGTCTGTTGATACAAATTTAAAGTTAATTTTGTTATACTATGTATATATTTCTACTCATGTTTAAGGTATTATGTTTGTATAGCTCATTTAAAATTGTAATGGATAATTAAAAACAGATTAATAATTAATCATCTGTGATAATCATACTCATAGCCATGTTAGTTAAGTCTTCTAGGTATACATAGAGATATTTCAGATAGACAGGTAATCTTCAAACACTTCAAAGGTCTACAGAATATGGCATTTAAAATATGTTTAAAATTTAGACTTTCTGGACAGTGAGACATATCTGCTCCTGGCAACACCGACTTACTTCAGAGACGAGGATGGGCATTGAAGACACTTCATATCTTATCTTCACCTTGTCAAAAATAGCCATTTGGGCAAGAAACTGTTCTTGCTTGGACTGCTTGATCGACTGTACGTGCAGGACCCATAGAAAGGTGACCACTGAACTTTGCTTGACAAAATGGTCCTTCAGGTTCCTGCTTTGCAGAGGAAACTGCCAGACATTCTACAGGACACTGAGAGAAGTGACCAAGAGACTCTAGCCCTGTGGGCTAAAAACAGATGCCCCAACTTTACAAAGGAACATTAGGTAACTGTCCAGGCTGCCAGCTGTCTCTGTCTACTCTTGCAAGACTCCTGAAAAATGTTTACATCCTTCTCCCGGTTCTCAGGTAATATTATATCCTTCTGAGGTCTTTGATGTGGTTGAAGACTAGATAGTTATAATTTCCTCAGTTATGATAAAAGATAAGTTAGATATAAAACCTTAGACTCACAAATATAAGATAGATAGGATATCTTCTTTAATATTGTAACTGTAATTCTTGCTTGATAATTGTTTTGTTATATGTAATTGTACTATGTAAAAGTTAAAACCTTCCTTAAAAAAAAAAGAAAAGGGGAAGTGCTGTGGATATCTCTCTGTGTAAATAAAGTTCAGATTGGTCAGTGGCCAGGCAGGAAGTATAGGCGGGACAAGAGAGAAGAGAATTCTGGGAAGTAGAACGTTGGAGAGAGACACCGCCAGCCACCGCCATGAGAAGCAACATGTAAAGACACCGGTAAGCCACAAGCCATGTGGCAAAGTATAGGTTAACAGAAATGGGTTAATTTAAGATAGAAGAAGTAGATAACAAGCAGCCTGCCACGGCCATTTAGTTTATAAGCAATATAAGTTTCTGTGTGCTTTCTTGGTTGGGTCTGAGCGACTATGGGACTGGCGGGTGAGAGAGATTTGTCCTGACTGGGCCAGGCAGGAAAACTCTAATTACACCAATCATTATCAGGAAATGGGCAAGGGCTGGGCGTACATACTGGAGAAACCCCCCGCCAGGACAGCATTTAATACTTCATCAAGAGAGAATGATTTGTGGTATGCAGCCAAGGACTCCCTGGGTGTCTAGTGCAAGGAATATAACTTAGGGTACAGTTTCAGGAAATGTCAGGGGGAACAGAAAGGGAAAAACTCAACAATCTGGTTAGTTGGTGTGGTGTGGGGGTCCAGCAGCTGGGCAAATGAACAAAGTGGAGTGGCAGTCGCAGGTCCAGTGAACTGTGGTACAGGTTTCCGGATCACTGGAAGAGCCTGTCTCATCACAGCACCACTGTAAGAATGATAAGCGGTGCTGGAGAACCAGGCCTGGGGAAGGAGCATGTACACAGAGAGAGAGAGAAAGATAGTGGGGGTAAAGAAAACAAAACAGAGAGAGAGAGAGAGAGAGAGAGAGAGAGAGAGAGAGAGAGAGAGAGAGAGAGAGAGAGAGGCCGGGGTAGGTTCTGTGTCTGGCTCTACATAGCTATGCCACACTTGTGCAGATATTGTGACCACACCGTGCATACATAATCACCAGTGCACACTTACAATGCAAGATGCAGGGCCTTTGCTTAGCTCCTGAACTGGGAATGTGCGGTCATGCATCTGGAATTTGGACAGTATCCTAACATTCATGTCTCATGTTGTAACACTCTTCAGATCTCCAACTCAGTTCAGCTTTGTTGACTGCAACAAACTTCTTTCTCTTGGGATGGTTACACTTCTTGTTAGTAGCTCTCCTTGGCAGGTATCCCATGATTCTAGGATCTGTAACATCTTGGAATATCCAAGGCTATCCAAACTTCAACATCACAGCTTCACACAATGGCCTCTTTACTTGACCTCCTGACACATGCCTGGCCTCAGTGGCTTTATTCCATAACTCTTTTCTTCTATCCTTAACTCTAAACTCAGAAACACATGGTCAAAGCTGCCAACTTCTGCTGTTTGCAGAGAGTGGGACATGACCCACCCACTCAATTACATCTACAGCAGCTTCTCTTTTTCACTGACTATACTTGGCTGTCCTGAAACTTTCTCAGTAGAACAGGCTGGCCTCAAACTCAGTGACCTGCTAGCCTTTGCCTCCCAAATGTTGGCATTAAAGGCAAGCACCACCACATCCTTTTCTAAGCTTTTCTTTAATTCCTTTTCATAAGTTGGAAATGTAGCTGGGTAGGATCTTCCCCTGAGCTCACCACTCCCTTTATTCCATTTGTAAGCTGTTTTTCTCCTTGAACACAGGATTTAGCTCCATTCCACTTCCTGGTGCTCCTTTTCTCCTCAAATTTTCCATTTTGTAATTTATCCTGCTCAGTTTGCTCCTTTTCATTATAAATTTTCATTAGAGTTACCACTAATCTCCTCATGGCAGAGTCTATACTAGGCTGTTTTGAGATTTCTTCTGCTAATGGAATTAATCCAAAACTCTTCACTTTAGCATTAGGCAGTAATCCAAAACTCTTCATTTTTGCCTTAGGCAGACTCTTCAGAGAAGGGCAAAAGGCAGCCACTTTTTTCAACAAAATATCACAATAATGATCTCTAGGCAACATACTAACATTCTTCTCTGAAAACTCTTGTGTTAAGACCCAACAGCTCAAATAAATCTTTGCACTGCTGTCTTTTATGCTCCTACCAGTACAGCCCACCAAGCAGTGTTTAAAGCATTCTAATGCTTTCATAACCCAAAGTACCAAAGTCCAAATTCCTCCAAACCAAAAAAAATGGCCAGGCCTATCACAGCAATACCCCAGTCCCTTGTACCAACTTCTGTTTTAGTTAGGGTTTCTATTGTTGTGAAGAGACACCATATCCACAGCAACTCTTATAAAGGAAAACATTTAATTGAGGTGGCTCACTTATAGTTCAGGGGTTCAGGCCATTATCATCATGGTGTGGAGCATGGTAGCATGCAGATAGACATAGTTCTGGCTACATTGATCAGAAGGCAACAGGAAGTGGACTGTGTTTCTGTGAGTAGATTCAGCAAAGAGTCTTCAAAACCCACCCCCACAGTGACATACTTCCTCCACAAGGCCACACCTACTCCAACAAAGCCATACCTCCTAATAGTGTCACCCTCTTTGGGGTTTCTTTCCAACCCTTCCACTACACTCCCTGGCCACCAAAGGCTTTAAGCCATATCATAATGCAAAAACACATTCAGTCCAACTTCAAAAGTCTCCATTATGGAATATTCCTTTATACTGTGTGAATATATGTCACTGTTAGTGGGTTAATAAAGAAACTCACTGGCCAATAGCTGGACAGGTAGAGGTTAGGCAGGAGTTGCAGAAAAAGAGAGCATGAAAAGGAGAGTATCAGAATCACAAAGATACATGGAGAGAAAGAGATGAACTTACTGTCCTGAGAAAAGGTTCCAAGCCATGTAGCAGAGCATAGATAAAAATGTTGACTAATTTAAAATATAAGAGTTAGCTAGTAACAAGCCTGAGCTATTGACTGGGCATTTATAATTAATAATAAGTCTCAGTCTAGTTATTTGGGAGCAGCTTCAGGGACACAGAGAAACAGTGCCTACACTCTTTGTCTATAAACTTGTCTCAAAGTCCAGTCTTTTCTGAGATTCATGGCAATGTCTTAAATGTAATCCCCTATAAAATTAAAATAAAAATGCAGATCACATACTTGCACCATATAATGGCACAGGATATACATTACCATTCAAAATTACAGGGAAGGGAGCATAGTAAGGAAATAATGGACCAATGTAATACCAAAAACCAAACTCCCAAATCTGCATTTCTATGTCTGATGTCTAAACACTCTTCAGATCTTCAACTCAGTTCAGCTTTGATGACTGCAACATACTTCTTTCTCTTGGCCTATTGCTACTCCCTGTTAGCAGTTCTCCTCGGCAAGTATCCCATGACTCTGACATTTCTAACATCTTGGGGTCTCCAAGGCAATCCAGGCTTTAAGTTCACAGCTTCATGCAATGGTCTTTCTAGACCTCCATTCAGGGACACTCCTTGACACATGCTTTGCCTCATCAGCTTTCCTAAATCTTGGTGGCAAATCCATAGCCCCTTCTTTTTATCCTTAACTTCAGAATGATGTGGCTGAAGCTGCCAACTTCTGCTGCTTACTCATGCTGGGACATGGCTGTCTTGTTCAATTACATCTTCACCAGCTTTCTGTATTTCACTGACTAAGCTTTGCTGTCCTGAAACTGGATCGCTAGATCAGGCTGGCCTCAAACTCAGAGATCGACCAGCCTCTGCCTTCCCATTGCTGAGATTAAAGGTGTGCACCACCATACCCAGCTCTAAGATTTTTTTTTTACTCCCTTTTCACAAGCTGGAAACTTACTTCAATGGGATCTTGCCCCAAGGTCACCACTCCCTTTATTCCATTTCTTAATCTATTTATCTCATTGAACACACTATTTAGCTGTATTTCACTTCTTGGCATCCCTTTTCTCAATCCATACATTTTGTATTTTCATTTGCTCAGATTGCTGCTTTTCATTATTAATCTTCGTTACAGTTACCACTAATAACCACAGGACAGTGTCTATACTATGCTGTTTTGAGATTTCCTCTGCCAACATAATTTCTGTTTTTTGATGGCTTTCTTAACCTCATAAGCTTGGCTTTCCTGAAACTCAATCTGTATAATAAGTTTTCTGTAACATTATATTAGGTTTCTCTGACAATGCAGGAAGCCAGATCATGCCAAATTGAAAAAGTAAAAGAACAGGTTTATTTGAGCAAAGAAACTCCCAGTGAGTCCTCTAGCCCCAGAGATTAGGGGCCGGAGAAATCACATGACTGAATAAAAGCAAGGAGTTTATATACCCTGTAGGCAAGGAGTGATGACATGTCCTCCACAAGCTGGGTTTGTGCCAAAACATGGTAAAAAAAAAAAAAAAACAACAAAAAAAAAACAAAACTACATGGTTTTTGGTCTTACATTGGTCCAGTATTTCCTTACTATGTTTCCTTCCCTGTATTTTTAAATGGAGGTCTTGGGCTACTGGCAACCTCAGGGGAGGAGCTTCCACAGCCACCAAGAATATAGGACTGTGCATTTTGGCACCTTTTTTGTTGATGGAGATTCTCTGAGAGGGTGAGGTTTTGAGAGAGAGAGGAATGGGGCTTTACAGATGAAGCAGGAGTGATCTAGAGGTTCCAGGCAAACATCCTGACCTTTTTGGGTATATGGGCACCAGTTCCAATCTTGCTACTTCCTGCTACATGGCATAATGTGGGAAAGCAGAGTCAGGAGTTAATGGGCTTATGCTCAGTGGGGCTATGGGTGAAGAAGCATTCAGTTAACCACTACCCTGGAGACCTCAGAAATTCATTCCTGGAGGAAGCAGAGAAGGCAAATTGCTATGAGAAAAAAAAATAGATTATTACCACTGGCCCTATGAATGGGAAGAGTGAAGATTGGAAGTAAGAATGGAATGGAGATATGCCCATTCCATTGAAAGACAAAGGTGAATGAGAAAGGCAAAAAAGCAGTTAGGCTTGACCATGATGGCCCCTCAATGGGGACATTCTTGAAAACCAGATGGTGAAGGGTCCCAGTTGCTGGACAGACCATTCATCCTGTCTCAGGAGCTTGGTAGATGAAGGGGTAGTAAGGATCGCAGTGTAGGGTCCTGTCCACCAGGGCTCTAGAGATTTAAAATATAACTGAGGAATATCCCAGGCCCTGGGGAGAGTGGGGCAGGCTCAGAAGCCATTGGGCCCATTGACATGTGGGTAGAGAGACAGCTGTCAGCATGTGTATGGAGAAGTTATCATATGAGGGAGAGGTAAGATAGGTACCTGGCCAGTGAAGTGGTCTCGGCCAAGAGGTGGTGTTTGAGGAGGAACAGCCTTCTGTAAAGGAACTAAAAAAAAAAAAAATCTTAGGCCTGTAGGAGAGTGTGGGATGGCCCAGATGTTGGGTAAGAGTAGTAGGGAGAAGGGAGAGCCAAGATAACTTGAGCTTTATGGAGAACTTGGTAAGTTGTTGTTTGATGAGTCCATTGGCCCTCTCAACCTTTCCCAAGAATTGTAGGTGGTAGGGGATGTGAGATTTCCAGGAGATGATGAGGGTTTTAGACACAAACTTGATGACCTTGGAAGTAAAAGTTGGGCTGTTGTCCATTTGGATGGTCTGTGGCATGCCAAACTGAGGAAATGATATGTTCAAGGAGTATCTGAGCCACCACATCTACTATTTCTTTGGAGGTGGGGAATGCCTCTTTCCATCTTGTAAAGGTGTCAACAAGAGATAGGAGATCACAGAGCCTTTAATGAGTAGACATGTGGGTGAAGTCAGTCCTTGCCAGGTTGATGTCCTCAGAACTGGTGCAAGGACTGGCATATCTGAAGGGCCCCCTGATGGTTGGTCTTGGCACACATTTGGCAGGAGGAATGGACCTGTAAAATATGGGTTTAAAGATAGGTGGGATCAAAGAGGGATTCTAAGAAATGGAACAAAACTTTGGGGCCTATATGTAAAGTTTGGTGGATGTCTGAAATGATGGAGAATGTCTGATCCTGGGGGAGGATGAAACAGTTAAGTAAAACCATCCACCTTTTGTCTATGTGGCTCCTTTATTCAGGAGTTTGTCCGTCTCTTCTGGTTGGTAACAGGGCTGATAGTATGATGTCAAAAGCAAAAATATGTCCTATAGATCTAGTGGAGCTAGGGGCTAGTTCCCAGGCTACTGAATCAGCCCTAGAATTGCCTAAGATCTTAGAAAACTGGTGTCCCTGGCAGTGGATTATGAATATCTCTGCAGGGAGATGGAGAGCCTCCAAGAGTTTGGCTATAAAAGGTCTGTTGACAATGGGAGTGCCCTTGGTAATGAGGATACATTTTTCCTTCCAAAGGAAAGGATTGGTATGGACTATTAAAAAGGCATATTTAGAGTCAGTGTAGATGTCATCCTATTGACCCTTAGCTATTTGGTGTGCTCTAGTCAAGGAGATTAATTTGGTCTTTTGTGAAGGGGTTTCCACTGGCAGGCAGTTTGCTGTTTTAGTGGAAGTGACCACTGCATAAGCTGCCTGGCAGTTTCTTGATCTGTCTATAAGAGAGTTTCCATCAACAAAGATGGTGAGTTGGGTGTCTGTGAGGAGACCAGGTTGGGGTGAGCATAGGACTCCATAGCCTCAGGGTAGGAGTGGGAGGGAGTATGAGAGAAGGACGGAACAAGGTTTAAGGCAGGGCAAGGGAATTTGGGGATTTTCTAAAAACAGTAAATGAAAAACCAGGACCCATGAGGGCCCAAAGAGGGATGACTCAGAAGGTCTGAGAGTTGGTAAGTGGAGTATACAGTGATTAGCTGAAACGGTGACCTTGAGGGCCTCCTGGGTGAGTTTGGCTGCTGCTACTAGGGATCTCAAACATGGCTGTCATCCATATATGGTGGGGTCTAGTTGTTTGGACAGAAAAGCAATGGCTCGATTTGAAGGCCCAACTGGTTGGGCTAGAACCCTGGTGGCCACTCCCACCTTTTCATTTGTAAAGAGGTGGTAGGGTCAGGTGGAGTGTGGGAGAGCTAGAATGGGAGTTTTTAGGATGGCATCCTGCAGTAAAAAGTGGTGGCAGGTGGTATCCAGGTGGGTGAGAGGCCCTGTGGGGGTTTCTACAGTTGCCTTGTACAGGGCCTTGGCCATGATGTCAAAGTTAGGAATCCAGTGATAGAAGAATCCTATCAGGTCCCAAAATGAGAGTATCTTGTCAGCTGTGGTCAGGGCTTTAAGTCCTGCAGAGCTCAGACTCAATCAGAGATGACAGTCTTAGACCCTGGGCTAAATGCCCAAATAACAACAATGGGGAAGCATAGCTAAGACTTAGATGGGAAAACTCAGTATCCCAGGGGCCAAGGTAGTTTAGGAGCAAAGAAGTGGTCCATTGGGACAGAGACAGAGAGGGACTACAAAGTAGGAGGTTGTCTACTGTAGAGAGCTGCGTACAGATGCACCTCAAAGATGGCGCCAGCTTCCACCCTCCACCTTCCCGATAGTGAGCGCTCTCTGTGATAAACAACTCCATATTTGGCTAAGGCAAAGATTCTGGCTTGCTTCCGCACACCTGGACCTATTGGTAGTGCCCACGTGGCATATCAGGGTTGGCTACCCAGTGATTGCTTAAGGCTGTGAGTGGTCCCCCCCCCCCCCCCCCCCCCCCCCCCCCCAGGTCAGAAGATTGTTCAAGGTCCTGAATAAACTGCTGAAAGAAGAGCCTGGTGGTGCGTCTTCCTTGCTGGCCGAGGCGGTCGCGGCAGTCTACATACTGGAGAAGTGTGCTAGGACTGGGGTCAAAGGTGGAAAGATCCCTGCCCAAGGCTTGGCCAAAGAAATGGGGCCATCTCAAGACCCTGAGGGAGAACAGTCCATGTGAGCTGTCTGGTGGAACATGTGTCAGGGTCCTCCTAGGTGAAGGCAAAGAGAAAATATGCATCAGAGTGTAGAGGGACAATTAAAAAGGCACCTTTTAGATCCAGGACAGTAAAGTGGAAAGCTGTAGGTGGAATATTAAAGAGAAGGGTGTAAGAGTTGGTGACCAATGGGTGGGCTAAAATAACTACCTCACTAATGAGACAGTGGTCCTGAACTAAGCAGTAAGCACTGGAGGGGCTTATGCACAGGGAGAATGGGAGTGTTGTAAGGCGATTCCATAGGGATTAACAGTCCCTGAGAAAGGAGGTGGGTAATAATGGGTTTGAGGGTTTGCTTATGGATTTCAGAAATAGGAAACAGGGGGTCTGGAAGGGAAGGAGGAGGGGTCCTTAAGGTAGACTAGGACTGATTGGTGGTGAATAGAACCATCAGGGTGGAGATATCCCATACTTGGGGGGGTCAACTGGATCTGAGAGGGAAAAGACCTGGCAGTATGGAGTAGGGACCTGTAGGGCAATTGAGGGAAGAAGATGGGAGTCAGAGAGTGTGTGGAGGCCAAGGAGAGGGTGGTCCCAAATCATCTGAGGATATCATGGCTAAGTAAAAGTACCAGACAAATGGATATGACTAGAAAAGTGTGTGAGAAAAATCATCCTGCAAGAATGCAGGGAAGTAGCAGGGGGTCCCATTTACCCTAGGACAGATATTGCCAAAGGAACTATAAGACCCAAATGAGAAGTCAAGAAAGAAAATGTAGACCCCATGTTCATGTGGAAGGTAATGGACTTACCTGATACCTGGAGCATTACCCTAGGCTTGGTGAGGGTAATGGGAGTCTCTGCACCTGGGTCCCATCACTTGTTCACCAAGAGTTTCAGATACCTGTGCTGGTGGGACTGGGTCTCCATGCCACAGCATAGAAGATGAGCTCACATGGAGGCATTCCAACTTCCAGTGGCCAGGCTGATGGCAGAAAGGGCATAGCCTTGTTAGCAGCCAAGTGTTGGAGCAGCATCAGGACTAATGGCCTTACTGGCCACATTTGAAACAGGCTGCTGGTAGAGTTGACTTTGGCTGGGCTCCAGTGGGATGGAGCCTTGTGGATTTACCTTGCTCCCTTTGTGGGTGTGCTGATGGCCTCAGGGCAGCTGCTAAGGCATGAGCTTGAAGCATAGCCTTCTGCTGCTGTGGAGCCTGTCAGGAAGACTCAGCTGCCTCCTCCTGGGTGTTAAAAACCTTAAAGGCTATTTCACAAATTCCTGTAAGAGGGTTTGGGGTCCATCCTCAGCCTTTTAAAAAAATTCTTTCTAATATCTGGTGATGAATTAAGTGGGTAGCCAGGACCATCGCTCCTGCTGGGGAGGCTGAATCAAGGCAAGTATATTGAATGATCTCTTGTAATAGATTTAGAAAAATGGCTGGATTTTCATCAGCTCACTGTGTAATCTCTTAGAGCTTGTCAAAATTAACAACTTTGTTTGAGACCACCTCCATACCCTAAAGAAGGCAGTGGACCATGAGGTCATCCCTTCTCTGGCAGCCATTTTGACCTGGCTGGTAGTCCCAGTTGTGTTCCATAGCCAACACTGCCATGTCACCCACAGGGACCATATTGTCCACTAGGTGGGTCTGGTCTGCATACTGTCTAGCTGCTACCTGAACCTGACCTTGCTCCTTGGGAGTGAGAGTGGAGGCCTGGATAGCATAAAGGCCATGCTAGGTCACGTCATAGCCTTGAGAAAGACAACAGAATTCAATGATGTAGACAGAAGGATTAGTAGAAAAGTAGCCCAACCACTTTTCAATCTGTAAGAGGTGAAAGGGATATGGACTTGAACAATTTCCTCAGTTTTGGCTACCTCTTGGAGAGGGCAGAGGAGGGCAGGGGTCTGCTGAGACGAAGTATGAGAAGCCATCAGGGAGGATTCAAAGGAAGTAGGTCAGTGTGTGAATGGGGACTAGTGGGCAGACTGTGGCATTATAGAATGGAGAGGGGATAGGGAAGAAGGAGGGGCAGTGGGAGGGAGAGGGAGAGAGGAAGGTGGGTAAGGAGAAGGAGGTTGTCACTCAGCCTTTGTCCCAGAGAGAAAGAAGGGGGGAGGGATGAGTAAAGGGAAGAAGGTTGGCCACTAAGTAGAGCATGTGGCAGTGTAGGGGGGTAAGGGTAAGCAGGGTTGGGTGAAGGGGCAGGGATACCAATGACTCAGGTAGCTCAATCAGGGTGGAGGGCTCGGGGTTCAAGTCCCCAGATAAATTGGAGTCTGGAGGCACCACAACCCTAGCCAACAAACCTGGACGATTGAGTGCTGCCTACAGAGGGAGGAGCAGGAATGCAGAACCCCAAAGCCCTTGATGTAAGGAAGTTCAGACCACTTGTCTGTATGTGGCAGAAAGTCTCAAGATCACAGAGGATGTTAAAGTCAAGAGTTTCCTGTGGTGGCCATCTTGACTTATTATCAAGTGTGTATTGAGGCCAGGCCACAGAACAAAAGAAAACCAGGCATTTGGACATATGATATCAGACAGCCCCAATTTGGATAAACTTTGCAGCAGACACCACAGAGGTGACTGAGGATTGGGTTTAGACCTATGTTGTCCATTTCCAAGCCTGTGCTGGAGACTGAAGACTAGGACGAGGTGTCCTCTGTGATAGCCCAGGGTAGAGCAGTGGGGTTGGGGGTAGCCTTTGGGAAGGGCAGCTCCTTAACACAAACGTCCTCCAGAACAGATTGCATTTTCTATGGAAATGAATTGGGCTTGCCCCGGTGTGGCTGTGTCTTATCAGGGGATCTTCTGGATCTTTGACCCAGAAGAGATTTTGACCCAGAAGAGTTGCCCGGAACATCTGTAGGTAGTGGTTTAGAAATGGGTGACTTACTCCAAGTCAAAAGTCAATCATGTCTGGCAGAGAGGAAGAAAAAGGGAGAGGAGTCTCACATGGTTGGGGGACCTGGTCCACCCAGCAGAAAGGCTCAACCTCCCAGGGTTTTGGCACCAAGATAATAGGTTTTCTATAGCTTGATAATAGGTTTCTCTGACGATGCAGGAAGCTAGATCAAGCTGAATTGAAAAAGTAAAAGGACAGGTTTATTTGAGCAAAGAAACTCCCAGTGAGTCCTCTAGCCCCAGAGAACAGGGGCTGGAGAAGTCACATGACCAAACTCAAGCAGGGAGCTTATATGCCCAGTAGGCAAGGGGTGATGACATGTTCTCTACAAGTTGGGTTTATGCCCAAGAAACAGTCAAAAGCTGACTGCTTTGGGCAGGGTCTTGGGATACTGGCAACTTCAGGGTAGGAACTTCTGCAGCCACAAAGAATGTGGAACTGGACTTTTGGGCACATTTTCTTTGCTGGAGATTTTCTGGGAGGGTGGGGTTTGGAGAGAGATTAATGGGACTTTTCAGGTCAAGCAAGAATGACCTGGGGGTTCCAGCCAAACATTGTAGACCAGGCTGACCTCAAACTCAGAGATCCATCTGCCTTTGCCTTTGAAATGTTGGGATAAAAAGGCATCCACCACGACACACAGATATAAGATCTTTTTTTAATTCCTTCACATGTTGGAAGCTTAGCCCTGAGGTCAACATTCCCTTTATTCCATTCAACATCAGGATTTTCTTTAATCTGTTTATTGTCTTGAACACAGGACACAGGTCCACTATACTTTCTAAAGCATGATCCTAATTAGTCTCATCTATAAAAACCAGGAATTAGATATTTTGGTAAAAACTGAAAGATCAGAGAAGCAAATGAGCAGCCATAGTCACTTCTTACCTCTGCAAATCCTCAGACCAAAAGGCAAGGGTCCCATATCCTGTCTCCACCTGCCTTATATTCCTGTCTCTACTTCCAGATTGTGCTGGGATTAAAGACATAAGCCTCCCAAGTGCTGGGTTTAAAGGATGAGCCACCACCACCTAACTCTATGGTTAACTGGTGCCTAGCTCTGCCCTCTGATCTCCAGGCAAGCTTTATTTGTCAAAACACAAACAAAATACCATATAACTACTTTTCTCCTCAAATTGTACATTTTGTAACTTTCCTTTTCCCAGCTTGCTCCTTTTTATTATAGCTCTTAATAAGAGTGAACACTAATATCCACACAACATAGTCAATTCTAGGCTGTTTAGAGATGTTCACCAATGAAGCTGTCAATCCATAATTATTCAATTTAGCCTCAGACAGATTTTTTTAGATAAGGGTAGAAAGCAGCCATATTTTTCACCAAAATATCACAAGAACAGTCTCTAGGCCATATGTGGACTTACAGAATGCTTCATCCACCATCAATACCATTTAATATAGCATTGCTTCTGACCCAGAACCTCACTTAACAAACAGAAAAGTGCTGTGGGACAATGCTGTTACACACTGTAAATATTTGTCACTCCAATTGGTTTAATAAAATGCTGATTGGCCGGTAGCTAGGCAGGAAGTATAGGCAGGATGACTAGGAGAATTCTGGGAAGAGGAAGGGTGGAGTCAGGAGTTGCTAGCCAGAGACAGAGGAAACAAGATGAGAATACCACACGTGCCACACTGAGAAAAGTTATCAAGTCACGTGGCTAAACATAGATAGGAATTATGGGCTAATTTAAGTGTAAGATCTAGTTAGTAATAAGCCTGAGCTACTGGATGAGCATTTATAAGTAATATTAAGCCACTGAGTCAATTATTTGGGAAGCAGCTGCTGAGTATTTGGGAGTTGCTGGTGGGAGAGAAACTTCTGCCCACAGAGAAGTGTGACAGTGATCCTGCTGTCATGGAATTCACTGATCTTCATGTTTCCCACCATCATGAAGCAGATGATGATCTTTTGAAAAATACAAGTACAACACTAATAGGTGCTACTAGCCTGAAAGGGTTCTCCTGAAGGTGGTATATGCTTTTAATCAACATCCAATATATGGTGTGGTTTCTCCCATAGCCAGGATTCATGGGTCCAGGAATCAAGGAGCAGAAATGGAAATGGGTTTACTCATTATCACCCCTAATGAACCACTAGGAAAATTTTTGTTTTCTTTTTCTATGACCTTAAGTTTTGCTGTCCTAGAAATTATGGACCCAGATGAAGGGAGCCCTCCTGCCAGGAGACATAACTAATATCCCACTGAAATGGAAGCTCAGACATTCCCGTGGCCATTTTAGGCTTCTGATATCCTTACAGCTACAGACTAAGAAAGGAATAACAGTGCTAGAAGGGGGGATTGATCTGGACTACCAAGGCAAAATTGGATTGCTTCTCTACAATGGAAAATTATGTTTGGAGTGCAGTAAGTCCTTTAGGGTTACCTTGACATTACCATGTACTGTAATTAAAGTTAATGTGAAACTATAACAAGGCAGGATGGCAAAGGGTCCAGACCCTCCAGGAATGAAGATATGTGTAACAAGCTTTGTTGTTGGCCACCAGCTCACAAATAACAACATGGGGACTTCTATTAATTATGAAAGCTTGGCCTTAGCTTTGGCTTGTCCCGCTAGCTCTTATAACTTAAATTAACCCATTTATATTAATCTATGTTTTATTTTGTGGCCTTTTAGCTTTCTTTCATTCTGTATGTCTGACTCCCTCCATGTCTTATTAGTGTCTCCTGCACACCTGAATTTATTTCCTAATGTCTAGAAATCCTGCCTATACCTCCTGCCTACCTATTGACCATTCAGCTCTTTATTAAACCAATCACAGTAATATATCTTCACACAATGTACAAATATCTCACAACATGTATGAGTTAGTCCTCCAGAAAAAGATTCAAGACATTCTAAGATATTTGGTAAAGGTGGAGGAAAATACAGAATGGATAGTAGAGGAAGGCAGTGTTGTGGGAATCTTTCTGGAATAAGCACCCCAACACCAATGAGAGTGAAAGAGAGATATCACTGGTAGATCAAAGCAATGGTAGTTTCTGAAAGACCTCATTCTCAGGTCCTTTGCATGCTCATTTTATACTAAATCAAAAAGGTGGGGTGGGGTGGGTAAGGGAGACTTTACAGAAGTGTCCATGGCAGTCAGCAGGTTGCCAATGGCAATAACCATTGTTTTGGCTACTTCTCCAAGTCATTCTGTTCCAGGTAGCAAATGAAATTATGCTTGGCAAACAGGAAGTACAAGCAGTGCTTCAAGTAATCATTAAATAAATCATTAAATATCTAATAATTGTTTTTAACCTTATTCTTCAGTAGTAATAAATGCCAGTTAAGGACACATGACCAGTTACAGAAATGAATATTGTGATTGATATGAATGTTCCTGGCCTATTTTATAAAGAACATGTTTGTGTGTATTCATATACATTAACCAGGTATTTGTGTTTTATTTCCTCTTATTTTTTGATCATGTAATGCACCATAGATTGAGATGATATCAGTGGTTATTATCTTATTTTTTTTAAGCTGAGGATTGAACCCAGGGCCTTGTGCTTGCTAGGCAAGTGCTCTACCACTGAGCTAAATCCCCAACCCTATCATGTTTTAAGTTATAAGACACTAAGAGACTAAGCATTCCCATATATTTACCCCTATATGCTCTTTCAAATACTGTAGTATTGTGTTCCCCAAAATATTGTACGGGTAATAAACTTATCTGGGGTCAGAGAACAGACAGCCACTATAACAAAGCCAAAAATGGTGGCTAGAAAATGGGTCAGAGCAAGCCATAGCAGAAGTTGTGCGGTGGTGGTGCACACCTTTAATCCCAGCACTTGGGAGGCAGAGCCAGGTGGATCTCTGAGTTCAAGACCACTTTAGAAACAGCTAGGCATGGTGACACAGCCTTTAATCCCAGAAATCCAGGCTTTAATCCCAGGGAGTGATAGCAGAAAGCAGAAAGGTATATAAGGCCTGAGGACCAGGAACTAAGTTAAGCATTTGGCTGGATTAGCATTCAGGCTTTGGAGCAGCACAGTTCAGCTGAGATTCATGTGGAGGAGGACTCAGAAGCTTCCAGCCTGAAGAAACAGGATCAGCTGAGAAACTGGTGAGGTGAGAAAGCTGTGGCTTGTTCTGCTTCTTTGATCTTCCAGCATTCACCCCAATAACTGGCCTCAGGTTTGATTTTATTAATAAGAACCTTTAAGATTCATGCAACAAAATACATATCCTATTTTTTATCCACTGCTGTTACATGCACACACACACACACACACACGTATATATACTCCTAAATATAAACTGCTCAGTCTGTATAATGTTACTTGTGTGTATGTTTCCAAGGCTCATCATTTGGTATTAGATAACCAATTGGCGACTCTTTCTAGGGGAAGGCTATATTTTCCCACTCTCACCACTTTTTAGTTGATTGTAGCTCTTCGTGTAAGATCAAGGCCTCATGGCATTTTGCACAACCACTTTTGCATGTCTATTGTCTTGTTCAGCTCATGTTTATGTAGTCATGTTTGTGAGACTTCATGTGTGTAGGGAAAGGGGGCTGGCTAAAGAAACCCACCCTGACCCTGGGGCCCAGAATTAGGGAAAGATGGTTCAGATAAGGCCAGTGAGAGAAACACAGTTTAGCTCTGTCCAACTGACTTGTGAAATCAACCAATCACAGAGCAGAACAGCAGAATCCTGGCCCTAGGGCTCAGGACCAGGGAAAGAAACACAGCCTGTGTATGGGACCTGGGCCAGAGAAATGAACCAAGGAAACATACCCTGACTCTGAAACCAGTACCAAAGAAACACTCTTGGCCCCTAGACTCATGTGCCCTGCCCTTAGAGGTAGTGTCAAAAAGCTAAGTGAGGCCAGTGAGAGAAACACAGTTAAGTTAAGATCAGAGCCATCTCTACCCCTGTCCAACTGACTTGTGAAATCAACCAATTACAGAGCAGGACAGCAGAATCCTGGCTCTAGAGCCCAAGACCAGGGAAAGAAACACAGTCTGTGTTTGGGACCTGAGCCAGAGAAATGAACACTTTATCCCCAAACCCAGAACCCAGGAAATATGCCCTGACTCTGAAACTTGTACCAAAATAACACTCTTGGCCCATAGAATCAAGAGTCAGTGAAAGAAATGTGCCCTGGCCTTAGAGGTAGTGTCAAAAAGCCAAGAAAGGCCAATGAAAGAAAGCCAGTTTGGCCCTGAATAACCATAGCCAACTAAAATGAGGGCTTCTCATGCCTGGTGTTTTTGTAGGAGGCCTCTGAATCCTGTAGAGAGCATTGTGAATCTAAGCAAGAAAATTTCAACTATATGTGTATATTTATAGAGACTTATGAATATTATAGATGAGTATTACATGCTTTTTGTAATTAATAGTATGTTCCTTATGACTTTTCGAGATGTCTTTACTGTTATTTTTCTCTCTCCCCTTGTTTACTCACTTCCCAGATTATATCACTTGTACCATTATTCCATTCTTTATTGCTCCCCAAGTCTCCTACCCCAATAATGATCTCTTTTTGATTTACTGTGTTTTGTAGTTACTTCAGGGTATGTACTCACCTGTGAAGATTTGGATTAGAAGCACTGGATGAAAGAACACAGATATTTGTTTTCTGGGCCTAGGTTACCTCACTCAGTACCCTCTTTTCTAATTCTATCCCCCTACCTTCAAAGTTTATAATTTCATTTTTCTTTTCAGCCAAATATTTCATAGTGTATATGTACCACATTTTCATTTCATCCATTGTTGGTTGAAGAACATTTAGGTTGTTTCCATTTCCTAGCTATTGAAAAAGAACTGCAAGAAATGTGGTTGAGCAAGTGTCTGTAGGGTATTATGTCAAGTCTTTTGCGGATGCCAAGTGTAGTATAGCTGGATCAAATGGTATGTTTATTTTTACCTTTTTGAGGATTCTCCACATTGATTTCCATCATTACCATACTACGTTGCAGTTCCATTAGTGAATGAGGGTTTGCTTTTCCCTACATACCCTCCAGCATTTGTTGTCCACTGTTTTGTTGATCTTGCCATTCTGATGGAGTAAGATGAAATCACAAAGTTTTTTTTTCTATTATTCTTTTATTGAGAATACTTTTTTCATAAAATATATTCTAACTAGTTTCCCTTCCCTCAACTCCTCTGGATCTTCCCCATCAGAATCCATACACTTTCTGTCTCAAATAGAAACATCTAAACAAAAGGTATATAAAAATAATAATAAAATAAATAAAGGTAAAAGAAAAACATACTGGAATAGGAAAAAAAAAACAACCGAAGAAAAAGAGAAAAATAAAAAAAAAACACAAGAGACAAATATAGACACAGAGACGCATGCATTCTTGCACAGAGAAATCCCATTAAAAAACAACAGAAGACATAATATATTAGCAAAGAACATGTAAGAAGAAACAGGTGGGGGCTGTGACAAAACATTATGAGACAAAGACACCCCCCCAAAGATGCCATTGAGTTCATTTTCTATTGGCCATCTAATCCTGCCCTTTAGTGTGGTTTGTATCCTCAGTAATACTATATTGGAGGAAATTAATTTAACATTTGTGAGTACCCAATAGGAGACAGCTTTTGAGCTAGGTTTGGGGACCTGCATCCTCTTTCCCTCTCAATGCTGGGACCCCATCTGGCCCCATGCAGACTCTATGCATACTGTGAGTTCACACGTGCATTGTTCCTGCTATGTTTAGAGGACCTTGTTTACTTGGTGTCCTCCACAACCCCTGGCTCTCAAAATCTTTCCAACTTCTCTTTCACAGGGTTCCCTGAGCCCTGAGGGGAAGAATTTGATGAAGACATCCCACTTACAACTGAATGTTCCAAGGTGTCTTAATCTTAGCACCTTGTTCAGCTCTGGGTTTTTGTATTTGTTCCCATGAACTGCAGAAAGAAACTTATTTGATGATGGCTGAGAAAGGCACTGATCTATGAGTATAGTAAGTGTCATTAAGAATCATTTTATGGCACATTCCTTTAGCAGAAAAGCAGTAGTTCAATTTCTCATAGATCCCTAACTAGTCTCAGGTTCTAGGCCTCAGAAGCATTGTTGGGGATAGGTTCCATCTCATGGAGTGGACCTCAAATCTAATCAGGTACTGGTTGGTTACTCCCACAAGCATTGAGTCTCTATTGCACTAACACATCTTACAAGAAGGTTATTATTGCAGAACAAAAAGTTTGTAGCTGGGATAGTGTTAACTATCTCCTTTGATAGTATCCAGAGTACTATGAGCACTAGTTCCTAGATGTGGAGGATCTAGGTAGGCACCAGCTTGAATTCTCCAAGTTCAATGAGTTGTGTAGGTATTATTATTATTATTATTTTTATTATTATTATTATTATTATTATTTTTAGCTGAGGACCGAACCCAGGGCCTTGCGCTTGCTAGGCAAGCGCTCTACCACTAAGCTAAATCCCCAACCTGAGTTGTGTAGGTATTATCTTCAGTGTGGGAGCCCGTTTTGGGGTTCCTCATGGCTTTACCCAGCAGGTCTGCATAGAGGATGATTAGGGCCATGGGCCTGAGTGCAGGTGTCTATCTGAAATGGTCTGCACTTGGCTGTACTGGGGGAGGAGGTCTTTTGCTCCACCCACTTGGCATCTCTATAAATACCCTGGGGCAGAGACAGGGTCCATTGGAAAAGGTTCCAGGCCCTCTTGAGGCTATCCTGTATTTTCTATCTGTTTATCTCCGCACTATAAATCTTTCTAATATTTCCTGCTGCTCACACTCAAGAAAACTCTGGGGAGCCGTGGGGTTGGTGGGTAAATGCTCCACAGAACAGGGACTAAAGAAAAAAAGGGGGGGACCCAAAGACAGAAAGGGGGGACCCAAAGACGGAAAGGGGGAACCCAAAGACAGAAAGGGGGGACCCAAAGACGGAAAGGGGGGACCCAAAGACGGAAAGGGGGGACCCAAAGACGGAAAGGGGGGACCCAAAGATGGAAAGGGGGGACCCAAAGACGGAAAGGGGGGACCCAAAGACGGAAAGGGGGGACCCAAAGATGGAAAAGGGGGGACCCCAAAGATGAAGGAAAATAAGTTTTATTACAGTTTCTGGCAAAAGTGTGAATCAGCCCTGCCAGTGGAAAGTGGCATGCCAGTGTTATGTTATATATATATATGTATATGAAGGGCAGGGGTTTTATTCTCGAGAATAAAGGAAAACAGACTGGAAGGCTGTCTGATGCTGCAGTGCAAAATTCCCTTCTGTCAAAATTTTCTATCTTCTATCCCTTTCTCAATTTCTGTGGAAAATATAAGGCATAGTGTAGTAATATAGTATAAAAAAACTTAGAAGTGTAAGATCATGTAGAAAAAATAAGTAAGGCAACTAGACAGAAAAACTCCAATTTTCTAACTTTGGGGGCTATGAACACAAACTGGGGAAGAAAAAAAAACCTTTCTTTGAGCTTTTCTGGTAGTAAAAAAGCTCTTCTTTGAGCTTATGGGGAAGAAAAAGTTTCCTATGGAAGCTTCTGACATGGGGACAGCTGAAATGCTAAGTCCAAGCAGCAGGAGAAAGTGATTTCTCCCTGAGGCAAAAATGGGGGTGTAAAAAGCCAAAATTTAAAGTTGGGAAGTTTTGGGAAAAGTTGGTCTTTCTCTTCTGGGGAAAAAAAATCTCTTTAACTAAAAAGGTTTTCTTGAAAAATTTTGGGGAGAAATCTCTAAAAAGCCTTAATCTTTCTCCCTCAAAAAACATAATTATTCTCAAAAGGTGTTAAACTTAAAAACTAAAGCCTTTAACTTTCTCAAAAGGACAAAAATTTGAATCACCTGGAGATATTAGTGTGAGACTTACCTGTGAGTCACTTTAAGAAAAACAAAAACCTCGGTCAAAATGGGGCAGGAAAATAGGAAGCCAATCTTCCAAGAGTCACTTAGTCTTTCTAAGACTAAAAAACAAAGGCGTTAAGGTGGAACTACAACAAGTACAGAGGTTCTTAAAGTTTGTAGAGGAATTGTGTCCCTGGTTTTCTGATTATGGGAAGCTTAATGAGGATTCCTGGGAAAGAATTGGAGTTGAAATGCAAAAATATTATGAAAAACATGGGCCAGAAAAGATTCCTGTGGAAGCCCTTGGCCTGTGGGCATTGATCCAGGATAATTTAGATCCTAACTCTGAAAAGCAGGAGGGATTGTTCCCTAAGGCAGATGAGGTGGAGACAAAACACTCTGCTCTGCCAGCAGAACCGGAAAACCCTTGTACAAAACTGTTTAAACAGGGTCCGGTTTCTCTAGGCCATGACACTAAGTTTAAGGAACAAAAATTTTGGAATAACTTGAAAAGCCTAGTAACTTCTCTCACTCAAAAAAACAGGAATTCTCCAAGTCTCTCCTCTTCCCTCCATAGGGGTAGAATTAGACTCACCTGGGGAGGCGTCTTTTAGAATGGAAAAGCCACCTGTAATTGCCATAGTGCAGAGATCCTCTGAGGCAATGCGAACCCTCTCTATCAACACTACATCTCCTCTTCAAGCTAGCCTTCCGGAAGCTGCTAGTAAGGGGGAAGAAATTCAAGGCATTCAAATGTTCCCTGTCCTGGAAAAGCAGGACCGCCAGGGCAATATCATAAGAGTGCATGTTCCCATTCCTTTCAAACAGATTAAGGAGTTAAAAAAGCATGTAGTCAATATAACCGGACTGCTCCTTTCACATCAGTATTGTTAGAAAGCCTGGCTTTAGAAGTTTTGGCCCCGGGCAATTGGAAACAAATGGCTCGAGCATGTCTATCTGGAGATGACTATCTGCTGTGGAAAAGTGAGTTCGTGGAACAGTGTCAGGTCACAGCTGAAATAAATCAGGCACAACAGATTCCTATCACCTTTGATATGCTCGCTGGGGAAGGCACTTATCAAGTTAAACTTTGACATAATGGTGTACGCTCAGGTTCATGCTACTGCCAAAAGAGCTTGGAATACGCTTCCGACATCAGGAAGACAAACAGGATCTGTCTAAGATAAGGCAAGGGCCTGATGAGTTATTTCAAGATTTTGATTCCAGATTAATGCAAACGGCTAGCAGATTAGCGATGCAGAAGCTGGACTTTTACTTGTAAAACAACTTGCATATGAAAATGCCAATGCAGCATGTCAGGCCGCAATATGCCCTTCTAGAAAAAAGGGAAACATTTCTGACTATATCCAACTTTGTTCTGATATAGGACCATCATACAATCAAGGGATAATCATGGCCGCAGCATTACAAGGAAAAACAGTTAAGGATGTTCTGTACCAGAAAACACACCCTAATTCCAGACAAGGGAAAGATATTGGACCTCCTGGAAGTTGTTTTGGGTGTGGACAGATGGGACATTATATTAGAAGTTGCCCTGGCAAGAGAAGGGGCTTCAGATCAAATAGAGAGCCTGGGTTATGCACAAGATGTAAGAGAGGGAAACACCGGAGTAGTGATTGCACATCAAGGGCAAATACCCAGAAGAGTCCGTTTCAGGGAAACAGATGGAGGGGCTCACCCCAGGCCCCGACAAAATAGACCTTTGGGGTAATTCAGCAGTCTATCCTCTGGCAAAGAAATATACTCAAGACCTCTATAGAGCAACGCCAGGTAGTGCTGGATTAGACCTCAGTTCTTCATCTACAGTTTTGACCCCTGACATGGGAATGCAAGCCCTCCTTTCAGGTGTTTTATGGACCTTTGCCATGGGGCTCTGTGGGGTTATTGTTGGGCAGAAGTAGTACTACCATGCAAGGAATTCTAGTCGCCCCTGGAGTGATCAATGCTGACTATATGGGAGAAATAAAGGTGATGACTCATTCACCCACAAGAATTTCAATAATAAAGATTGGTCAGAGACTTGCACAATTAATCTTACTTCCTCAAATACAAACAAAAAATCCAATTAAAAGACATAACAGAGGAGAGGCTGGATTCGGTTCTGTCCTACAAGCCATAGGACCACAACGTCCAGAACTTGCGTTAGTCATAAATGGTAAAAATTTCTTGGGTCTTTTAGATACAGGCGCAGATTTTTCTGTTATATCTGCTAGTCAATGGCCAGCTATGTGGCCAAAAATGGAGACTATTACACAGCTGCAAGGGATTGGCCAAACTCGGTGTCCTGAGCAGAGCAGCAATGAGCTCTCCTGGAGAGATGAGGAGGGTCATGAAGAGACTTTTCAGCCATAAATTGTCCCTCAATTGCCGGTAAATTTGTGGGGTTGAGATGTTATGAGCCATATGGGAGTATGTTTATATAGTCCTGATACAACTGTCTGTGAACAAGAAGTTCCTGACCAAAAGTTAATGGAAATGTCATCTTTAACTCCTAAAGAAAAAACAAATAAGGATGGTATGGAGCATTTTTAGGAAGGGTCATTGAGCAGCCTGTACTCCATGCAGATCCTATAACCTGGAAATCCGATCAGCTTGTGTGGATAGATCAATGGCCCCTAAGAGAAGAAAAAATACAGGCTGTCCAGCAGGTAGTACGGGAACAGCTGGATAGTGGTCATATTGAACTTTCTAATTCTCCCTGGAACTCTATTTTCCTCATCAAAAAGAAGTCAGGGAAATGGAGATTATTACAGGATTTGAGAAAGATTAATAAAACCATACAACCAATGTGAGCTTTGCAGCCTGGATTGCCTATCCCTACTGCTATACCAGAAAATACATATAAAATTATTTTGTATTTGAAGGATTGTTTTTATACCATTCCTTTAGCTCCCCAAGACTGTCAAGGATTTGCATTTGGTATTCCCTCAGTCAACTTCAAAGAACCCAAGAAAAGATTCCATTGGACAGTTTTGCACCAAGGAATGGTTAATAGCCCAACACTGTCAGAAATTTGTAGCTCAAGCTATCCAAAGAGTTAGAGAGCAAGGCTTATATTATTCACTACATGAATGATATTTTGCTTGCACATAAAGACGTAGAAATTTTGCTTGACACTTTTGGACTGCTTCAGCACTGTCTTCCCCATGCAGGGTTAATTATTGCTCCAGAAAAAGTGCAAAGACACTCGCCTTTTCAGTGTCTGGGACATGTATTATACCCTAAGGTGATAAAGCCTCAAAAATTGGAAATAAGAAAGGATGAGTTAAAAACTTTAAATGATTTTCAAAAATTATTGGGGGATATTCAATGTTTGCACCCTTACTTACAAGTATTTACTGGTGATTTAAAACCTTTAAGTGATATTTTAAAAGGAGATAATGACCCTAATTCATCCAGAGAGTTAGCTGAAAAAGGTAGACAAGTTCTGCAAGTTGAAAAGGCTATTAAAAACCAGCAAGTACATTACATTAATTACGCCCTACCTTGGTATGCATATATTTTGCTCACTAGGCATACTCCTACAGCAGTATTATGGCAAAACAATCCTCTCTTATGGCTACATCTTCCTGTTTCACCAGCCAAAGCATTAAATTCATACTATGAGTCTGTAGCTTGCTTGGTACAAAAAAGCAGAATCAAGTCTAGATGTTATTTTGGTAAAGAACCTATGGTAATTAGTGTTCCTTTTACAAAGTAGCAAGTTGATTGCCCAAGAATCACTGTTTTGAAAAAGATTGCTTTTTCTCAGTTTTCAGGCCCAATTGATAATAATTCCGAGATGATCCATTATTGCAATTCATTCAAATGCATTCCTTTGTATTTCCTAAAATTGTTATGAAAGACCCCATAGAAGATGCTCTGCTAGTTTTCACTGATGGATCTTCTAATGGAAAGGCTGCTTATGTTATTAATGGAAAGTTATGTAGTACAAACAACCCCAGCTTCTGCACAGATAGTGGAATTACAGGCAGTGAACATGGTTTTTCAGGTTCTTGTAGACAGATCATTGAAATATATATATATATATATATATATATATATATATATATATATATATATATAGATAGAGAGAGAGAGAGAGAGAGAGAGAGAGAGAGAGAGAGAGTGTCAATATATTTATAGAGCTCTTCAAGTCATAGAAACTCTTCCCTATATTGGCACTAATAACAACCAAGTCAAAATGTTGTTTCAACAAATTCAAGATGCTATTCACAAAAGAAAGCTGCCATGCTTTGGGCCATATTAGAGCTCACTCCAATCTTCCTGGTCCTTTAGCTGAGGGTAATGCAATGGCTGATAAGTTAACAAAGATAGTAGCATTATCCCAAGTGGAAATGGCTCAACAGTCACATTCTCTTCATCATCAAAATAGCAAAAATTTAAGAAAGCATTTCAATCTTATCAAAGAAGCAGCTCATCAAATAGTTAAACAATGTGGGGTATATCCAAAATATCTTCCTGTCCCTCACTTAGGGGTAAACCCTCGAGGTCTTCTTCCTAACCATCTATGACAAATAGATGTTATTCATATTGCAGAATTTGACAAATTAAAATATGTACATGTGACCACTGACACTTATTCAGGAATTTTAATGGCTAGTGCACAACCTGGGGAAGCTACAAAACATGTAATTATGCACTGCTTGAAGTGTTTTTCCTATATGGGTATACCAAAAATTATTAAAACTGATAATGGTTCTAGATATAATAGTAAGGCATTTCAACAATTTTGTACCCAATGGGAAATCATACATAAAACAAATATTCCTTATAATCCTCAGGGATAAGGTATTGTGGAAAGGGCTCATAGCAATCTTAAAATACAATTCAAAAAATAAAAATAGAAATTTACTCTCAACCGCCACATAATGCATTAAATCATGCTCTTTTTGTTCTGAACTTTTAAAATGTGGATGTTCGTGAGCAGTCTGCCGCAGATAGATTTTGGCACAGTGGCACACAAGCAACTTTTGCTTAAGTGAAATGGAAAGATCCCTGCTCGGGATTATGGAAGGGTCTTGATCCTGTTTTAATGTGGGGTTGAGGACATGTTTGTGTTTTCACAAGAGGAGAATGAAGCTCGGTGGTTACTGAGCATCTGGTAAGGAGCGTGGAACTAAGGAAGGTCAGCTCCAATGACGTTCCTATAAAGGAACCAGAATGAAAGTGGCTTCATTAGTGTTTCTGAGGTTTTGTCACTGGAAATAGAGTTCAGAGCTGTGCTGCTTTTGGCTTTACTAGCTCCTTTAGAAAAATACTTTATATCCCCTAATAGCTGTGCAGTATTTTACAAAGAGCTTTACAGCAGCTAAATATGGTAATTTCACCCTCAGAGTGAAGTTTTTTGGTAGAACAAACCAAAAGTACTGCTGCAGTAGAAACGTTTGTCAGAATTGAAGCACGTGGGGAGCTATTATGAATTTGGGTGAAGGGACAGCCTCTAGTTAAAAACCGTTTACCGCTGATAGTGCATCTCTGCGGGTTCCTGAACGGCTGAGAGAACTCGAAACTTTGGGGTGTGGCTTCGTCCTGAGAATGTTACAGTTCCCTAACAACTAGTATCACAATTCTATAACGACATCACTCACTAAATCCCAGTGTTATATAGCAAAGCTGACTATAAACTCTAGACTTTAGAAATGATGTATGCACTTCCTGTCTAGTTAGAGATCGTGATAATTAAGAGTAAGTAGAAAAAGATAAATAAGATGTGAGTCTGTAGAAATTTTTCTGTCTTGTTAGATCTGTGTTAAGAAATCTTTAGGTGTTTGCTAAGTTAAATATATGCTAATGGTAGCCCTATATAAGTTTGTAAAATAGATCTATAGAGTTCCTTTAAGAATATAAGCTTGCAAGAAGTATCTAAGGTAGTCTTAAAACATGTAGTAATAAGTTTGTAAGAAGTAAAGAAGCTAGTTGTAAATGTAAGTTTAAATAAGAAATAAGATGGGATGAATATAAGTATATAAGAAGTAATAGGAAATATATTTACTAAAGTAGTTCTATAGTTTCCTTAAAGACTACAAATAAGTATATGTCAATGTTATGTGTCTGTAAAAATGTGTAAATATTGAGTGTGAGTTTATGCTTAAGCAGAAGTTACATGTGAGTTTGTGAAAAAGTGTAAATATTGAGTGTGAATATATGCTTAATGTATATGGTAAAAGAACCTGAGACACAGAAGGTAGTAGACTGAAAAGCAGGCAATCTGAATGGTTTCAAAAGCTCCAGAAGCTGCTAAGAATCTAAGAATGGTGGACGCCAGAACCAGCACAACAAGGTATCTGCAGCCGAGATTGTGGAAAACCAACGCAACACAGAAAAACCTGAGCTAACATAAAAAATGGTGTGGTTTAGAATACTACTGCAACAAAAAGGATCTCTGTGAGAACAAAGTTGCAGAGATGCATGTTTGAACTAAAATTGTTAACTGCAAAAAGTTTTGGTTGTAAAACGTGTCTTCATATTTGGAAGTTAAAGCCTGATACCACAATTTAACTTTTTTAACTTTTTGAACTTAAAATAATGAGATAAAACTACAAAAAGATTTTGGTTATGGATTTCCTCATATTTGGAAAGCAAGTACCAGAATTTATCATTTGAATTTTGGGACTTAAGAAATGAACAATAGTGATTTCACGGGAATGGGATAATTTTAAACTTACTTATAGTAACGATCTGGGAACTGTTTAATGGAATTTGTTGAAAATGGAGCTGTTTAAATGAAGACATTTATTGTTTCTACCTATACTAAAGATGCAATTTTGGGTATGTATATATGCTTTATTAACTGGTGATTCATGAATTGTTTTATGGAACTGTATATGTAAAATTGAATTACTTTAGGGAATTGATTTTGTGTTACAAATGAAACTGTTTAAATGGAAAAGTTTGGGTTTTCTAACTAGGCTTGAGACTTTTGATTAAAAAGTTATAAAGAAAAGGAAGAATTAATATTCCTTAGTCCATTTAATTTAAAAAATATTTTCTTGTTTGAGTGGATTATTGTCATGTTTTGGTAGTAAGAAATGCAAATGGGGTATATTAAGAGACTACTTTTAAAGTGTAAAACGTTTTATTAAACTGCTTTTGGCCCTGGGCCTCATGGTTTCACTGCAGAATTCAACCAGATCTTCAAAGAAGACGTAACACCAATACTCTTTAAATTGTTCCACACAATAGAAGCAGAAGGTATATTACCAAACTCCTTCTATGAGGCTACAATTACCCTGATTCCTAAACCAAACAAAGATGCAACAAAGAAAGAGAACTACAGACCGATCTCCCTCATGAACATTGATGCAAAAATACTCAATAAAATTCTGGCAAACAGACTCCAAGAACACATCAAAACAATTATCCACCATGATCAAGTAGGCTTCATCCCAGGGATGCAAGGGTGGTTCAACATATGAAAGTCCATCAATGTAATACACCATATAAACAAACTCAAAGAAAAAAAACCACATGATCATCTCACTAGATGCAGAAAAGTCATTTGACAAAATCTAACGCCCCTTCATGATAAAGGTCTTGGAGCGATCAGGAATACAGGGAACATACATAAACATAATAAAGACAATCTACAGCAAGGCAACAGCCAACATCAAAGTAAATGGAGAGAAACTCAAAGCAATAGCACTAAAATTGGGAACAAGGCAAGGCTGTCCCCTCTCCCCATACTTATTCAATATTGTACTTGAAGTTCTAGCCAGAGCTATAAGACAACATAAAGAGATTAAGGGGATACAAATTGGAAAGGAAGAAGTCAAGCTCTCCCTATTTGCAGATGACATGTTAGTATACATGAGTGACCCCAAAAATTCAACCAAGGAACTGATACAGCTAAAAAAAACCTTCAGCAACATAGCAGGATACAAGATCAACTCAAAAAAATCAGTAGCCCTTCTATATACAGTAGACAAACAGGCTGAGAAGGAAGTCAGAGATACATTACCCTTTACAATAGCCACAAATGATAGAAAATACCTTGGGGTTACACTAACTAAGCAGGTGAAGGACCTATATGACAAGAACTTTAAGTCCCTGAAAAAAGAAATTGAAGATGTCAGAAAATGGAAAGATCTCTCATGCTCATGGATAGGCAGGATTAACATAGTAAAAATGGTGACCTTACCAAAAGCAATCTACAGATTCAACGCAATTCCCATCAAATTGCCAACACAATTCTTCACAGATCTGGAAAGAATAATACTCAACTTCATATGGAAAAACAAAAAACCCAGGATAGCCAAAAGAATCCTGTACAATAAAACAACAGCTGGAGGCATCATGATCCCTGATCTCAAGCTCTACTATAGAGCTACTGTAATAAAAACAGCTTGGAACTGGCAGAAAAACCGACATATGGACCAATGGAATTGAAGACCCTGACATTAACCTGCACACCTATGAACATATAATTTTTGACAAAGAAGCCAAAACTGTACAGTGGAAAAAAGAAGTCATCTTCAACAAATGGTGCTGGCATAAATGGATGTCAATGTGTAGAAGGCTGCAGATAGATCCATAACTGTCACCATGCACAAAACTTAAATCCAAGTGGATCAAAGACCTCAACATAAATCCAGCTACTCTGAACCTGATAGTAGAGAAAGTAGGAAGTACTCTTGAACACATTGGCACCGGAGATCACTTTCTAAATATAACACCAATAGCACAGACACTGAGAGAAACAATCAGTCAATGGAACCTGTTGAACCTGAGAAGCTTTTGTAGAGCAAAGGACACGGTCAACAAGACAAAGCAACAGCCTACAGAATGGGAAAAGGTCTTCACCAACCCCACATCTGACAGAGGGCTGATATCCAGAATATATAAAGAACTCAAGAAATTAGACATCAAAATGCCCAACCGTCCAATTAAGAAATGGGCTATAGAACTAAACAGAATTCTCCACAGAGGAAGTTCAAATAGCTGAAAGACATTTAAGGAATTGCTCAACATCCCTAATTATCCAGGAAATGCAAATCAAAATGACACTGAGATACCACCTTACACCTGTCAGAATGGCTAAGACCAATAGCACAGAAGACAGCTTATGCTGGAGAGGATGTGGAGCAAGGGGAACTCTCCTCCACTGCTGGTGGGAATGCAAGCTTGTGTAGCCACTTTGGAAATCAATATGGCACTTCCTTAGAAAATTGGGAATCCATCTCCCCCAAGACCCAGCTATAGCACTCTTGGGCATATACCCAAGGAATGCTCAATCATACCACAAGAGCATTTGCTCAGCTATGTTTGTATCAGCTTTGTAGTAGGCAGAACCTGGAAACAACCTAGATGCCCTTCAACTGAAGAATGGATAAAGAAAATATGGTACATATACACAATGGAGTACTACTCAGCAGAGAAAAACAATGACATCATGAGGTTTGCAGGCAAATGGATGGATCTAGAAAAAATCATCCTGAGTGAGGTAACCCAGACTCAGAAGGACAAACACAGTATGTACTCACTCATAGGAGGATACTAGATATAATACAATGATGACTAGACTGCTACACAACTCCAGAGAGATACTACCTAGAAAATGGGACCCTAGGAAAGACCCAAGGATCACCCAATGACAGAAATGGATGAGATCTACATGAACAACCTGGACGACAGTGGGAGTAATGAAGGGCAAGATTTGAGGGAAAGAAAGCTTAGGGGAGCAGGAGATCCCAGCTGGATCAAGAACAGAAAGGGAGAACAAGGAATAACAGACCATGATAAATTGTTGCCCGCAGTCCCATGGCCCACATAAGGAAGACGTGCAACACGAAGATTCTTTGTCTATCACGCTTTATTGAGGCACTTGGTTGAGGGGAGAGCTGAGGCGCAGGGCCCCGAAGCAGGGAATTGCTGCTGCTTATATGCTGTTCAAGGACTACGGGTCACGCTGTGATTGGCTATGTAAGGTAGGGCGCCACCAGGCTTTTCGGGATTGGCTAGTCCTTGTTGCTAGGCTGATTACATGTATACCGCAGAGCGAGAGAAAAACAACACGTGTTGTTGGCTGGTTGCCCAGTGCCATCTTGTAATGGCGTCCACAGTTCCCTTTTTGTTTTAAAGAAAGGTGTGGTAACTGGTATGAGTGGGCACTCCCCCGAGCCATGCTGTCCTCTATTTTTGGGGGGATGGGGGGATCAGAGGAACACCCATATGCAGAGTATCATCATACCTCGGCTAGATGGACCGATGCAGTTGCATCTGCAAGTTACACACCAGATCTCAGGGTGGACAGTCCATCCTACTTGGAGAATTAACTGTCTACCCTCAAGGATTGGATCCCTACTGTGTGCAATGGATACTACTGATCCCACGGGTGCATGGGCATCCTTTCCTAGAGATCTTTATACATAGCTATCCAAGCTGTGGGGGAACTACCATGCTCAAGGGCAGTTAGAGCCTTAGCTAGGACCACCTTTTCTTTCCTTCTGGTGACACGCATCCTACACACAAAGCACAGGAAGAAAAATAGTCCAAGGATACAGCAGGCAAAAAATATACCTATGCCAACCCACTCTTTGAAGAAGGATAGCACAGATTTAACCCAGTCAGTAAGGCCTTCTATAGTGACCGGGGTGATATAAGTATTTAATTGGATAATCTGGAACCGCATATCAGCCTGCATTTTTTCAAATTCCATGGACCAATTACCTGCTAAAAGTTGTCCAATATTATGACTCATATTAAGGTTGGTTTTCAATGGGGTAATGCAATGATTTTTTCTATTATCTACACAGCTCAGCTGCACCACCTCAAATAACCTTGACAATTCTGCTTCTACTAAATCTATTCTCTTATTCAAAAGTAAAATACCAGATGCCAAATGTTGGTTGGCTCACTGTTGAGAGTCAAAAATTTCTGAGGTGTGTTGTATGACCTCATTTATTTCCTGAGCTGTTTTTACTTGAGAGGCCATGGCAATACCTGCAGTAACTGCTGCTGTAGCTGACAAGGCAATTGAGGTAACCAGAGCAAGAGTGATGCCAAAATCTCTTTTTGCTCTAAAAAGCCAGGCAATTGGAAAGTGTTCCAGGTCAGCCTTCACAGGAATAGTGACCATGGTTGGTAGCTTCATCACTACCGCTGAATTTCCTAATGACATATTCCAACACTTGCTGGCTACAATCGAGCTCAACAGAACTAAAGTTAAAAATAAGAAAAAGATGAGGTGAATCCACACACACTGGGGCGCTAGTGTAATTCAGTTGACTTTTGAACTCTTTCCAATTCCATGAGAACTTTTTAGTGGTATCATTATAGATACCAGTGGCATTATACAGAGTAGCCTGTTCTGCTTTAAGAAAGAAAAAAGGGGATAAATCTGTAAAAGCTCCCATGTTATTCTCCAACATCCAGGCAAAAAAGGGCCAACCTTTCTTGGTGGAATTTTGATTCTGATTAGCGAATGTGTCTAGATTGGGGGGAAAAGGAAAAATTTTGTTTCATAGCAGCTCTATATCCTGTTTTATCCATGCATTCATAAAATTCGGGGGGAAATATAAAAGAATTTTCTCTATAGAGACAACGGGGGGCAGTTCTCAAATGGCTAGAATTTTCAGTAGACCTTTTATCTTTTATAACAAAAACTCCTCTACTTCCCAATAGAAGGGTCGTGATATTTATAGCCCCGTGCCTGGTAGCGTTAACAGAGCCTGATCCTTCCGTTCATCCTGTACTCGCCTGCCTTAGTGCTGCTATCACTAGGTCAATGCTAAGACCAGGTTGTAGATGCTCCATTGGATTTGAAAATGCCCATAATGACCCTGTCCTCAAACGTATGCAGGGTGCACTGTCATTGAATGAGAAACATAAAGTTGGGGATAAATTGAACCTAGAGCTATTATAAGAGTGATATTTTGTCAACTCTTTAGTAGATCTCCTGCAGGTGACCTCTGCCTGGCATAGTGTAGAGAAGAATTTTGGGAATATGGTAGATTGATTATGTAATGGCATGGGTATGGGCCAAGTTTTTGTGATGGCCCCAAAATGCTCCATTGTTCCCAGGATCCTAGGTATCAGCAACGCCCCCAGGATCAGCAGCAGGCTCGAGCTCCATGTCCTGGTCGGGTTGACCATCATGTATCTGCGATGGTTGGATAATCCTTGTCAATCGAGCTGGGATCCACACTGGGTCAGAAGCGTCCTGTGGAAAAACACATACAGATCCCCTGGATGGGGCGATAATGGGATCCGGGACTTTCCATTTGTTTGTTAGCACATCTTTCCATTTGGCCTCTACAGATTTGACCATATCCTTCAGACTGTGTCTGTCAGCTGCAGATTGACCTCGCAGGTCCAATTTCAAAAAATTCATAGTAAAAAGGGCTATAGATATTTGTTGTCCCGGGGTAGCACTATGGGCTATTCCCCCTTTTTGTTTTTGAAGCAATTCTTTAAGTGTTCGATGTGCACATTCCACCACACCTTGTCCTTGGGGGTTATATGGCAGACCCGTGGAATGCTGTACTGCAAATTGCGCACAGAATCGCTTAAAAGTTTGAGAGGTGTAAGAGGGACCATTGTAGCTAGAGTTTTCCTGCCTGGCCCACAGTCAGGACAAATCTCTAGCTACAAATGGCGTCCAACGTGTTGGCAAGAGTTTCCACCTAAAACCTGAGAAAAAAGATTCTAAGACGGAGCTAAAAACAGCTTCCTGATTGTCTCTCTCAAGTTAGCAGCAGCCTGCCGGTTTGAGCTACTATGGCGGGTGGGTTCCTGGCGTGTGCTTCTGACCTGCAATGTGGTGGGAATGAGGAGTCTACAAGCAGCACTTTACTCTGCTGCATGGTGGATTTAGCCTTTGCTAGTTTAAAAAAAAAGTTTCTGGGCTATGTACTGCTTTGATAGAACTGCTTCTAGACCCAGAGCTGGTGGTAAACTGTACCACCACCATGTTGGGAAGCTGAGGTGGGTGGAGCCAGCAGCCACAGCAGCATTTCAGTCTTACAAAGATGGATATTACACAGAGAATCTGGTTTGTCTTGTCTTTGGGATTTTTAACTACAGAAAAGATTTGATCGTAAAAACTGTTAAGTTAAACAAATATGTAAATTTTAAAGGTACCTTGACTTCAAAATTTGGATATAAGGATATGTTGCTTTGGAAAAGAGTCTCTGCTTTTGTTTCCACAGAAAGCCAGAGGCTGTGGATTTGTTCCAGATTAAGATATATCAGGTTTGATCAGCCAAGACCACCTGAAAGGTCTCCGATGACACCATGGCCTAGATGATCCAACATCCAGAATGGTTTCAAGGCAACTGGCTCAGAGGTTCACCCTGATGGACTACTCCATAATCCTAAAATTTTCTTTTTGTCCCCATAAGATAAAGCGCCCCCTCCAGCAGGAAGTAGTAAGAGAAACTACACCCACATTCCCCAAATTATCAAGCTGGCTTTGGAGATGGAATTGGCTCACTCCTTCTCTAAACCCAGACATATTGCTAAAAGAAAAGGTTAAGAGATTCTTGTGTCCCAAATCAGAAGAACCCTCTGGTGTGGGACAGAGAAAAACCAATATTTTTCTTTAAAGCAGGTTGATTATAAATGAGATCTCTTTCTAAAGAAGAAAGGGGGATATGATATAGATATAATAGGATAAAAGGGTAGATTAAGGAACTTACTTCTAAAGAGCAACAACTTGTTTAAAATGTTTTACATTGGTTTAGATTTTAGTCTATTGATACAAACTTAGTTAATTTTGTTATATTGTGTGTATATTTCTACTCTTGTTTAAGGTATTATGTTTATATAGCTCATTTAAAATTGTAATGGATAATTAAAAATAGATTAATAATTAGTCATCTATGATGATCATACTCGTAGCCATGTTAGTTAAGTCTTCTAGATATACATAGACATATTTCAGATAGATAGGTAATCTTCAAATACTTCAAAGACCTTCAGAATATGGCATTTAAAATATTTTTGAAATTTAGACTTTCTGGACAGTGAGACATGTCTGCTCCTGGCAACACCGATTTACTTCAGAGACAACGATGGGCATTGAAGACACTTCATATCTTATCTTCACCTTGACAAAAATAGCCATTTGGGCAAGAAACTGTTCTTGCCTGGACTGCTTGATCAACTGGACATGTAGGACCCATAAAAAGGTGACCACTGAACTTTGTTTGACAAAATGGTCCTTCAGGTTCCTGCTTCGCATAGGAAACTGCCAGACATTCTACAGGACACTGAGAGAAGTGACCAAGAGACTCTAGCCCTGTGGGCTAAAGACAAATGCCCCAACATTACAAAAGAACATTAGGTGACTGTTCAGGCTGCCAGCTGTCTCTGTCTACCCTGCAAGACTCCCGAAAGTTGCTTACATCCTTCTCCTGTTTCTCAGGTAATATTATATCCTTCTGAGGTCTTTGATGTGGTTGAAGATTAGATAGTTATAATTTCCTCAGTTATGATAAAAGATAAGTTAGATATAAAGCCTTAGTCTCACAAATATAAGATAGATAGGATATCTTCTTTAATATTGTAACTGTAATTCTTGCTTGATAATTGTTTTGTTATATGTAATCGTACTATGTAAAAGTTAAAACCTTCCTTAAAAAAAAAAGAAAAGGGGAAGTGCTGTGGATATCGCTCTGTGTAAATAAAGTTCTGATTGGCCAGTGGCCAGGCAGGAAGTATAGGCGGGACAAGAGAGAAGAGAATTCTGGGACGTAGAAGGCTGGGGAGACACCACCAGCCACCGCCATGAAAAGCAACATGTAAAGACACCGGTAAGCCACAAGCCATGTGGCAAAGTATAGACTAACAGAAATGGGTTAATTTAAGATAGAAAAAGTAGATAACAAGAAGCCTGCCACAGCCATACAGTGTGTAAACAATGTAAGTTTCTGGGTGCTTTCTTGGTTGGGTCTGAGCAACTGTGGGACTGGCGGGTGAGAGAGATTTGTCCTGCCTGGGCCAGGCAGGAAAACTCTAACTACAGACCATTGTCAGTTTTTAGGTTTTGCGGCTTACCCCAGGCCGCTCATGCTTGTAGACAGTGGGTTTGCACATGACTGGCTTTTTCACTGGTTAAGGGTGTGGCATGTACTATGCCAGAGCAAGTATCTACGGATACATGCACATATTTAAGTTTACCGAACTCAGAAACATGAGTGACATCCATCTGCCACAGCATACCAGGTCTCAATCCTCTAGGATTGACTCCTAAGGAAGGGGCAGGAAGAAATGTCACGCATTCTGCACAGGCTTTTATGATTTGTCTTGCTTGTTCTCTAGTGATGCCGAAACGCAATCTCAGTGTGTTGGCAGGGACATGAAACTGTCGGTGAAATTGAATAGCATTTTCCAATGGGCTGAGGCTAAGGAAAATAGAAGGCCTAGTGGCAGCGTCCACTAGAGAATTAGCAGTTGCCATAGGGCCAGGTAAACCAGTATGAGCCCGAATATGCCCTATAAAGAATGGATGTTTGCGGGTAAGGATTTCATGTTTTATAGCTAACAAAATATTGGAGACAGGGCTGGTAATTCTAATCTTTGCTGCCACTTCTAACATGCGCACGGCATTCACCACATACTGGGAGTCGGAAACCATATTAAGAGGTTCAGAAAAACATTTGAAAACTTCTAGCACAGTTAGACATTCAACAATTTGTGGTACATTTGGATGGAAAAACAGCTGTACTGGTTCACCACCTTCTACTAAGTAAGCTCCTATACCAGACTTCGAGCCATCTGTATAGACTGTGCAGGCTCCAACAATGGGTTGTTCTTGTGTAATCTTGGGAAAATATAGCAAATTTTCTTCAACAAATTTAAACAAGGGATGAGCAGGATAATGATTGTCAATAACATTTGGGAAACTGCACGTAAATACTGCCCACTCATCAACAGTGGCAGTCAGTACCATGCACTGATCTTTAGTATAGGGAACAATGATTTTATCAGGGTACTTCCCAAAATGGGTCAAGCAGTAGCGTAATCCTTCAATCGCCATATGCACAACCAGGGATGGATAATGCGTTATATTGCGGGGCGTGGCTGCATTATTAGCATGTAGCCACCAAATGGGGCCTGTTTGCCAGATCACTCCAGTAGGTGTCTCTCGAGTTTTAAGAATTAGGAGCTGTAAGTCCAGATTAGGATCATATCTAAGAACCTGTTTCCCTTCAAGGGCGGTTTCAATAATTTGTAATACTGCCTTGCCTTCTGAGGTAATATGACGGGGAGAGGTTATACAAGGATCCCCTTCTAAGATGGCATATAATGGCGTCAGCACATGTTTTGGAATTTCTAAATACCCTCTAATCCAGTTAATGTCCCCCAATAATTTTTGGAAATCGTTTGAGGTTTTTAAGCATGCAGTTTTTAAATGAATTTTTTGAGGTGAAATATGGGCAGCTTCTAATTTAGATCCAAGAAATTCTACCGCCTTTCCTTGTTGCACTTTCTCTGGAGCTAAGTATTGGCCGAAAGACTCAAGTGCTTTGCTAGTATCACTCAACATTTTATGCAATTGTTCTATTGTGGGAGCTGCCAATAATATATCATCCATATAATGGATTATCTTAACCCTTTTGTATTTGCTCCTCACTTCTTTCAATGCTTGGTCTACATATAATTGGCACATAGTAGGACTATTAGCCATACCCTGGGGCAAAACCTTCCATTGATATCTTTTGTCAGGTTCTTCATGATTAATGGATGGCAATGTAAAAGCAAAGCGAACCCTATCAGCCGGGTTCAAGGGAATAGAGAAAAAACAATCCTTGATATCCAAGGTGATGATTGGCCATCCTTTAGGTATTGCTGATAATAGGGGTAAACCATGCTGCACAGGGCCCATAATTTGCATTTGTTGATTAATAGCTCTAAGATCATGTAACAATCTCCATTTTCCTGATTTCTTTTTTATAACAAAAATAGGAGTATTCCATGGAGATTGAGATTCCTCAATATGCCCTAAATCTAATTGTTTAACTAAATCAGTAGCTGCTTGCAATTTTTCCAAAGATAACGGCCACTGGGGAACCCACACACTTGCTGATGTGTTCCATGGTATGGCTAGAGCTTCCCCAGTGGCCCCCATCAAAAACCCAATCCTGTTCTTCTTGCATACTTTCTTGGTAAATAAGGGGCTTAATTTCCTTTTTCCAGATTCACAGTCTGGGGTTTTGTATAAACTATATTTACATATTGTTGTCCCTATGATTAATTTGGGGTTAGTTGTTAGTAAAATTAAAGGTAGGATGTGTAGGGTTATAAGTGATAGTTCTCGTGTGTGTGATGGTTGGAGGTTAGTTATGTGGTTTGTGAGTTTTCCTCGTTGAGTGGTGATGATTATATATATTGATTATTAAAGGGCTGAATAGGTTCTACAGCTCCCTGCAAGTTCTTACACAATCCTTTACCAGGGATATAGCCCTGCCTCTTCATAATATTCTTGCTCACTGTAGAGTAGTCATTGGCTAAATGCATTCCTAGTTGTTGTTGAATATCCCTTCCCCACAAGTTAATGGGTAGAGAGACTATGTAAGGCTGAAATTTTCCTGTTTTTCCATCTGCAGTCCAAGTTAATTCTCTTGAACTTAAGTTAGGCGTTTCGGCATACCCTAAACCTTGGAGGGTTCCTGAAGCTTTGGTTAGAGGCCACTTGTGAGGCCAATCTTCCTCCCTGATGATGCTACGATCTGCACCTGTATCTAATAATCCTACAAATTATTTTCCTTCAATGACAATCGTTAACATAGGTCTTTGATCTAAATCCAGGCTAATATAGCTAGCATCTATCCCAGAGGATCCAAAGCCTTTATTTTTCCTAGTTGCTTCTCTTGAAGGGAACATTTGATGACAAGAGGGGATAATCAGTAGCTGTGCAAGCCGATCCCCTTTGTCTATTGAAAAAAGCCCAGAGGGTGATTGGCACATAACCTTAATGTTGCCAGTATAGTCAGGGTCTATGACTCCTGGAAGAACAATCAACCCTCTCATAGTACAGGAAGAGCAGCCGATAACGAGGCCTACGGTCCCTGGGGGGAGAGGCCCATCCAGGTCTGTACTGATAGCCTGTACCTTCATTCTTGGTGTAATTACCAGACCGGAGGCAGCACGGAGGTCCAACCCTGCAGATCCTTCTGTGGCTCTCCTTGGTTCTGCCTCTGAGGCGGCCGCATGTCTAATGTCACTTCCTGTGCTCCATATGTTTGTGGGCCCTGGAGGCGGGGGCCCTTCCTCCCATTTTTTGACCCTGAAGTTGCGTTAGGGATGGGCATACCATTTATGTCTTTAACGGATCTGCATTCATTAGCCCAATGTTTTCCCTTCTTACATCTTGGACACGTACCTGGGGTGCAAACTGAGTTCTTTGAGGCGTCTTTGAAACCATTAGAAGTGTTTATTTTTGGGCAGTTCTTTTTGATATGCCCTGGTCTACCACAGGCAAAACACCCTCCTTTTGAACCTGGTGCTTTTACTGCAGATAAGACTGCGGCTGCTAATCCTGCATTACTGAGAGGACCACCAATCTCCCTGCAAGCTTTTAACCATGTTTCTAGACCTTTCCCTTTCCATGGAGTGATAGCTCTTCTACACTCATTAGGACATTGTTCATAAACCAATTGTTGTATAAGTGGCATGGCTGTCTCTTGATCCCCAAATATTCTTCCTGCGGCCTCTAACATTCTAGCTACAAAATCTGCAAATGGCTCATTTGGTCCTTGGAGAATCTTTGTTAGATTTCCAGAGACCTCTCCCTTATTAGGGATATGTTTCCATGCCTCACTATAGAGTGTGGCTATTTGTCCATATACTTCCACTGGATATGCTGTCTGATTGTTAATCCACTGTCCCTGACCTAGTAGCATGTCCATATTCCAGTGTGGCTGTCCATTTTGTGCATTCAATCTTGCTTGAAATTGTACTTTGTCCATAACTATGGATTTATAATCCAGGTATTGGCCAGGATTAAGGCAAGCTTGAGCTAGTTCAAACCAATCAGATGGTGTAAGAGCACTTTGAGTAAATCTAGATATAAGAGTCTGTGTATAACTAGCATTAGGGCCATACACTTTACAGGCTTCCACCACATCTTTCAGCTGTTTGAAAGGGACGGGCTCAAATGTTCTATTTCGAGTCTGCGGATCTTCATAAACAGGAAATGCAAGTGACAGCTGTCTCCAAGCGCTGGCACGGATGAAATGACATCCGCCAGTTTTTGGGCCTCCCTCTAGAGGTGGCGCAGTAGGTATTACAGAATTCAATTCATACCTACCTTGCTCATATCTAGCGGCTTCCTCTTCTAAAGCTTGTTCATCTTCATAATCTAATTCTTCCTCAGTATCCAATTCTAATTGAGCTAGGGTAGGGTAAATACTTTTGGCCACGTCTTGCCGCTTCTGTTCTTTTTCTTTATTTAGGCCTTTCTTCCTTCTTTTCGACTGTGTTTTATCATTAGTAGATCTCTCTGACATGCTTTCCTGATGATTACTCAGTAATTGTTTAGTTGTTTTTAATACATCCTGATTTGCATTTTCCTTTAGATTATTAAGGACTATATTATGTAAAGTCAATGTCCCTTTACTTACAAACCAGGAGGGATAAGATACGTCCTTTCCTAATTTTTCCCAACAGGTCAAATTCAAATCTCCTGATTTTGCAAACCAAGGTGCTACCGTATCTATTTCTTTCAGCCATTTTTCTAACACTGATTTCTTTACTGATAGTCCTTCTCTATTTAATAGAGTTTGTAGTGGTGTAAGCCACTCTTTCATGTTCACCCCTTGATTATTGCCCATTTTTCTCGCGTTTATCTACACGCGGCTGTTAGTAATGCCTCTTTATTTACAAAGGACTTATTTTACTTTCGTTTTCCCTTTCAATCGGGTCACAACAGCACAGGCAAACTCTATCTGACTGATGACACCTCAGAAAAAAACAACAACCTAGTACCACCAAAAACCAAACAATTATAGCTAGGATAAAAATGATAGCGTCCCTATCTGAAGAGAAGATCATACCTTTGATTAACACTCACCTCCACGTGTGACGTTCTGGATCCTCTTCAGCCCGCCCTGTGCCTGGTGCCTTAGGAGTTCCCGGGTTTCAGCACCAGCTGTTGCCTGCCATCCCACGGCCCGCGTAAGGAAGACGCGCAACACGAAGATTCTTCGTCTATCACGCTTTATTGAGGCACTCGGTTGAGGGGAGAGCTGAGGCGCAGGGCCCCGAAGCAGGGAATTGCTGCTGCTTATATGCTGCTCAAGAACTACGGGTCATGCTGTGATAGGCTATGTAAGGTAGGGCGCCACCAGGCTTTTCGGGATTGGCTAGTCCTTGTTGCTAGGCTGATTACGTGTATACCGCAGAACGAGAGAAAAACAACACGTGTTGTTGGCTGGTTGCCCAGCGCCATCTTGTAATGGCGTCCACAATAAATGAAGACCACATGAGAACAGGAATAGGCAGAGTGCTAGAGAGGTCCCCAAAAATCCACAATGATACATCCTCTATAGACTGCTGGCAACGGTGGAGAGAAAGCCTGATCTGACCTAGTTCGGTGATCAGATGGCTAAACAACCTAACTGTTGTGCTGCAACTCTTGTCCAATAACTGATGGAAGTGGATGCAGAGATCCTCAGCCAGGCTCCAGGTGGAGCTCCAGGAGTCCAATTTTCGAGAAAGAGGAGGGTCTGCAAGAGTGTGAATTGTTGAATCCAAGATTGCAAAAAGCACAGGGACAAATAGCCAAACGAATGGAAGCACATGAATTATGAACCAAAGGCTGTGGAGCCCCCAGCTGGATCAGGGCCTCTGGATAAATGAGACAATTGAATAGCTTGATCTGCTTGGGAGGCACCCAGTCTGTGGGATCAGGATCTGTCCTTAGTGCATGAGCTGGCTGTTTGAAACCTTGGGTTTACACAGGGACACTTTGCTCAGTCTGGAAAGAGGTGACAGGACCTGCCTGTACTGAATCCACCAGGTTTAAATGAATCCCAGGGGTGCTTTGATCCTGGAGGATATGGGAATGGAGTGGAGGGGCTGGGGGGAAGGTGGGTTGGGGGTGCGAGGGGGGAGGACAGGGGAACCCATGGCTGATGCATAAAATTTAAAACACATAATAATAAAGAAAGAAAAAAAGTTTTAAAAAAGCCTGCTTTTGGATGTTTTGCTAAATTTTTCAAAGTTAATGGTTAGATTGAGAATATTGCTTTTCAATATGGGTTTGTAGGAATTGTATAAGTTTTGGTTATTTCTAACCAGGTTTGAGATTTTGTTTAAAAAATTATAAAGAAAAGGAGGAGTTATGAGTGAATTAATGTTGATTATATTTGCAGAAATTATGTTAAACCTAGTGGTATTAATGCACCCTGGTTTTGTGGAGTTAAGGAAATATTTAAGTTTGATGTGAATACATCAGAAGTTTTTCCTATGTTCTGTTAGCAAGAAAATTCAAATGATTCTATTAACAGTTAAAGTTGTAAGACTGAGACAATTGTTAACTATATATAGCACCATTTATGTTAATTCAAAGTAAAGTGTTTGCTTTGAGTTGTAAAATTGGGAGAATTGTGACTATGTATAGCAATATTTATGTTAACCTGTTAATGGTAATGATGAAGTTAAGGGATTCTTTAAGTTTGGGATTGCATTAAGTTTTTGGTTTAGAATGGGCTTGATGCAGCTAAAGACTGCTGTAGTCACCTTGGACCTAATTCAAAAAAGAAATGCCATCTATATCATCCTCTATTCCTATACTGGGAGGTGTAACAGCTATGGAGATTGCTGTAAGCTATTAATAATGAGTTATTTTTTATATATTAAGAAAGGGGGACCTGTGGGAGCCTGTTTTCCGGTTCCTTGTGGCTTTACCCAGCATGTCCGCATAGAGGATGATTAGGGCCAGGGGCCTGAGTGCAGGTGTCTGAAATGGTCTACACTTGGCTGTGCTGGGGGAGGAGGTCTTTTGCTCCACCCCCTTGGCGTCTCTATAAATACCCTGGGACAGAGACAGTCAGGCCCCATTGGAAAAGGTTCCAGGCCCTCTTGAAGCTACCCTTTATATTCTGTTTATCTCCGTACTATAAATCATTCTAATATTTCCTGCTACTCACACTCAAGAAAACTCTAGGGAGCTGTGGGGTTGGTGGGTAAATGCCCCACACTTTAGCAATGAGCCCTTATCATTAATTTGTACAGAGCAACTAATAGCCTTGGCAACAGCCTGGGCTGTTCGAGGTTTTCCCTGAGACCCCTTTGGCAAATGATTTTGGACAACTGAGATGTAAACCATTCCCCAAACTAGAAGCTTCATTTGATGATGAGAGATGTCCCTGGTAGCTACATTTCCCCCATTGTTTGGCAATATCATTTAGATAGTCTTTTTACACATATATATTTTCCAAAGCCTCTGCTTTATTAGATTTCTATATGATACTTCAAATGGCCCTAGTTTTAGCTGTCCCTTTCTCTATTTCCTCCTTTACCCTCTCTTCCTTCCCTCTTCCCATTTAATCCTCTCATTCCTTTCTCTAGTTCCTCTTCCATCCACAATTATAAATTTTATTTTCCCTGTCTGAGGATGATTCTTCCCTTTCCCCAGTACCTTACTCTGTACCTAATCTCTATGGTTACATAGATTGTAGCTTGCTTATTGAAGACTTAATAGCTAACGTCCACATATAAGAGACCATATGTCATATTTGTCTTTCTAGGTCTTTTTTTTCTTAAAGGTTTACTTATTTATTTAAAGATTTTTTTAAAAATTTTATGTATCACCCACTGTTCCCCTTCCCTCCCTTTCTCCTGCTCCCCCTACCTCCCCCATCTTACTCACATCCATTCTTCATAGTGGGTAAGGCCTCGGTCTTACTCAGGATGATTTTTTTCTAAATCCACCCATTTACTTGAGAATTTCATATTTAATTTTTAACATCTCAGTAATAGTTCACTATGCAAATATACCACATATTCTTTATTCACTTATCCATCAATGGACATCTAGTCTATTTCTAATTTCTGGCTATTATGAGTAGAGCTGCAAAGACTGTGGTTGAGCAAGTGATAGGATGAAACACCATTTGGATATATGCCCAAGAGTGGTGTAGCTGGATCTTGAGGTAGATTGAACCTCTTCTTCCTGAGTAACTGCAACAGTGACTTCCATAGTGGCTGTGTAAGTTTGCACTTCCACCAGCAATAGATGAGTGTTGCCCTTAATTCACAACTTCACCAGCAAAAGCTGTCATTTATTTCTTTGATCTTGGCCATTCTGACTGGTGTAAAATGGAATCTCAAGCTAGCTTTGATTTGCATTACCCTGATGACTAAGAATGTTAAAAATTTATTACTAAGTCTTTCACAGCCATTTCTGTTTCTTTTTGGAATTCTGCTTAGATCTGTACCTCATTTTTTAGTTGGGTTGTTTTCTTGAGGTCCAGCTTTTTGAGTTCTTTATATAGTTTAGATGTTAGCCCTCTATCCAATGTATAGTTCATAAAAATCTCTTCCCATTCTGAAGCCTGTGCTTTGTCTGAATGATGGTGTACTTTGCTGTACAGAACATTTCAGTTTCATGAGGTCATGTTTATTGGGTTTTTTTTTGTGCCTGTTTTATCGATGTTCTGATCACGAAGTCTTTTCCTATGCCAATGAGTTGAAGACTGTTCTCCACTTTCTCTTCTATCACATCCAGTGTAAATAGTCTTAAGTTGATGGCTTTGATCCCTTTGGAGTTGAGTTTTATACAAGGTAATAGAATGGATCTACTTGCATTCTTCTACCTACAGCCATTCAAGTAGACTAGTGAATTTGTTGATGTATTTTTTCTGGCTTCTTTATAAAAATAATTAGGGATCCATAGGTAAATAAACTTAGGTCTGTGTCTAAAATTCTATTCCATTGAAAAACATGGTTGTTTTGTGCCAATATCATGCTGTTTTTACTAGTAGTAAAATTTGAGGTCTGGGATGGTGATATCTCCAACAGTTCTTTTACAATTGGAGTACTAAAACACTACTAGGAGTGTTTTAAATACTGTTTTTGTTTTTGTGTTTCCACATATGTTTGTTAGTGTTAACTTGACACAAGCTAGAGTTATCAGAGTAGAGGGTGCCTCAACTGAGAAAATGTCTCCAAAATATTGGCTATAGGTGCCTGTGGGCTTTTCTTAATGATAGATGTGGGGGGGGCATCCCATTGTGGGTGGGGTCACCCTTGCTGTAGTGGTACTGGGTTCTCTAAGAAAGTGGTTGAGCAAACCATGTGCAACAAGCTAGTAGACACCATGCCTCCACAGCCTCTGTATCAGGCCCTGCCTCCAGGTTCCTTCTATGCTTGAGTTCCTATCCAGGCTTCCTTCAGTGATGGGCTATGGTATGGAAAATAAGCCAAATAAACTTTCTTCCCCAACTTTGTTTTGGTGATGCTGTTTATCATTATCATAGCAATAGTAACCCTAAGTAGAAACCATACAAAGCTAAAATTTGTTCTTTCAAGTTATGTGTTGGGATTTTGACAGGGATTGCATTGAATATGTAGATTGCTTTGGTCAGATAGTGATTTTTCACTATAGTAATCCTATGGATCCATGAGCATGAGAGATCTTTTCATCTTCTGATATGTTCAGTTTCTTTCTTCAGTGTCTTAAAGTTTTTGTCAAATTTAAGTCTTTCACTTGCTTTGTTAAGAGTAACTCCAAGATACTGTATTTCTTATAGGTTATTGTGAAAGGTATAGTCCCAGATGTGTAACTGATTTTTGTGCATTAATTTTATATCCTGCTACTTTGCTGGAAGTGTTATCATCTGTAGGAATTTTCTAGTGGAATTTTTAGGGCCACTTGTGAATAGTCATATCTGCAAATGATACTTTGACTCCTTCCATTCCTATTTGTGCCCCCTTGATCTCCTTAAGTTGTCTTCTTGCTCTAGTAAAGACATCAAATACTATGGTGAATAGATAGAGACAGTGAACAACCCTGTCTTGTTTCTGATTTTAGTGGAAATGCTTTGAGATTGTTGCCATTTAGGTTGATGTTGGCTATAGGCTTGCTGTAAAACTGCCTCTCTTATTTTGAGGTACTTCCCCTGTATTCCCAGTCTCTCCAATGCTTTTATCTTAAAGGAGTGGTGGATTTTGTCAAAGACCTTTAGTGCATCAAATGAGTTGATCATGTGGTTTCTGTCTTTCTGTCTGTTTACATACAGTGTTACTTTTATCAATTTACCTATGTTGAACCATCCCTGCATCTCTAGGATAAAACACACTTAATTATGATGGATTTTCACTGCTCTACATGCGGCAGGACCTGGGAGAATGAAGCCAATAAATGAGGGAGATGACAATATCATGCAATAGCTAAATTTATTTTTAGACCCAGACAATTTATATTGAGGGCTAAGAAATGTCACATGAGAAAAGTTATCATGAGTTCAAGCTGTATACAATCACAAGGACAAGTCTCATGTGGCACAAACATGCTTTTCCATAGAGGCATATAAAGAATAATTTAAACATTTTATTGAATAACAAGCAATGATGAGGAATATGAGGTAAATTCATTCCTATTAAGCATTTTGAAGGAACCTGGTCACACGATTCTTGATATCTTGGAGTGTTCTTGCAAGCGTTCAAAATTCTCACATGATTCCATTCCTGGACTGTGTTCTGACAATGGATGATCTCTTTGATGTGTTCTTGTATTCAGTTTGCAAGTATTTTATTGAGAATTTTTGCATTCTCATTACAGAACAAGGGAAATAGATCTGTAATTCTCTTTCTTTGTTGGATCATTATGTAGTTGAGCTATCAAGTAACTGTGGCCTCCTAAAAAGAACTGGGCAATATCCCTTCTATTTCTATTTTCATGGAATAATTTGAGGAGTTTAGATGTTAATTCTTTGAAAGTCTGGTAGAATTCTGAGCTAAATCAATCTAGCCTTGAGATTTTTCTGTTTGGAAGACTTGCAGTGCTCTATTTCACTAGAGGCTATAGGCCTGTTTAAAATGCTAATCTCATCTTGATTTACTTTTAGTAAATACTGTCTATCAAGAAAATTATACAACACACCCTTCCTGCACCCATTGGGAATAAGAGGTAAGGCCCCATCTCCTGACTGGATAGCCCAGTTACAAGACAAACCAAAAATAGGAAGAAATCAATAAATCCCTTAAAGAAACCCAAGAAATAAAAAAAAAAAAAAACAGGTGAAGGAAACAGTTCAAAACATGAAACATGAAATAGAGGTTATAAAGAAAACATAAGAATCAAAGGCATTGAAGATACCATAGAGGCAATAGATTCATTGGTCAAAGAAAATGCTAAATACAACAAATTCTTAACACAAAACATCCAGGAAATCTGGGACACCATGAAAAGACCAAACCTAAGAACAATAGAGATATAAGAAAGAGATGAATTCCCCGTAACACTGAATGCCCACATAAAGAAGCTGGAGAAATCTCATGCTACTGACTTGACAGCACACCTGAAAGCCCTTGAACAGGAAGAAACAAAGTCTCCCAGGAGGAACAGACGCCAGGAAATTATCAAATTGAGAGCTGAAATCAATAAAATAGAAATAAAGAGAACAATACAAAAGATTAATGAAACAAAGAGTTGGTTCCTTGAGAAGATCAACAAGATAGACAATCCCTTATCCAAACTAACCAAAAGACAGACAGCATCCAAATTAAAATCAGAAATGAAAAGGGGGACATAACAACAGACAATGAGGAAATCCAGAGAATCATCAGGTCATACTTCAAAAACCTCTACTCCACAAAATTGGAAAATCTAAAAGAAATGGATAATTTTCTGGATAGGTAGCACATACCTAAGTTAAATCAAGACCAGATAAACCATTTAAACAGTCCAATAACCCCTAAGTAAATAGAATCAGTTATTAAAAGTCTCCCAACCAAAAAAAGCCCTGGACCTGATGGTTTCACGACAGAATTCTACCAGATCTTCAAAGAAGACCTAATACCAATACTCTTTAAATTGTTCCACACAATAGAAGCAGAAGGTATATTACCAAACTCCTTCTATGGGGCTACAATTACCCTGATTCCTAAACCAAACAAAGATGCAACAAAGAAAGAACTACAGACCGATCTCTCTCATGAACATTGATGCAAAAATACTCAATAAAATTCTGGCAAACAGACTGCAAGAACACATCAAAACAATTAGCCACCATGATCAAGTAGGCTTCATCCTGGGGATGCAAGGGTGGTTCCAAATATGAAAGTCCATCAATGTAATACACCATATAAAAAACTCAAAGAAAAAAACCATGATCATCTCACTAGATGCAGAAAAGTCATTTGACAAAATCCAACACCCCTTCATGATAAAGGTCTTGGAGCGATCAGGAATACAGGATACATACCTAAACATAATAAAGGCAATCTACAGCAAGCCAACAGCAAACATCAAATTAAATGGAGAGAAACGCAAAGCAATAGCACTAAAATCAGGAACAAGGCAAGGCTCTCCCCTCTCCCCATACTTATTCAATATAGTACTTGAAGTTCTAGCCAGAGCTATAAAACAACATAAAGAGATTAAGGGGATACAAATTGGAAAGGAAGAAGTCAAGCTCTCCCTACTTGCAGATGACATGATAGTATATATGAGTGACCCCAAAAATTCAACCAAGGAACTGATACAGCTAATAAAAACCTCCAGCAACTTTGCAGGATACAAGATCAACACAAATCAGTAGCCCTCCTATATACAGTAGACAAACAGGCTCAGAAGGAAATCAGAGATACATTACCCTTTACAATAGCCAAAAATGATATAAAATACCTTGGGGTTATGCTAACTAAGCATGTGAGAAACCTATATGACAAGAACTTTAAGTCCCTGAAAAAAGAAATTGAAGATGTCAGAAAATGGAAAGATCTCTCATGCTCATGGATAGGCAGGATTAACATAGTAAAAATGGCGACCTTACCAAAAGCAATCTACAGATTCAACACAATCCCCATCAAATTACCAACACTCTTCACAGATCTGGAAAGAATAATACTCAACTTCATATGGAAAAACAAAAAACCCAGGATAGCCAAAAGAATCCTGTACAATAAATAAATCAACCTCTGGAGGCATCACAATCCATGACCTCAAGCTCTACTATAGAGCTACTGTAATAAAAATAGCTTGGAACTGGCAGAAAAACCGACATGTGGACCAATGGAATTGAATTGAAGACCCTGACATTAACCCGCACACCTATGAACATATAATTTTTGACAAAGAAGCCAAAACTGTACAGTGGAAAAAAGAAGTCATCTTCAACAAACGGTGCTGGCATAAATGGATGTCAATGTGTAGAAGGCTGCAGATAGATCCATATCTGTCACCATGCACAAAACTTAAATCCAAGTGGATCAAAGACCTCAACATAAATCCAGCTACTCTGAACCTGATAGTAGAGAAAGTAGGAAGTACTCTTGAACACATTGGCACTGGAGATCACCAGTAGCATAGACACTGAGAGAAACAATCAATGGGACCTGTTGAAACTGAGAAGCTTTTGTAGAGCAAAGGATATGGTCAACAAGACAAAGCAACAGCCTACAGAATGGGAAAAGGTCTTCACCAACCCCACATCTGACAGAGGGCTGATATCCAGAATATATAAAGAACTCAAGAAATTAGACATCAAAATGCCCAACAGTCCAATTAAGAAATGGGCTATAGAACTAAACAGAGAATTCTCCACAGAGGAAGTTCAAATAGCTGAACGACATTTAAGGAATTGCTCAACATCCCTAATTATCCGGGAAATGCAAATCAAAATGACACTGAGATACTACCTTACACCTGTCAGAATGGCTAAGACCAATAGCACAGAAGACAGCTTATGCTGGAGAGGATGTGGAGCAAGGGGAACTCTCCTCCACTGCTGGTGGGAATGCAAGCTTGTGCAGCCACTTTGGAAATCAATATGGCACTTCCTTAGAAAATTGGGAATCCATCTCCCCCAAGACCCAGCTGTAGCACTCTTGGGCATATACCCAAGGAATGCTCAATCATACCACAAGGGCATTTGCTCAGCTATGTTCATAGCAGCATTATTTGTAATTGCCAGAACCTGGGAACAACCTAGATGCCCTTTAACTGAAGAATGGATAACACAAATGTGGTACATATACACAATGGAGTACTACTCAGCAAAGAAAAACAATGACATCATGAGGTTTGCAGGCAAATGGGTGGATCTAGAAAAAATCATCCTGAGTCAGGTAACCCAGACTCAGAAGGACAAACACGGTATGTACTCACTCATAGGAGGATATTAGATGTAAAACAAAGATGACTAGACTGCTACGCAACTCCAGGGAGACTACCTAGAAAAGGGGACCCTAGGAAAGACCCAAGGATCACCCAATGACAGAGAAATGGATGAGATCTACATGAACAACCTGGATGACAGTGGGAGTAATGAAGGGCAAGATTTGAGGGAAAGAAAGCTTAAGGGAGCAGGAGATCCCAGCTGGATCAAGAACAAAAAGGGAGAAGTAGGAATAACAGACCATGATAAATGAAGACCACATGAGAACAGGAATAGGCAGAGTGCTGGAGAGGTCCCCAAAAATCCACAATGACACATCCTCTGTAGACTGCTGGCAATGGTCAAGAAAAGCCTGATCTGACCTAGTTTGGTGATCAGATGGCTAAACAACCTAACTGTTGTGCTGCAACTCTTGTCCAATAACTGATGGAAGTGGATGCAGAGATCCTCAGCCAGGCTCCAGGTGGAGCTCCAGGAGTCCAATTTTCGAGAAAGAGGAGGGTCTGCAAGAGTGTGAATTGTTGAATCCAAGATTGCAAAAAGCACAGGGACAAATAGCCAAACGAATGGAAGCACATGAATTATGAACCAAAGGCTGTGGAGCCCCCAGCTGGATCAGGGCCTCTGGATAAGTGAGACAATTGAATAGCTTGATCTGCTTGGGAGGCACCCAGTCTGTGGGACCAGGATCTGTCCTTAGTGCATGAGCTGGCTGTTTGAAACCTTGGGCTTACACAGGGACACTTTGCTCAGTCTGGAAAGAGGTGACAGGACCTGCCTGTACTGAATCCACCAGGTTTAAATGAATCCCCAGTGGTGCCTTGATTCTGGAGGATATGGGAATGGAGGGGAGGGGCTGGGGGGAAGGTGGGGGTGGGGTGGGAGAGCGGAGGACAGGGGAACCCATGGCTGATGTATAAAATTTAAAACACATAATAATAAAGAGAAAAAAAGAAAGAGATGAATTGCAGCTCAAAGTCACAGAGAATATATTCAACAAAATCATAGAAGAAAACTTTTCCAACCTAAAGAAAGACAAACCTATGAAGGTACAAGCTTACAGAACCCCAAATAGAATAGGCCAAAAGAAAGTCCCCTCACCACATAATAATCAAAACAACATAGAGAATAAAGAAAGAATATTAAGAGCAGCAAAGGAAAACGTCAAATTACATATAAAGGCAGACCTATCAGAATTACACCCGACTTCTCAACAGAAACTCTGAAAGCCAGAAGTTCCTAGATAGACATTCTGCAGACACTAAGACTATGGATGCCAGCCCAGACTACTATACCCAACAAAGCTTTCAATCACCACATATGGAGAAAACAAGATATTTCATGAAAAACAGGATTTAAAAATTATACATCCACAAATCCAGCCCTACAGCAAGTACTAGAAGAGAAACTCCAATCCAAGGAAGTTAGCTGCAACTACCAAGACACAGGCAATAGATAACCTCACACCAACAAAGCCCAAAAAAGAAAAGTACACACACACACAATACCAGTACCAACAAAGCTCCAAAAAGGAAAATACACACACACTATTTCAGCACCAACAAAACCAAAAATAAAAGAAATTAACAATCACTGATCATTAATATCCCTTAATACCAATGGATTCAATTCACCTATAAAAAGACACAGGCTAACAGAATATGTATGGAATCAGGATTTATCCTTCTCTGCATGCAAGAAACACACTTCAACCTCAAAGACAGACATTACCTCAGAGTAAAGGGTTGAGAAAAAACATTTCAAATCCAATGGACATAAGAAACAAACTGGTGTAGATATCCTGATATCTAACAAAATAGACTTCAAACTAAAGTTAATCAAAAGAGATAGAGGACATTTAATAATCATTACATGAAAAAATCCATCAAGATGAAGTCTCAATTCTGAATATTTATGCCCCAAACACAAGGGTACCTACATTTGTAAAAGAAACATTACTAAATCTTAAATCACCCATCAAACCCCACATACTAATAGTGGGAGACTTCAACACCCCACTCTCACCACTAGACAGGTTTATCAGACAGAAACTTAACAGAGAAATAAGGAAACTAACAGATGTTATGACTCAAATGGACCTAACAGACCTCTATAGAACATTTCGCCCAAACACAAAAGAATATACCTTCTTCTTAGCACCCCATGGAACTTTCTCCAAAATTGATCACACACTTGGTAACAAAGCAAATCCCAACAGACACTTAAAAATTGGAATAACTCTCTATAACTTACGGGACTACCATGACTTAAAGTTAGAATTCAACAACACAAATTGCAGAAAGCCTACAAACTCATGGAAACTGAACAATGATCAACTGAATCATCAATGGATCAAGGAAAGAAAGAAATTAAAGACTTCCTAGAATTCAACAAAAATGAATGCACAACATACCCAAACTTGTGGGACACTATGAAAGCAGTGCAAAGAGTGAAGTTTATAGCACTAAATGCACACGTAAGAAAGTGGAGAAATCTCACACTAGCAACCTAAGAACACAACTGAAGGCTCTAGAACAAAAGGAAGCAAACTCACCCAGGAGGAGCAGATGACAGGAAGTAATCAAACTGAGAGCTGAAATCAATGAAATAGAAACAAAGAGAATAATACAAAGAATCAAAACAAAAAGTTGGTTCTTTGAGAAAATCAACAAGATAGACAAACATTTATCCGAATTAACCAGAAAGCAAAGAGAGAATATCCAAATTAACAAAATCAGAAGTGAAAAAGGGGACATAATAATAGACACTGAGGAAATCCAATTAATCATTGGGTCATACTTCAAAAACCAGAACTCCACAAAATTGGAAAATTTAAAAGAAATGGACAATTTTCTGCATAGGTACCACATACCAAAATTAAATCAAGACCAGATAAACTATTTAAATAGATCTATAACCTCTAAGGAAATAGAAGTAATTATTAAAAGTCTCCCAACTAAAAAAAGCCCAGGACCAGATGGTTTCAGTGCAGAATTCTACTAGATTTCAAAAAGCTAATACCAATGTTCCTGAAACTGTTCCAAACAATAGAAACAGAAGGAACATTGCCAAACTCTTCTTATGAGACTAGTTACCCTGATAGCCAAACCACACAAAGATGCAACTAGGAAAGAGAACTACAGGCCAATCTCCCTCATGAACACTGATGTAAAAACACTCAATAAAATACTGGCAAACTGAATCCAAGAACACATAAAAATAATCATTCACCATGATCAAGTAAACTTCATCTCAGAGATGCATGGATAGTTCCACATACAAAAATCTGTCAATGTAATCCACCATATAAACAAACTGAAAGAAAAAAAACAGATCTGGCCCAGAACTCCCATCCAGACCAGAGGTGAGAGATTGGGTTCATACCCAGGGAGGCCTGCCCCTAGGTTCCATCCTGGGCCCCAGCCATTCCTGGGGAAGACCTGCCCAACTTGGCCCCAGTTGCTGGCCAGCAGGCAGGGCTCCTGCAGGAAGGTTCCCCTTCTTCAAGACACCCCAGAAGATCCTGCAATCTACATGCCCTGCCCCAACACCCATACACTGAGACCCCCTCCACTTCCTGAGACTTAGAGACCAAACCCCAGCTCCCATCTGGCCCAGAGAGCTCCTATCCAGATCAGAGAGCTCCCATCCAGCCCAGAGAAAGAAAGAGCTCTCATTGAACAAAGAGCCATTATTGAACCAAGAATAAACTCAGGAGACAGGGAAACTGCCAGGCCTGATTAGACCAAGAGTGGCTTTCTGAGAAGTAGAATTGGCCACCTCTCATTGGACCAAGAGAGGTTTCCCGAAACACCAAATCTGTCAGCTCTGACTGGACCAAGAGCCCTAATAAGACCAAGAATGGATCCAAGATCAGCTTGCTGAGACACAGAAGCTACCTGCTCCAATTAGACCAAGAGCTAAGATTAGACCCAGAAGGGCCCCCTGAGACAGAGACACAACAAACACAGAGTGGACCAACAACTACTCACTCAGACATAGGCACTTCTTATACCTACAAGATGAGGAGATGGGCAGATGTCAAGGCAGAAGTACATACAACAACTTAAAGAGCAATACAGCATCACCAGAATCTAGCCCTCCTCCAACAGCAAGACCCGAATATCACATGGTGAAAGAAGCAAAAGAAAGCAACCTTAAGAATAGCATCATGAGGATGCTAGAGGCCTTTCAATAAAAAAATCAAAAATGAAATTGAAGAAAATATAAACAAAAAAGTGGAGGAAATCAATAAAGAAAATGAGAAAAAGTCAAAGAAAAAATGGGAAGAAATCTATAAAGAACTAGAGGAAAAGACAAATAAAAAAATGGAAGGAAACAATAAATACCTTAAAGAAAACCATGAAAAAGCAATGAAAGAAGTGAGGAAACAATTCAAGACCTGAGAAGGGAAATAGAAACAATGAAGAAGACACAAACAGAGGGAATGCTGGAAATAGAAATCTGAGTAAATGAACAGGAAACATAGATGCAAGCATAACCAACAGAATACAAAAGATGGAAGAGAGAATCTCTGGTGTAGAGGATACAATGGAGGAAATGGATTCATCAGTCAAAGAAAATACCAATGCCAAAAAAAAAAAAAATCATAACACAAAATGTCGAAAAAATCTGGAACACCATGAAAAGACCAAGCCTATGAATAATAGGGATAGAGGAAGGAGAATACCAACTCAAAGGCGCAGAAAATATATTTAACAAGATCATAGAAGAAAACTTCCCCAACTTAAAGAAGGAAATGCCTATGAAGATACAAGAAGCCTTTAGAACACCAAACAGACTAGACCCCCCAAAAAAGTCCTCTCACCACATAATAATTAAACAACTAAATGTACAGAATAAAGAAAAAATATTGCCAGGCAGTGGTGGTGCACGCCTTTAATCCCAGCACTCAGGAGGCCTCCGTGAGTTCGAGGCCAACCTGGGGTACCACGTGAGCTCCAGAAAAGGTGCAAAGCTACACAGAGAAACCCTATCTCGAAAAACCAAAAAAAAAAATTTTTTTTTTAAGGGCAGGAAGTGACTTATAAAGGCAAACCCATTAGAATAACACCCAATTTCTCAATGGAGACTTTGAAAGCCAGATGGACCTGGACAGATGTAATGTAGATGCTAAGAGACCATGGATGCCAGCCTAGACCAATATACCCAGCAAAACTTTCAATCATCATAGATGGAGTGAACAAGACCTTCCAAGACAAAACCAGATTTTAACAATACTTATCCACAAACCCAGCCCTACAGAAAGCCTTAGAAGGAAAATTCCAACCTAAGGAAGTCAGATACACCCTTGAAAACACAGGCAATAGATAATACCACAGCAGTAAATCCCAAAGAAGAGAAGTACACACACACTACCACCAAAAAAATAAAAATAGCAACAGGAATGAACAATCACTGGTCATTAATATCCCTTAATATCAATGGAATTAATTCACCTATAAAAAGACAGAAAGGATACAAAAGCAGAACCCATCTTTCTGTTGCATACAAGAAACACACCTCAAATTCAAAGATAGACACTACCTAGGAATAAAAGGCTGGGGACTGTTTTACTAATCAAACAGTCTTAAGAAATAAGCAAGTGTAGCCATCCTAATATCCAGCAAAATAGACCTCAAACTAAAATCAATCAAAAGAGGTCAAGAAGGGCATTGCACACTGATCACAGGAAAGATCCACCAAGATAAAGTTTCAATTCTGAACATTTATGCCCCAAACACAAGAGCACCCACATATGTAAAAGAAACATTACTAAAGCTTAAATCACATATAAAACCCCACACATTAATACTGGGAGACTTCAACACCCCACTTTCACCTCTGGACAGATCTGCCAAACCAAAACTTAACAGAGAAATAAAGGACTTAACTGATGTTATCACTCAAAAAATGGACTTATTGATATCAACAGAACATTCCATCCTAACAAAGAATATACCTTCTTGTCAGCACCCCATGGAACCTTCTCTAAAATGAACCACATAATTGGCCACAAAGCAAATCCCAACAGAAACTAAAAAATTGGAATAACCTCCTGTGTTTTATCAGACCACCATGGTTTAAAGTCAGTTTCAACAACAACAAAAACTACATAAAGCCTACAATCTCATGGAAACTAAACAACACTCAACTGAATCACCAATGGGTTAAAGAAGAAATAAAGAAAAAAATTAAAGACTTCCTAGAGATCAATGAAAATGAATACACCACATACCCAAACTATGAAAGCAGTGCTAAGAGGAAAATTCATAGCACTATATGCCCACATAAAGAAGTTGGAGAAATCTCACACTAGTGACTTAACAGCACACCTGAAAACTCAAGAACAAGAAGAAGCAAAGTCTCTCAGGAAGAATAGATGCCAAAGAATAATAAATTGAGAGCTGAAATGAATATAATAGAAACAAAGAGAACAATACAAATAATTAATGAAACAAAGAGTTGGTTCTTTGAGAAAACTAACCAAAAGGCAGAGAGAGAGCATCCAAATTGGCAGAGTCAGAAATGATAAGGGAGACATAACAACTAATACTGAGAAAATCCAGAGAATCATCAGGTCTTATTTCAAAAACCTCTAATCCACAAAACTGGAAAATCTAAAAGAAATGGATAATTTTCTGGATAGGTACACATACCTAAGTTAAATCAAGACCACATAAATTATTTAAATAGTCCAATAATCCCTAAGGAAATAGACACAGTCATTAAGTCTCCCAACCAAAAAAGCCCAGAACCAGATGGTTTCAGTACAGAATTCTACCAGATCTTCAAAGAAGACTTAATACCAATACTCTTTAAATTGTTCCGCACAATAGAAACAGAAGGAACATTACCAAACTCCTTCTATGAGGCTACAATTACCCTGATTCCCAAGCCAAACAAAGATGCAACAAAGAACTACATACAGACCAATCTCCCTCATGAACATTGATGCAAAAATACTCAATAAAATACTGGCAAACAGACTCCAAGGACATATCAAAACAATTTTCCACCATAATCAAATAGGCTTCATCCCAGGAATACAAGGGTGGTTCAACATATGAAAGTCTGTCAATGTAATACACCATATAAACAAACTGAAAGAAAAAAAACCACATGATCATCTCACTAGATGCTGAAAAGACATTTGACAAAATCCAACACCCCTTCATGATAAAGGTCTTGGAGAGATCAGAAATACAAGGAATATACCTAAACATAATAAACACAATTACAGCAAGCCAGCAGCCAACATCAAAGTAAATGGAGAGAAACTCAGTGATTCCACTAAAATCAGGAACAAGGCAAGGCTGTCCCTCTCCCCATACTTATTCAATATAGTATTTGCAATTGTAGCCAGAGTAATAAGACAACATAAGGAGATCAAGGGGATAAAAACTAGAAAGGAAGAAGTCAAGCTTTCGCTATTTGCAGATGACATGATAGTATACATAAGTGACCCCAAAAATTTGACCAAGAAATTCATACAGCTTATAAAAACCTTCAGCAATGTAGCAGGATAAAAGATTAACTAAAAAAAAAATCTATATACAATTGACAAACAGGCTGAGAAGGAAATCAGAGATACAACACCTTTTACAATAGCCACAAGTAATATAAAATACATTGGGGTAACTCTAAGTAAGTGAAGGACCTGTATGACAAGAACTTTAAGTCCCTAAAAAAGAAATTGAAGATGTCAGAAACTGGAAAGATCTCTCACATCATAGATAGGCAGGATTAACATAGTAAAAATGGCGATCTTACCAAAAGCAATCTACAGATTCAATGCAATTCCCATCAAAATACCAACACAATTCTTCACAGACCTGGAAAGAACAATACTCAACTTCATATGGAAAAACAAAAAACCCAGGACAGCCAAAGAATCTTGTACAATAAAAAAACCTCTGGAGGCATCACCACCCCTGACTTCAAGCTCTACTATAGAGCTACTGTAATAAAAACAGCTTGGTACTGGCATAAAAACCAACATGTGGACCAATGGAATCAAATTGAAGACCCTTATATTAACCCACACTCCTATGAACATATAATTTTTGACAAAGAAGCCAAAAATGTACAATGAGAAAAAGAAAGCATCTTCAACAAACGGTGCTGGCATAACTGGATGTCAATGTGTAGAAGGCTTCAAATAGATCCATATCTGTCACCCTGCACAAAACTCAATTCCAAGTAGATCAAAGACCTCAACATAAATCCAGTTACTCTGAACCTGATAGAATAGAATGTAGGAAGTAGTCTTGAATGCATTGACACTGGAGATCACTTCCTAAATATAACACCAGTAGCACAGACACTGAGAGAAACAATTAATCAATGGGACCTCTTGAAACTGAGAAGCATTTGTAGAACAAAGGACATGGTCAACAAGACAAAGCAACAGCCTACAGAATGGGAAAAGTTCTTCACCAACCCCACATTTGATAGAGGGCTGATATCCAGAATATATAAAGAACTCAAGAAATTAGACATCAAAAATGCCCAACAGTCCAATTAAGAAATGGGGTATAGGGCTAAACAGAAAATTCTCAACAGAGGAAGCTCAAATGGCTAAAAGACATTTAAGGACGTGTTCAACATCCTTAGGCATCAGGGAAATGCAAATCAAAATGACTCTGAAATATGAGAATAGCTAAGATTTAAAAACACATGACAGCTTATGTTGGAGAGGATGTGGAGCAATGGGAACACTCCTCCACTGCTAGTGGAAGTGTAATATTGTACAGCCACTCTGAAAATCAGTATGGTGGTATCTCAGAAAATTGGGAATCAATCTACCCAGCAATACCAACCACTCTTGGGCATATACCTAAAAGATGCTTAATCATGGCACAAGGACATTTGCTCAACTATGTTCATAGCAGCACTATTTGTAATAGCCAGAACGTGGAAACAACCACGATGCCTCTCTACCAAGGAATGGATAAAGAAAATGTGGTACATTTACACAATGGAGTATTACTCAGAAGTAAAAACAATGACACCATGAAATTTGTAGGTAAATGGGTATAACTAGAAAAAAATCCTGAATGAGGTTAACCCAGACCCAAAAAACAAATATGATACGTACCCACTTATAAGTGAATGTTAGACACAAAGTGAGGATACAACAGGCTACAACCCACAACCATAGAGAAGCTGAGAGGGACATGCATGGATCGCCCCAGGAAGGGCAAAGGGTTAAGATCTCCTGGGTAAACTGTGAGGGCAGAGTAGAGGTTGCAGGGTGGGGGGTAGGAACTTGAAAGCTTGAGATGGCTGAGTTTGGAATGGGATAGAGAAGGAGAACAATGAAAGATACTGTGACAGAATGAGTCATTATGGAGTTAAAGAGAAATCTGGTACTAGGGAAATCCTAAGGAACTCACAAGGATGTCCTAGCTAATTCTCCTAGCAATGGTGGAGAAGGTGCTTGAACAAGTCTTTTCCTGTACTCACATCAGTGACTACTGTAATTGTCATCATAAAACCTACATCTAGCAACTGATGGAAGCAGAGGCAGAGACCCACAGCCAAGCACTTTGCCAAGCTCCTGGAGTTCAGTTGAAGAGAGGGAGGAGGGACTATAAGAGCAATGGGGGATAAGATCATGATGGGAAAAAACACAAAGACAGGTGACCCAAGCTAGTGGGAGCCCACAGACTCTGGACTGGCAGCTGGGAAGCCTGCATGGGTCTGCACTAGGCCCCTTGAATGAGGGTGACATGTGTGGCATGATCTGTTTGTGAGTCCCCTGGCAGTTAGACCAGGACTCATCCTAAGTGCATGAACTTGATGCTGCAGAGAGCGTCTTGGGCCTGCCCCAAGTTGGTATGCCAGCCTGTGTTGAATACAAGGGAGGCCTTACCCCCTCTTTGGAGTGGGTGGTGTTGGGATGGGGGGATGTGGAGGGGAGTGGGAGAAAGTAAGGGATGGGGAATAATGGGTGGGTATAAAATGAAAAAAACCTTTAAATAAACAGGTAAACCTTAAAAAATTATACATCTTCCTTTAGATTTTCTAACTTGGTGAAATACAGGTTTCGAAAGTATGCCCTGATGATCTCTGCATGGGCTTGGTGTGTGCTGTTACATCACTCATTTTGTCTCCAATTCTGTTAATTGGAATCTTTTATGTTATTTTTTTTTAATTTGGTAAGTGTTTGTCAATTATTGATTTTTCTTAAAGAACAAATTCTCTGTTTCATTGATTCTTTTTATATTTTTGTTTTTTCTACTTTATTGATTTCAGCTCTTTTTGATTATTTCTTACTATCTACTCCTTTTGCACATTTTTTTCTTCTTGTTCTAGAGCTTTCAGTTGTGCTGTTAAGTTACTAATTGAACATTTCCAAAAAAACAACAACAACAACAACAACAACAATGGAAGCACTTAGTACTATGAACTTGCTTCTTAGGACCATGTTCAGGTCATTGTATCTCATAAGTTTGAATATTTTTTGTTTTGATTTTCATGCAATTCTAAAAATTCATCTCTTAATTTCTGTCTTTACCCATTTTTCATTCAGTAGCAAGTTCTTCAGTTTCCATGAGTTTGTAAGCTTTCTATTATCGTTTTTTTGTTTTGTTTTGTTTTGTTTTGTTTTGTTTTTCGAGACAGAGTGTCTCTATATATCTTTGGTGCCTGTCCTGGATCTCGCTCTGTAGACTAGGCTAGCCTCGAACTCACAGAGATCTGCCTGGCTCTGCCTCCTGAGTGCTGGGATTAAAGGCATGTGCCACCACTGCCTGGCTAAGCTTTCTATTATTGTTGATATCCAGCTTTAATCAGTAGTGGTCAAATAGAATACAGGGTACTGTTTCAATCTTCATTGTTGAGACTTGTTTTTGTGCAAGTATATGCTCAATTTTGAAGAAAGTTCATGAGCTGATGAAAAGTTCTGTAAATATAGTAGGTCCATTTGATTTATGATATCATTAATCTCCAGCATTTTTCTGTCCATTTTAAGAGCAGGGTATTTAAGTCACCCACTATCACTGTGTAAGAGCCAATATGTGATTTTACCTATAGTAGTGTTTCTTTTATGAAGTGGATACCCTTGTACTTCGTGCACAGATGTATAAATTTAAAAAATCCTCATGGTTGACTTTTGCTTGGATAAGTACATTATCCCCTTACCTATCTCTTTTGCCTAGTTTTGTTTTGAAGTTTATTTTGTTATATATTAAAATGGTTACAGCAGCTTGCTTCTGACATCCATTTGCTTGGAATATATTTTTCATACTTTTATTCTCAGGCAATGTCTATTCTTGATGTTAAGGTGTTTCTTAAATGCAGCGACAGGATGGGTTCTGTTTATGGAAACCATTTGTTAGTCTGTGTCTTTTTATTGGGGAATCATGAGATCACTGATGTTGAGAGTAACCAATCAGCAGTGCTCCTGGTTTCCATTATATTCTTGTGTTGTGTTTTATCTCCTCTTTTAATTTACTGGTCTGTTATTGTTTATTCCTTTTATTATCTTGGGTGTGGTCAATCTCTTCTGGTTGAAGGTTTCCCTCTAGGGCTTTTTGTAGGGCTAGCTTATAGATAGACACTGCTATAGTTTGGTTTTATTTGGAATGTTTTATATTGTGATTGAATGTTTTTCTGGCTATTGTAGTCTGGACTGGCATCTCTGGTCTCTTAAGAGTTTGTAGAATATCTGTCAAGTCCTACATTGAAAAGTGAGGATTTATTTTAAAAGGTATGCCTTTATATGCTGTTTGGTCTTCTTCCCTTGAAGCTTTTAACATTCCTTCTTCCTTCTATACATTTATGTGCCATGGAGACTTTTGTTTCTGGTCCAGCCTACTTGGTGTTCTGTAAACTTCTTTTACCCTATTAAGACACTTTCTTTAGGTTAGGAAAATCTTCTTCTGTGATTTTGTTAAATATTTTCTGTGCCTTTGACCTGAGTTTCTTTTCCTTCCTCTATTCCTACTGTTCATAGACCTGGTCTTTTTATAGTGTCCCAGATTTCATGGATGTTTAGTGCCTGGCTACTTTCATATTTAACATTTTTTTGACCAAAGTATCCATTTCTTCTATCTTGTCTTCAGTCCCTAAGATTCTCTCTTCCATCTCATGTATTCTGTTCATGAGGCTTGCCTCTGATGTTCCTATTTGAGTTTCTGAATTTTTCATTTCAACTTTTCCCTCATTTTGCATTTTCTTTATTGAATCAACTGCCAGTTTTGTGCCTTGAACCATTTTCTTCATTTCATTCCACTGTTTATGTTTCATAGATTTCATTGGTGAATTTATTCATATCCTCCTTAAGCACCTCTAACATATCCATAAGGGCTATTTTCAAGTCCCTATCTTGTTCTTTAGCTATATTTCATTTCTTAGGGTCTACTGTAGTTTGATTGTTGGGCTTTAGTGAAGACACGTTGCACTGGCTGTTATTGTATTTTTATGCTGGTGTCTAGGAATCTGGGTTGGAAAGGATTGTAATTCTAGGTGCTAATATCTGGTCTTGTAGGGTTTTCCCTCCTCTTTGGTAGGTATTCTGTTCCTTGGTTTCTTTTGCCTTCTCTGGTTCTTGAGTGTGGTGGCTATGGCTTACTGGGTAGGGCATGAGATCCTGCCAGGTGTGGCCACTGGGGGTCTGGTAGAATGTGTTTCTGGGTATTGGGAACAGAATGTAATAAATGGGGACAGGCTAGAAGGGACAGGGAATGAGAAGGTTGACAGGAAAGAAAGCATCTGGGTGTGTCACCAGAATCTGTGTAGACCCCTGAGAATAGAGCAGGGAGAAAGGCGAGACCACATGTGGTCTGCTACAACACTGTAGGTAAGACTGGGGAACTGGAATTGGAGGGGAGGAGAAAAAGGAAAGATTGCCTTTCTAATGCCATGGCTGGAGTGGCCTGAGTGTGCCCAGAGAATTGGCAGCTGAGACAAAGAAGTGGTGGGAGAGGTAATTCCTTGGCAGGCATTCAAATCTGTTTTGATTTGCATCCCTAATTGCTAGAGATGATGGATATTTTTTCAGATGGGTTTTAGCTATTCTTTTTCTTCTTTTGAGAACTCCATCTCATCTAGGCAATTCTCATTGGAAAACATTTTTACAGGATTGGTAAGCTTTTGAGAAGGGAAAGGGTTGATCTTTCATATTGTTGGTATTTTTTTTATTGTGATGAGATATGGGAATGCAGACTTTTCTGTTTGTGTGGGCGGGTTGGGCCTACAGGCTGGAAATGGCTTGGGTGGAATGGAGTTAAGTAGTCAGCCTGGATTGGGCTCATGTTGAGGATGTGCCTTCTGGTCCAAACCTGGAATGTGGGGTTGGATCTGACTGGGTGAAAAGGTCAGATGTAGTATGAGAGGAGTCTGTAAGTTTGGGAATAGGTAAAGAGGGTTCTGGCAGAAACTAGAAGCAGGTTGTGGCAGTGGCAAGGCTTGCCTAGGGCAGGATACTGGCTGTGGGACCTGGGTTAGATATGGTATGTTAGGAAGGGTCAAGGAGACTCACAGGGCTTGGCCATAGATGATATGAGAAAGTTAGCTGAATGGAGAGACTAGGTGCAGGGCAGAAGAGATCTGTGGGTGATGGCAAGTGTTGCAGGTCCTGTTAGATAACCACTTAGAGATGTGCAGTGGTGCAGGCAGGTTGTGGCAAGATTAGGCCAGGCACTATTGCTGTGGGGTATTCTGTATGTTAAATGTGTTGCTCTGATTGGTTAATAAATAAAACACTGATTGGCCAGTAGCCAGGCAGGAAGAATAGGCGGGACAAGCAGAGAAGAGAATTCTGGGAAGTGGAAGGCTGAGGCAGAGAGACGCTGCCGGCTGCCACCATGAAAAGCGAGATGTAAGGTATTGGTAAGCCATGAGCCACATGGCAACTTAAAGACTAATAGAAAAGGTTAATTTAAGATAGAAGTAGATAACAAGAAGCCTGCCATGGCCATACAGTTTGTAAGCAATATAAGTCTCTGTGTGTTTACTTGGTTGGGTCTGAGCAGCTGTGGGACTGGTGGGTGTGAAAGATTTGTCCAGAAAAACTCCAGCTACACTCTATATGTAGGGCCAGCCAGGCAGGTCCTGGTAGATATCCACTTAGAGTTATGCTGTGGTGCAGGCAGGCTGTGGCAAGATTAGGCCAGGCACTGCATGTAGGGACAGACAGGCTAGATCTGTTGGGCTGGGGAGAAGGAATGGATGGTGAGTATCAGGGAGACTCACAGAGCTAAACCCTGAAGAAGGAAGTGTGGGAGAGGTCTGGCTAGGTGAAGAGGTTGAGGGTGGTGTCTCATTTTTAAAGTCAGCAAATCCCCAACATGTGTATCAAAGGGCACAAATTTAGAAAAATTTAGAAGTTGTTAAGTTTACCTTTCAGGGGCTTATTATATATACAGTGCCTGATGTACAAGTACAAGAATCCCTGGCACTAATATAAAAGCTGTGCATGGCCATTTATATCTGTAACTCTAGTGTTGGAAGAGGGGTGGGCAGCATAGGCTACACTGAGTCACAGGCAACATGTAAAGAATAGAACTCTGTCTCAAAACTACTAAATATAAAAACAAAAGAGAAACCAAATAGAGGTAGTCATGGTGGGGACACATCTAAAATCCCAGCTCTTTTTATTGTTTTTGTTGGTAGTTGTAGATTTTTTTTTCAAGACAGGTTCTTGCTATGTAGATCAGGCTGTCCTGAGACACAGAGAGCTGTCTACCATCTTCAATACAAACATTAAATTTATATGACACACAAAGAAAGACAATCTGGTTGATGATTAAGCAAAGAAACAGACACTATAAATCCAGTCATTGTAGATAATTGCAAATCTCAATAGAAGTAGTAAAATACAAATACAATACAGGCAAAAAGCAACCAAATAAAAACCATCGTGAACAGTAGAATAAATGGAAAATAGTTATATCTTTTATCCATGAGGAAAATGCCAACTAAATCCAAGAGTAGATAACACTACAGAACTATCCAAAACATCAGAAATTTAAAAACTGCTAATGTCTTTGAAGGCATTTGAAGATACAGAGAAACTTGGGAGTTGTGGAAATATAAAATGGTATCATCATAGCTTTCAGGAAAACATTCTGGCAATTTAAAATAAAACTAAATGTGCACTTGTTATGTGATCCAGCACTCAGTCTTGAGTATTTTCTTTAAAAAAAAATTAAAGTTGACATTAACACAAAACCTTGTATCAATAAGAGCTGGAAATTGAGAACAACCCAAACCCAAATATATTCTCCAATGGCAAATGTTCTGTATCTTAAATGAGGTCAAACAATTATACATGAGATAATATATCACAGAATTATAAATACACATACATGGAAAACATGGGGATGTGTAACCTAGATAAGATTATATTGTCATAGGCAATTTTCTAATTCTAATATTTTACTATAGTGTGATGGTTTGAAAGAAAATGGCCCCCAAAAGGGAGCCATTGCCAATAACACTGATGGGGATGTGGCATTGGTAGAGTAGGTGTGGTCTTGTTGGAGGAAGTATGTCACTGTGGAGGTAGGCTTTGAGGTCTCATATACACTCAAGCCACACCCAGTGTCTCAGACCATTTCCTATTGTCTGTGAGTCAAGATGTAAGAACTCTCAACTCCTTCTCTAGCACCAAGTCTGCTTGCATGCTGCCTTGCTTCCCTCCATGATGATAATGGACTAAACCTCTGAACTGTAAGAGAGCCACCAAAATTAAATGTCTTCCATTATAAGAGTTGCTGTGGTCATGATGTCTCTTCACAGCAATAGAAACCATAATTAAGACTTTGTTACACTCAGAAACATTACGACTCAGAAAAAAACAGGTGAAAAGTAAATGGGATTCCATACTGTTTGGTGACTTACTACAATATACATAATTATTTGAAAACAGAAAGTTCAAAATAAAGGAAAACACAAAACAAAGTAAAAGCCATCTTCACCTTTTAATTAGTAACTATCTCCACCTTTTAGTAATATATTCCAAGATCTCCACTGAATATTTTAAAACAGTAATGAAATTATATATATATAAAAATTATCTACTACATACACAAATTTAGTCTTTTCTACTTAAAGACACGTACCATAGCTATAACTTTTAGTTTGAAGTGAAATTAAAACTGGCAGGAGTTTTTCTTCACAGTATCATCAATACACTTGTTCCTACCAACCTCAGCATATTTCTTTCCTCATTAAGACATGAACTTTCATTTTATTACATAAAGGTTTTAATTTATAGCTTTTCTTTAACATATCTAAATTTTCAGCACTAGTGCACTTGTGGTTTTGAGCCACACCCAGTAAACAAAGAGTTTCTCAATCTCAAGGACTGCATTTGACAAATAGAACATCCACTAAAGGTAAAAAACAGAACATGATTCAGGGAAAGGGGATGATTTATCTGCCAGGTGAGATGGTACAAGATTTCATCAAGTGGCTCATGATAGTAAAGAAATTAAAACTTACCAATTGTGGAATTCTGGTATGTTTCATTTAATGCATTTAGACCACAGTTGACTGTGTGTGGTTTTTTTTTTTAAAGTGTCTATGTACAGTTTAATATTACTTGTAACCTAAATATTTGGAAGAATTCTCTGTGCAACAATGAAAATTTTATTATTGGCAAGGTTTATACCAAATCAGTATTTCAGGAAGTATAGACTTTTTAGATCTATTTCCTTCTGCATGGCAGTGACAAATTGTGTTTCAAAGGGCATTTGTTCAATCCACCCAAGTCACTCAGTGTATCAGTATAAAGATTCATTACTTATCTTTACTATCTTTAATATAAACAATTTATGTGGTAATGTCCTCCTGTCTTAGGGTTTCTATTGCTGTGAAAAGACATGACCACAACAACTCTTATAAAGAAAAACATTTAATTGGGTGACTTACAGTTCAGAGGTTCAGTCCATTATCATGATGCCACGTGGGACACGGCAGTATGTAGGTAGACATGGTGCTGGAGAGGTAGCTGGGAGTTCTACATCTTGTGCAGACAACAGTAAGTGAATTGTTTTATTGGGCATGGCTTGAGTATATATGAGACCCCAAAGCCTGCCTCCACAGTGACACACATCCTCTAAGACCACACCTACTCCACCAAGGCCACACCTCCTAATAGTGCCACTCCCCTTGGGGGCCATTTTCTTTCAAACTGCCATACCCCCTAAGATTAATCAATTTTTTTTTCAAGATAGGGTTTCTCTGTGTAGCTTTGCTTGATAACCTACTTTCATAGACATCAGACTCCAATTTCTCTGGGCTTCCAATGTGAACTGAAGACCAATGAGTCTCCATGAATCTTTCATTCCTTTAAAGGGACCTACTATGGATTTTTCAGCATGCAGATAGCCATTGTTTTACTTACTATCTAGACCTTGTTGCTTGGTTCTAAGTAACCTTTACATGTTTTATATACATTTTAGGTTCTGTTCTTCTGAGGAAGACTGCCTCTTTTGATTTTTGATGTTAATAATTTGTTTTCCTTTTTTAATTTGATGTGTTTTCTCAGTAGGACCCCATGATAAACTGCCATAAAGCAGGTGACTTAAATCATAAAAATTTCTCTAAATTATAGAGGGTAAACTCTCAGGCACTCCTTGGCTAGTTCCTATTCCTGCCTCTGTCTTCACATGACCTTTTTTTTTCTATGTCTTATATCTGCCTGTCTTCTTTAAGGACAGTGACCACTGGATCTGATGAGGAGACTGATATAGTATTAATCATAAAAATTGTATCTATCAATTCCCATTAATTTCCACAAAGTCCCTAGTTAACAGCTATTGAAAACCTTTTTGTATCATTATTTCCATTTCTTTCTCTTATAGCATAAAGATGGTAAGGTATTTGATTAGACCTTCAAACCTCAGATACTGCATTTTTATTTTTACTATTGTTCCTTTGTGATAATTACATTATATATTTTCAACTCTTCTGTCTTAAGGTTTGTTGGTCATTCTTGTGTTGTCTTAGATCATATTCAGTTCTAGAACTGCATTAAGTTTTCATGTCTCTGCTAATTTTATGTCTTCATACTTCATTAATACTTTTACCATCAATACTCTAACAGTTTTCTTCTACTCAGAGTCCTTTTAGATCATTTTCTGCTCTTTTATATGCCTTGCATTTTTTTTTTTTTTACTTTGTGTCTGATATTTTCTACAAGTGACAGAAGTATAAAAAAGATCTATTGTTACCTCGAGAGAACAGTGTGCCCTTCTATTGTCAGGCTTCAATGTATGGAGATCAAAAGCAATCTGACTGCAGGTGCAGAGTTGGCCTGTGTTGCTACAGATGGCCTCACCTTATTCTGTGATTACAGCTATGGGCTTCTATTACTCTGGGCTTCCTTTGTGCACTGGTGTGACTGTATTGGAATCTTTATGTTTTTCAGGTGACCTGTCAGTTTTCTAAACAATACTTTTCTCTGTGCACTGTATTATTACTGCAAAATTTGGGATACCTGGGGTGTTTTCTTTGTATTCCACTTGTGTCTTTGGCTTTAAGTACCTCAGGACAATTTATTTCTTTTTCTTTTTCAGTCATTTAACAAGCTGTAAGTTGGATACAGTTGCTTAGAGAACCTTAACAAACAAGCTTGGTAGTACGAGCCAATAATCCTATTTACTTGGGAGACTAAGGAAATCCTGAGTTTGAGTCCAGCCTGGGCTACATCATGAGTTCAAGAACAGGCTGGAATACACTACAAGACTGTCTCAAAAAGGCTCAGGTTTGTTTTTTCTTTGTTTTAGGTATGTTCTACATTATTTCCTTCCTACTAAATCAGTATAACCTATAAAGAGTGTACATGTACATGAAGAGAGTTCCATGGCTACTTATAAGCCAATATTTTCTGACCTTCCATTTTGCAGTAAGCAAAATGAGCCTGTTACTGGTCACTGTGAAAGAGATAAGAAAACTTTCCATTTATACATCAATGAAACATCTGTATGACACCATCCAGGAAACATACAACACAACCTTATTATAAATATTAATGTCCTAAATAGTACTAGATCTCAAGTTTAATTTTCTAAAGTTTGATCAGCAGTAAATTTGCTGAGAATGCGAGAAATGGTCTTCCCTAGAGAAAAGCACAGTGACTGACCAAATGGTCAGCCCTGAACAGATACATAAGAACAACATCATATGTACAAGAGTAGGTTATATTTAAAGATTTAGGAATAAACACGCACGCATGCATGCACACAGGCTTGTAACAACAATTAATGAAAAAAAAAGGCCATGAATTTGAAAGAAAGTAAGGAAGGTACATAGTATAGTCTGGAAAGAGGAAAGGGAAGGGAGAAATGATGTAAAAAAAATGAAAGAAAAAAAAAGTAAAGCAGCTTAGGCTACTTATACCTTCTGATTCTGTCATCTTTTACAATGTTGTCAACAATATCAAACAGACACAAAACACTAGGAAAGAGAATTCCTGATGTTTTAAAATCTAATTATAAAATACAATCATTAAACTTTCTATAATTCAATCTCATGCTTACATAAAATCATGAGGTAGCTACAGAATGTAGTCTGTCTGTGTATCCAAGACAAAAAAGAAATAAGATTTTTCATTCTCAATACTTGCCAAGTTTATTACTTTAAGCTTTCCTAATTGGAAAAGTAAACATTGGACACCCCACACATACAAAAGGAGGATTAAAGGAAAATATCTCTCTGATCTGTTAATCCATACTTGTAATTGGCAGTACTGGAAGGGATGATATACTGAGGAAGAGAGCCATTGTCTATCATCACCTCAGCCTTAAGGTTAGGAAACAATACATTTCTCTTGGTTTACAGCTCCTTCTCCTCCTCCTCCTCCTCCTCCTTCTTCTCCTCCTTCTCCTCCTTCTTCTTCTCCTTCTCCTCCTTCTCCTCCTTCTCCTCCTCCTTCTCCTTCTTCTTCTCCTCCTTCTCCTCCTCCTCCTCCTCCTCCTCTTCCTCCTTCTTCTTCTTCTTCTTCTTCTTCTTCTTCTTCTTCTTCTTCTTCTTCTTCTTCTTCTTCTTCTTCTTCTTCTTTTCTCCTCCTCCTCCTTCTTCTTCTCCTTCTGTATTGTTTTGTGTTTTGTTTTTTGAGGCAGGGTTTCATTGTGTAGTTTTGGAGCCTGTCCTGGAACTCACTCTGTAGGCCAAGCTGGCCTTGGACTCACAGAGATCCACCTGCCTCTGCTTCCTGAGTGCTGGGATTAAAGGCGTGTGCCACCCCCCACCCAGCAGAACAATTTCTTTATTGTATGAACTATATCTCTAAGTTTAATAGTCTGAGAAAGGGTAATTCTAACAAGTCTTACATTTTTCTCTTAACTACCTTCCCCATATTTACCTTCATGAATTTTCTTAACTACCTTCATGAATTTTCTTAACTACCTTCCCCACATTTACCTTCATGAATTTCCACGCTATCACTTTCCTTCTCATCATGGATACTTCATAACTTGATTTACTGGTAGAGAGAAACCACAAGAAAAGATACTTTCCATGTGTGGTTACAGTTCAGTTTTCAGCTGCATTAACAGCTTTTCATGATTTGTATGCAATTTGTTCTAGTAGTAGCAACAGTCAATCAACATTTATTGAAATGTCACCCTTGTCCACTATTGCTTGGCACAGGTAAATACTACATTTCTCTATTAGTCTAAAAATTTCTTCAAAAATAGTTACTAATGTTTGTATTTAACAACTTGAAGTCTGCAGTTCCACCACATAGACAGTTTACTTGATACATTTAAAACTTTTTATCACTATCTTTTCTTCTGGTCTCAGCCCCATCTCTTCTAAAAATATAAATTGTGTGAGTATTCATCAAAGACTCATTTGCAAACTAGTTAGACTCTATGTCAACTATTTCCTCCCTTTTAAATCTTAGTGGGGATCTAGAAACTATCCTTTATTCACACAGAGATCTAAATAAAAACTTTATAAGCATTTGCATGACGAGAGAAAAAGATTCATATAACAATATCATCTTAGAGTAGGTTTTTATTTTGGACTTCAGTCTCTTCAGATCTAGGTTCTAAAAAGATCAAATGCCAGTAAAAAGGCTAAATATCTACTCAAAACTACTTTTACTAGTAATTATAGTTTTCTATAAATGAAAAACAAAGAAGCTCCTAGCTGGAGTGTAGAGTAATTTTATTTGTTATTAATCATATCTACTTTGGTTTACCGACTTTGCAATCTTATTTTGGAATGTCAACCATCGTTTGTGTATTATCAGCTATCACATTCATTTCTTCATTGTGTGTGTGCATATGGAGGTCAGAGGATAACGGTCAGAGGAGTCTTTTCCTCCTTCCCACTCTGCGGGTCCTATGTATTGAATTCGGGTCATCAGGTTGCCAATGTCATCAGCCATAACATTTATTTTTATAGAGAAGAAGATGGTGAAGTGTTTACAACAATACCTCTTTCTTTTACTGGTAATTAAAAATCTAATCTCAGAGACTAGACTCTATGAAATTATTGCAAGCACACATGATAGATCTGTTAGTATTCATGTGTCTGGAATCAAATAAATACCAATGACTTTTTTGTGTGCAAAACTGAAGCCTTCAAAGAACTCATATGAACTCAGGCCAGGTCTTATTTACAGGGGGGTTATACAACAACAACAACGTGACACATATTTAAGCACTATAAGAAATGTATTAATAAGGTAAAACTTCAACTTCAAACCCTGATTCTAAATGATCTGCTGACCAATGCTGATTATTATGGGTTATGGAAAATGTCTCATAAAAGTGCTCCTAACAAAAGATGTTTTTAAATGACTTACAAAATATTTAAGGCCAGTTATATAGACAACTTGGTGTACTTCAGTCTGTTTTTCTTCAATAAAATAGCAAACACTACAATGGTATTATCCTTTGGTTTTATTTTCTGAGATTAAAAAAAAGTCTAGGCATAAATGTTTTTAGATAATCTTCTTAATGGCATCCTTTTAAGAAAACTTATCAGATGGCTTATTACATTTCTCCTGATTACCACTTTCATTAATGTCACTGCCAGCCTTGATTAACTATTTCAAATCTTCAGAGTATAATAAGCAACGTTTGTTCATCTTTCTCAAATCCCTGAGAATCATAATTATCACAGAAGTATTTTACCCTTCATTAAAAGTCTCTGGAAAGCAGTGGTGTTCTTTCATTGCTAACAGGGCAAGGAGCAGTGTCATAGAGAGTCAGTCCATGTAAATTGGCTTCCACATGCAAAGTAATTTTCTGGAACAGAAAAGAAAATTATAGAGAGAAGTTTGGTGCTTATGAGAGACCATCTCTTCACTATGCTCCACAGGCTCCCTTATGCAGTCAGAGATAAAAACTGATCTAATGGGGAACAGGAAGTCACTGCCACAAGCATCATCACCAAGTGAAATGGGGATATCACAGTATTTTTCCTCAATAAGTTTCCTGTTTTTCTTTTGTAGTTTTTTTGTGAAACTATGTGTTAGGGCTGGGCCTATGTGAATGTACCAGATTATTGAAATCTATCAAAGAATTTCTTCAGATATGCTTTGCAATTCCATTATCAAAGCTGAAATGTACTCACAACACACTACTTCCTCAAATCCAGAAATAATTTCACCAGGAGTTACTCTTCTATCACTGTCTCTGGTACCAGATTTTAAACTGCTCATTTTAAAAAAGGACAGGGAATCTGCCAATGACATATCCTGCTATTCCATATGAAGTTTTACTGAATAAAATTGAAACCATTTCTTACCTGAAAATCACGAATGTAGGTCAGGAAAAATCCAAAGAAGGAAAATGACATGGACCATTCTGCTGCAGTAGTGACCATGTGAAGCACATAACCCTTGAGTCAAAGAGGAGAAACAGCAGAGTTTTGTGAAGTTTTATTCACAATTATTCAAATAATCTATAGTATTTCTCAAATTAAGCAACATCAATTTTTTTTTTTTTTCCGACACAGGGCTTCTCTGTGTAGCTTTGCACCTTTCCTGGATCTCGCTCTGTAGACCAGGCTGGCCTCGAACTCACAAAGATCCACCTGCCTCTGCCTCCGAGTGCTGGGATTACAGGCATGCGCCACCACCGCCCGGCACATCAAATTCTTATAGGCCAATCTTCCCTCTGAAAATCAACCTTTGAGTTTTGAATGTGTTTTGAGAATTGCAGTAGCTGTTAGGAATATACCTCCTAAACAATACTAGATGTCTGAGTTTCACTTAGAACAAATATAATTTCCATTAAATAACCAAAACAAAACATAATCTACACTGTACAACCAAGGAGTTATTTCTTCTCCCTGAGCCATAAGATTTATAAATCAACACATGTAATCCTGACATTTAGGAGGCTGAGGGAAGATCACAAATTTAATGTCAGCTAGACCACAGAGTGAAATTAAATATCCCCTCACCAAGCAACAAAACAAGTTGTGGCTAGTTTTTACAAGACCCTTGGTTTGATGCTCAACACTGTAAGTCTTTAAAAAGTATATTTGGAGGGAGTCTGGGGAGATGCTCAGTTGGTAATGCTTGTTGTGTAAATGTGAGGACCTTCATTCTCTCACCAGAACCACACAAAAAGCCAGTGTGATGGTGCATGCGTCTGAGACCTAGAACTGGGGAGGTGGAACCAGGCAGATTGTTGGAGCTTGGTGGCCAGACACATCAGTGACCTCTAGGCCAGTGAAATACTCTGTCTCAAAAAACGAGCTGTATAGCACCTGAGGACTGACACCTGAGATTGTCCTCTAGTTTTCAGGTGTATACACACATGTGCAAGAGCGCGCGCGCGCGCGCGCGCACGCACACACACACACACACACACACACACACAGTGCATGAGTGTGAATGTATCTGCATAAAATTCGTAAAAATGACACTAGGAAAAGTTCAAGAATACTCACTATAAACTTTCATAAGGACTATTTTTAGAGTTTGTATACTAACTTATAACATATGATGCAGGGTTGGAGAGATGGCTTAGTGGTTAGAATGCTTGCTGCTCTTCCAGAGGAACCAAGTTTGGTTCCCACCTCCCATGTTGGGCAGTTCCTATTTGCATGTAAATATAGCTCAAAGGGATCCAATGCCCTCTTCTGGTCTGTGTAGGCACGTGCATACATGACATATAGAAACATACAAATAAAGATAAATTTAAAATGAAAAATCAATCCTTTAAAAATATCATACACACACACACGTTTTGTAGACTTTAAACTCTTACTTTGTCCTCAGGGTTCCAGTGTAGTTTCTGTACTATATCAGCACCAAAATCACTACTGTACAAAACTGATGAGCAAGTCAGCACTATAAAAAAGTCAAGGAAGAATCTCAGAGTTCTGAAGGTTTAAACTTGTAAATCCTACCCCCGCCCCCCAAAAAAACACTTTAAAGGTTAGCTTACACATTTGTTGCTATGGTTCAATCCTATTTCTTTAAAGAATTAATATCACATGGCAGTATTAAAACTAAAGATCTATCCAGAGGGCCCCCAGGAAATGATTTATACCATCACACCCTTCCTTCTTTGATCAAAACCTAGCAGCTCTACCATAAATTTCCACTGAATAATTTTTCTCAAGTGAGCATAACAACTCTTCCTTGATTTCTCTGAAGTATGACTATGCTAAACATTATTTTTGTTACTGGCTCAATTACTTAATTTCTGACTAAATTTCCTGTGTAACAGTCTTTAGCCTAGAGTGACTTTAAAGGGGTGTGGGGTGCTGGAGTAATGCCTCAGCAGTTAAAAACACATACATGTTGCTTTTGCAGAGGACCAAGTTCTGATTCCCAGCACTCACATGGTATCTCACAACCATCCATAAGTTCAATTTCATGGTATCTGACACCCTCTTCGGATGCTGGTCGCTACTAGGTTTATACATGGTGCACATACATACATGTAGGTAAAAACCCATACATATAAAACAATCTAAAGATATTACAATTAACAACCTGGTACTTGCACTGCACCTGTCATACTCGTCTTGTTATTCCATTCTCTTTGAATGCAAACCACACTTTACAACAAAGGATACTGCTAAGTGCACTTACTCCACACCAGATAACCAGCAGCAGTCTGACCCAGAAGACTTGTTTGCTGTGAATTTTAGGTTGCATTTGGTAGGAAAGGATGGTCTGAACAAACATGTATAATGAACCCATACCAAAGGCAAGCACACTTCCACATACATGTGCAACAAATAGTGTTGATTTCTGAGAAGCAGAAAAACGAAGTCAGTCAATGAGAGAAACTCAGAACACATCAACAACATGTCATTTAAAAGCACAAGCCAGATAATTCAATCGGGCCAAGTGGGGAAACTTGGGATTTCACAAATTACTTCCCCAAAGCACTGGAAGATTATAGTGAAACCAGATGACTTCATTTGCCAACAATAAAAATGGAAACAAGTGTCCATGTATTATTTTGTTTTACTTATTTAACATTTTTATTGGGTCCTATTAAGTGTCAAATATTTTTTAAAGCCATTCATATGCAAATGAATGAAATAGACACGTAGCCCTCACAGTTTATATTCTGGTGAAGGTACACAAAAACAAATAATAAGCTTCAGAAATAAGGACATCCCATAGTAAGGTACAAAATGGTAATACGAATAGAAAAAGGCAAGTAGGTTAAAGAGCAGAGAGCTAGGCATATCAGCGGAAGGGAGTTTAAATTTAAATGTAATTTAAGGCCTTCATGGCACAAGGTTTGTATTGATTATGCCACAGGGATTATTATTGCCTATTATTGCTGAAGACAACACCTGCAAGTCTCACTAAACATGGAGAAACCATGCTGTTACCTAACTAGAGCTTTTACACCTACTGACTAATGTTCATGGTACTGAACGGTACTCTGCAGAGACGTAAATACCAATCCAGCTGCAAACCCTTCATTCTACAATGGTGACCTGCCCGCAAGATACACTGGTTCAATTGTGGAACCAAAGTTCTAGGAGTAATCAACCACTAGTTGATTGGATTTAAGGCCCACTTCATGAGATAGAACCCATGCTTGACACTGCTTGGGTGGCCAAGAACCTGAGAACAGATAGGTCATGGACCTAGGGGAAAACCAAATAGCAATAAAAATGACTCTTTATGACATTCTGGTATATTCATAGGTCAGTGTTTCACTCAGCTATAATCAGAGAAGCTTCCTCCTGTAGGAGATGGGAACGAATACTGAGACCCACAATTGGATAATATGCAGAGAGTAAGAGACCTTGGAACACTAAGTCCCAAGTAGGATGTCTTCATCAAACCCCTTCCCTCAGGGGTCAGGGAACTATGTAGATGAGGAGATAGAAAGAGCATTAGAGCCAGCGGGGATAGAAGAAATCAAGGAAATGGTGTTTTCCAGATACCACAGAACTGACACACAGCAACTCACAGAGACTAGCAGCATGCATGTGGTCTGTACAGGTCCAAGCCAGATGGAGTTCCAGCACTGAGAGGGGAAGTAGACATGTGCCCCCATCCTTAACCATAAAGCTATCTCAAATTAACAACTGCTCACAAAAGAAAAGTTAATTTTCTCCAATGGAGTTTCAGTGGAGTCTCTGCTAGGTATACAAAGTACAGTTAAGGGCAGGCCTCATGCTCAGCAGTAGATGACCAACACAAAACAAACATAATGGTATTTTGGAGATTTTTTTTGTCTCAAAATGCTTTGTTTGGACATTTTTTACCTTACTGCTCTTTTGTTTTGGTTCCCAATTTTGTGTTTAAATAGTTTTGTGTGTTTAAATGGCACGTGTGTGTACATGTGTGTATGTATGTATATGTGTGTTTCTCCTACTTTTTCTGAATTTTTGTTTGTTTTATTCTGGTTCATTTGGTTTTTGTTTTTTCTTTTGTCTGTTTTTTACAGAAAGAAAGAAGGTGTGGAGTTAGTTGGATGGGTGGAGAGGTGGGGAAGATCTGGGAGGAGAAACTGTGGTTAGAATATGTTGTATAAAAAGAAAATTATTTTTAGTTTTGAAAAGTTCAACAATATACACGAGAAGTTTTCGGCTTATTTGTCCAAATAAACTAGATATTAAAAAATAAACTTACAGCTTGTTATATCTAGTTTCATAATTTAGAAACTGGGTAACAAAGGAAAAAGAGCTTAAGGCTATTGAAGACCACTGGGATGAGACGCAAAAGCTCTGGACTAGCCAGTTGTATAGAAGAGCATGAAAGAACCGGCGGTCGTGATTCATGCTTTTAATCCCAGCACTTGGGTTGCAGAGCCAGGCAGAACTCTGTGAGTTCAAGGCCAGCCTGGTCTACAGAGTGAGAGCCAGGAAAGGCACCAAAACTGCCCTGTCTCAAAAGACAAAAAAAAAAAAAAAAAAAAAAGAAGAGCATGAAAGAGAATCAACCCTACAAATACTTTGACTTTGAGAGATTAAGTTTCTTTTTGAGGCTATCCAAGTCATGGTATTTCATATGACAACCCTAGAAAGCTAAACCGTATCTCCCTGTTTACCAATCCTTTCCAAACCTCCTGAAGGATAAATCTCCCAGAAGGGAAACATTCTTGTAAGTGGACATTGAGGACTCTTACCACTCACTATCCATTTTGTTGAATATTACATACACATTGTTCAAAGACATTCAATTTATATTAAATTATATTTTCAAGTACCACATTCTAATAATTATTGGGCTTTCTCTTGAATACAAGCAACTATATGATAAGAGATCTTTTCCCCAACCTTTTTAGTACTTTCAGTGTTTCTCAAAAAGTTCCTAAATAACCAATGAGAGCTTACCTGCACTAAGTAGTGTGCTAGGTGCTGGAGTTACAGTGGTGAGTAAACCACTGCACTTACAATTAGTGAGACATACACCAAATAATAATAATAGTAATAATAATAATAATAATAATAAGAAGAAGAAGAAGAAGAAGAAGAAAATGGAAACAACCACTGATTAAAAAATAACTAGCCCCCCCCCTCCCCATAAGAAGTATAAAGGAAGAGCTTTCTCAAACTAGAGAATATAAAAAGAGAAAACTCAGAATATATTGCAGTAGAACCCAGGAAAAAGATTTTCTAGGAAAAAGTAATCTACACTGAGGTCTAGATCTTAGGATTGAGGTTTGTAGCATGCTCAAGTACCTATGTAAAGGAGTTAAATAAACCTGCTTTATTTAAGGAACAACAACAAAATGGGCCAGCATTATACACAATGGCAACGTTAAGAACATAGTGATATAAAAATGAGGCTAGAGATTAGAGAGGTCTTTTAATCAGATTCAATATCTGAGTTTATCAAATTATTCTTTCTTAATATAAATTCTTTGGAGCTTTAAGCAAGACAACAGAGAATCTTTATTATTTTTTTGAGAATTGAGTACAGGAAAGTAAGAGTAAATATAGATGAACAATTTCTTCAAAAGGAATTGGCAGGAAAGGAATGAGAAATGAAAATAATGAGAAGCAGAAGCACCTAAGAAATATTTATGAGGGAAATCAGTCAGTCATCACCATATTCAAAATAGTGCTAAACTCTCCTCAAAGCACCACCCCTAAAAATATCATAAAGGAGGGATAAAAGGTAGGTGATAATATTCGCCACTTTAAGTGGCAAGACCTTACATAGGGAAGAAGGGGAGCAGGTGGATATTTGGATAATGCTAGTATCTACTGTGGTGACATTTTGTTTGTGCTCTAACAAATAAAGCTGGAGATCAGAGGGCAGAGCTAGCCACTAGTTAACCATAGGACCAGGCAGTGGTGGCACACACCTTTAATCCCAGCACTAGGGAAGTGGAGACAGGAAGTGATATGACTGGGCAGAGAGAGGAATATAAGACGGGAGGAGACAGGAGCTCAGGCCCCACACAGTCTGAGAAGTTGGTGAGGTAAGAAGTAGCTGTGGCTTGCTCCGTTGTCTCTCTGATCTTTCAGCATTTATCCCTATATCTGACTCTGAGTTTTTATTAATAAGACCAATTAGGATTCAAGGTACAGTCTATGGATGAAGAGGCCAGAAAGGAAGTTATGAGTAAAAGTCAGAATGTTCAAGATGTCCAAAGTTGAATTAGGAGGTATAATCAAGAGAGTGATCCTATCCGAAATAATAAAGCCAAGAGGTCTGGTATGGTGATGTGAATAAGAATGAACACAGAAAACAAAACAAAGTTTAGATCCACAATGTGTCACTTATAATGTATATTAGTTCTGTCTGATCTTGAGGTAACCTCCCAGGAAGTATAATAAAGTCCATCTAGTTACTATCCTGACTGTATTGACACACAGTTCTAAGTATTTATGTTTTTTCAGATCACTGAATATTGGTTACTATAATAGTAAAAGTAGCTGTCTCTAAAATAGTCAAATATATCTTAATTCTGTTAGGTGAAGAGGCAGGAGCAGCATATGACTGAACAGCTCGGCTTCTCATTTTCCCACAGACACCCAAGCATTTCGGGAAAATACCCATGCTTGGTTAAAAAACAAACCTGAAAATTTGCCACAAGAGAAAGTCCTAAACAACTCAGTATCCCGAGTACAAGGCCAGCTTTGTTGAATTTGATGATAAGGTTCTCTTCAGGATTCAGTGCATGAACTTGTTTGTAACGAACATACATGGTCGCAATACCTGGGAAAAGAGAATTTGAAAAACAACGAAGTAATGAGTAACCAGGGGAATAAAATTCCAGAGAAGAGTTCACAAAGGTCAGCTGCTATCCAGAAACACGGTTTGTCCTTTGAACATTAACTTGAAAGGAGAACACAAAAACAGGTGTAGATTTTAAAGAACTTTTATAGTCATACCATAGAACTATTTGAATCTCTGTATACCTGAGCCTTCCCTGGACCTCATGTCTACAGCTATTTAGTATAAAGCTTTGAAAATAAATTTGATGTATTTTGAAAAAAGCTCTTATGATATTCTTATTATATTAAACCCATAATATTTTTAGGTTCAGCATCAAAATCAACAGTAGAATCCATATGGGACATGCATAGATAAAACAAATAAAAAGTTTCCCTCCTTATTTCTGCACTGTTTTAGCTCAGGCTACCATAGGTGGCTCATGTAGGCACAACAGTCAGCTGCACAAGAAGACAGAGGCTGCTTTACATACTGTTGTTTCAAGAAAGGGCCAATCAAATGTTCTATCGCACAGCTATTGCCAAACAACTCAGGAGTATAATAAACACAACAGACACATGCTTTGTGGATGTGGTTCTGAAGAGTGTAAAGAGAAAACATTTTTATAAATTATTTTTCTTATATTTTTTCAATGTTCTGCTACATTTATTTATTTATTTTGTGTGTGTTCCACTAGACAGTCTTTGGGAGCTGATTCTCGCCTTCCCCTAAGTAGGTTCTAGGGATCGGAAAGCAAGTACCTTTACCTCCTGAGCCATCTCATGACTCCTAATTTCTTTTTTCACACAAGAAAATAATATGGACTGAATTGACAGATGAAATTATTCTAAATGATCAAATTTGATAAAATATTTTACTAAATTAATAATAATATGGCTCACAAAAAGAGCTTGAATATAATACACTACAGTAAACTCCATGGCATTAGAATATTAATCAGAAGTGAAAACATAATTCCATCTCTACTTTTAAACTGTTTTTCATGAAAGAACTTAGTAGCCATCAATTTTACCTACAGCTCTTTTTTTTTTGTTTGTTTAGTTTTTTTGAGACAGGGTTTCTTTGTGCAGCTTTCCTTTGCGTCTTTCCTGGATCTTACTCTGTAGACCAGGCTGGCCTCTAACTCACAAAGATCGGCCTGCCTCTGCCTCCCGAGTGCTGGGACTAAAGGCGTGCACCACCACCGCCCAGCTTACTTACAGTTCTTGATTTCACACTGGTTGTTCAAGAAAGCTATCTAAGAGGCCCAAAGGAATGTTTGGTTGTATCTGGAACCTCGGTTTAGATAAGAAGTCAAATAACCATATAATATTTCTTCAAAGTGTATTTCTAAAGTTTGATATTTGTACCTTTTTTTTTTTCTTGGAAGGCAGAAATGCTTACCACTATATAACAAAGAGTTTTCTTTCTTTCTTTCTTTTTTTTAAGAACATAACTACAACCCATAAATTAGTAGTAACACGTTCTGAACTATAAATAGAAAGTAAGCAGTGACATAATTTTTAAAGAAAACATCAATTTGACTCTTCATTTGAGGGCTAAAACCATTCTCACTTCCATTACTTACCTAAAACTGCAGCAATATTTAGCATTACTCCAAAGAGGCATCTTTCTGGAGCTACTGTACCAGTGTCACTGAAAGACAAAAAGAAAGTACGTAGGCTTCTTACACTAATTATCCTACCATACATAACAAGAGCTATTTTAAAACCCTTTCTTTTAAAAGCCCCTCAACTCAACTCATATATTTATAAGGGAACATAATTTGAGTTTATAAATATCTGCCTACCCTTTTTCTATCATTTCAGCTCTTTTTATATTTCCATATAGCAGAAATCAACAAAAACCAATTTAAAAAAGGATTATTCTTAAAATGTTGAATGCACATTTGGCACTTATCTAAAATTAGGCACAAATATATCAATGCATTAGTTTCACCAGAATATTCTGTAAGCAGCACTGGCTCTTTCATAGCTCTTGTCTCTTTGTACCTGTTGTTGATTGCCTATACTTCAATTAATGCCTGTTCATCAACTGATATTAAAAATACTTATCAAACACCATTCATCAGTTATTGTTCTACAGTCAGGGTTTTTACTGCTGTGAAGAGACACAATGGCCAACTCTTAGAAAAACTTTGTTTGTTTGTTTGTTTTTTCGAGATAGGGTTTCCCTGTAGCTTTGGGGCCTGTCCTGGATCTCACTCTGTAGACCAGGCTGGCCTCGAACTCACAGAAATCCACCTGCCTCTGCCTCCTGAGTGCTGGTATTACAGGCGTGCGCCACCTCCGCCCAGCTTAGAAAAACATTTAATTGGGGCTGGCTTACAGGTTCAGAGGTTCAGTTCATTATCATCATGGCAGGAAGTATGGCAACATGCAGGCAGACATGGTGTTGGAGAAGGAGCCAAGGATTTTACATCTGGATCAGCAGGCAGCAGAGAGTGACACTGGGCCTGGGTTGAGATTCTGAAACCCCAAAGCCAACCCCTGGTGACACACTTCCTCCAACAAGGTCATCCCTCCTAGTAGTGCCACTCCCTATGGCCCTATGGGGGCCATTTTCATTTAAACCACTGTAGTTATCATTTCTGGGACAGGAGTAGAGAGGATAAAAAAGTCTGACAAAACCTCCACCCTCATGGAACTCATATTCAGGACCCATTTTGAGCATCTTCTTACTTTTAACCTTTGACCAGTCCTCTAGTAAACCATAACTGACAACACTCTGTCCAGGATCCTCAAAACCACTTACTACAATGCATTTCAACAGATCTTTTTACACTCTTATCCTCCAGGGCACAGTGGACTACTGCACAGACCAAGATAGAAACAAGCCATTTAAAAACTGTAAATCTTTCAATACATTCTTTTATCTCCTTAACACTATTTTTTTCATCTGCTAATTGGAACTAGCATTTATTCCCAGCTTTGCTAGATCAACACAAGGATGAAATAAAATGTGAGGTAATGCATGTAAACGGTCCAGCAGAGCAGAAACATCCAATAAGCATTTCTGCCTTTCTCTAAAACTACTACAAAGATTAAAAAGACAAAGTTGTTAGTCTTGAAATAAAGTATTACAGATTATTACTGCCCTGATATATCAGCCACTACTGCACCTTTGGGGGTATCTTTGCCATGTTGGTCATTGTAGTTTGTAGGCATCACAATTAGGCAAGTACAGTGATTGCTTTTCTCCTTTTGCAGCTTGCACAGCACACTCTAGTACTAAGAGAGCTAGTCCGCAGGGAGGCGGCTCCCAGGTCAGATTCAGCTTGAGTGCTTAGTCCTGTGTCTAAAGTGCATGGGTCTTCAGCAACGGGGACTTACTTTCACATTCTGTGAGGCAATCCAGAGCAACAGCAATAGTCTGTACTCGTTGGGCAGTTGCTTAGAATCCCCTGACCAGCAACACAAAGGAAGGTTCTCATGCCTATTCTTGGGTTTTTGCTAGGTAGTCTATGGCTATTGCAGGGAGAATTCGATCACTCCATGTGGCTACTTTTCATTTAAACTACATATTGGTATATACACACAGTTATATATATTATATGTAAGCTCAGATAGTCATAAACTAATGAGTCCATATGGCTTTTTCAAACATCTACAAAGTCTTTTATACTTCCTCCCTCTCTTCTCTGTATTTCTCCCATACCATTTTTCCCCTTTCCACAGGACCTGTATCTTGCTACTCCCCTCTCTCGAGCTTCTTCCTTCCCATCCATAGTCCTTTTCACTTTCTTGGTTTCTGCAATTGCTCCAGGATATGTACTCACATCTGAAGATTTGGAGCTGGGAACTGCAGATGAGAGAGAATATGCAGCATTTTTTTTTTTTCTAGGTCAGGATTATCTAACTCAATATAGCCGTTTCTGGCTTCATCCATTTACCTGAACATTTCATACTTTCATTTTTCATTACAGCTTAATAGTATTTTATTGTGTATTTGTACTATGTTTCCATTATCCATCCATTCATCAGTGGAAGGACATTTAGGTTGCTTCCATTTCCTAGTGCCTGTGGATAGATTGTTAATAAACATGGCTGAGCAAGTATCTGTGGAGCAGGATGTCAAATCCTTGAGCAATAGGCCAAGGAGTGGTATAGCTGGGTCATACAGAAGATTTATTTCTAACTTTGTAAGAATTGTATACATTGTTTTTGCAATCCCATGAATTGTAAATGAGGGTTCACCTTCCCTACATTCTTGTTAGCATTTTTGGTCAGTTGTTCTTAGCCATTTTGACTGCTGTATGATGAAATCTTAAAGGAGTTTTAATTTGCATTCTCTATCTGCTAAGGTTGTTAAGTACTTTTTGAGATATTTCTTAGCCATTTTTATTTCTTTTGAAATCTGTTCAGATCTATAGCCTATTTTTAATTGGATCATTTTCTTGGCTCTTTATTTTTTAGTTCACTGCATATTTTGAATATTAACCCTCTATCAGATGTATGGCTGGCCAGGATTCACTCCCACTGTGTGTACTCCCCTTCCCTGGACTGACTGTTTCCTTTGCTATACAGCCCAATGGCTGGCACCCCATCTGAAGCACACACTTATAAATTCACTTTGGAAGTGAATTTTGCATTTGTTTATGCCCTTTGGGGCTGTCTGTAACTGTTTGGATAGCACTCACAAACCAAAAGGAAATTCTTTTGTGGCGTATTTAGCTTAACTTAGTTATGCATCATGCAGATCAAAGAAATGAGTCTGAGTAGGTTATAGGTATAATTTAAATATCTTACTTTAGAGAAAGAGCAGTAAAACAGAGCTTTTTATCAGAAAAATAAAAGCAGAAGGAAATGGGGTGGAGTGTGGGGTGGGAGAGTGTCCAGGAACTTGGAAAGATCACATACAAGACTGACAGAGAACTGAAACACTCAAGACACTCATTAGCTCCTAGGTTACAGAAAGCTCTGAATGCAAGAAGATAAGTTTTCAGAAGGGGAAATAAAAAATGCTGACAGGCCCTCATCAATTTCAAATATGCACCTTCTTGCAGAGTTACAAGGAATATGTCTGGCTCTTTTGACTGTATGCTTCTCTAACAAAAGGGTAATTGTCAAATTATTACCAGAAATGAACTCTTGAAATCATAAAAAATTGTCGGTTTTATAAACGTCTCTAAGTGCACCCAATTTGTGTATGACCTTTGTGTGTTATTGCCATTATAGAAACCATAGCCATAAGGTACCCCTTCTGAAGTCCACTTATTTGCCAAAGCATAAAAACTCATCTGTTTGAATGGCTCAACTGAACCTTCTGGTTTATCACCTTTTTGAAGTTGATGTTTTCTGTGTTATAAGGGTTATCTATCAGAAATAAATGAGGAAATGAAACAACTGCAACAAACACAAAGGTTAGGCAAAGGTTAAAGAAAAGCAATTCATTCAGTGTCTCTAAGATGTTCCAAAGGCTTCTGTTATATTCCAGGTGGAATCATTTGGCTGAAAACACCAGGGCCTGCTGAGCTGTACTTGATGATGGTGTTTTTTAGCACCTCTAACCCTATTTAATTCCTTTAACTCTTCTTCTCTCCCTATTTAATTCATGTTTTTCTTTTAAAAATGTTTTTAAACTTTAGTATCTTAGAAACCATAATTATTATTTTTCTCATATTCTCTTTGTGACTACATAAACATGTCTGGCAGTGTCAAATTCAAAGCCTTCTTACCATTTTGTCTATCCAGCAATACCACACAGAGAAATATACATACATTTCAGCACAGTATGGAAAGTTGTGCGATGGGTCTTTATTATCATATTATTTCTAAAGGCCAGAGAGGGAGATAACATCTTATTACTTTTAAAAATGAAAATTACAGAGTAAAAAATTATTAACAGTAAGAAAGAGGAAAAGAAGAAAAGAGAGAAAAAATTCTTTAAAATCATGGACTACAAAACAAACTCTGAAAGAAAAGCTGTCAACCATCTGTCTCCTTCAGAGGCAGCAACTTCAGGAGTCAAGAAGGGACTTTCATTTGACTTTTCAAAAATTTTTTCATTTTGAATTCATGTTTGTGTGTGTGTGTGTGCCTGTGTGGGCCAGAAGCAGGCATCATGTTCCTTGAAACTGGAATTACAGGTAGTTGGGAGCCACTCTATGTGGGCACTGGGAACCACACATGGGTCCTTTGCAACAGCTCAGCCCCACTGACTTCCTGTTTATAAGCAATATCACCTTGTTAAGTTTGTTGCAATAATTATTTTGTTGGGGGTGTCTTTCTGTACACTGTGGATATGTGTTATTTCCACTGGTTAATAAATAAGCTGCTTTGGCCTATGGCAAGGCAGCTTAGAGGCAGGCAGGAAATCCAAGGAGAGAGACAGGAAAGAGAAAGGCGGAGTCTAGAGAGACACCAGCACCGCCAGAAGAAGCAAGATGTGAAAGTGCCAGTAAGCCATGGCTACATGGCAACTTATAAATAAATAGAAATGGGTTAATTTAAGATATAAGAGCTAGCTAGCAAGACTCCTGCCATAGGCCATACAGTTTGTAAATAATATTAAGCCCCTGAATGATTATTTTAGAAGTGGCTGAGAGACTGCTGGGCCTGGGAGGGACCAGAGGATCGTGGGGCAAGACCGGAGAAACCTTCCAACTACATTACTCACTGCTTCAATTTAAAAAGATGGGATGAGCAGAGCTAGAAAGGTAGCTCAGAAGTTAACAGCACTTGCTGCTCTTATAAAGGACCTGGGTTCAGTTTCTAGCACTTACATGGCTGTTTCCAGTCCTCTGTAACTCCAGTTCCAAGGACTTTGATGCACTAACCTGGCTGGCATCAAGCATGTACACATACATTGCATGATAAACACTCATAATAAAAGTGGTTATAAACACAGTACATGCAACACCCATAATTAAATTGTTAGTAGTTTTGAAATTTCAAAAATATAACTATTGATATCTATTTTGTCAGAAATATCTAGCCAGCAAGTCATGAAAAGTAAGAACACAGTGCCTAGAGTAAAACTGTAGGTCTAAATCACTGAATGAGTTGTGTATCATTGAGCAAAACACATACCTTTCCAGGACCTTCCTTCTGTGATATAGCTATTGCGGGTGTTTGAGGTTTAGTCTACAGGGAAGCATTATGGGTAGTTGGTGGGCCCTTTAAGATGTTAGCCCCAGTAAGAGGTCTTTATGTCATTGTGAATGCACATTTAAAGGGAAATACAAAGCTCTGGCCTCCTTCTTGCTTGCTTTGTTTTACAGGTCATGAGGTGAGTGCTTCTGTTCCCTATGTATTATTGCCATGACATCTGTCTTGTCCCAGGCTCAAACAGGACTGATTAATCATGGTCTGATACCTCTACAACTGTGAGACAAAGCAAACCTTTTCTCCTTTAGTTGGTTATTTCAGATTTATATTACAGTAACAGAGGATGACTACAGGGCTTTTCTTCTTAAATGGGGATAAATTTCTCTACCTCACATGGATGATATAAGGACTCAATTACCCAAGGCAATGAAGAGGACTTAGAACATTACCTTGTCACATAATAAATCAATAACTATTTGCCAGTACTACTATTGTTTACAACATTTCTGAACTTTGAGAGGAAAGTAATTCTAATTCTAATTTCTGAACCAAGCTCAAGCACTTATTTAAAAGATAAGTTACTAAGAGATTAGCATCTATGACTCATCCCACTGTTCCCATTTTTCTTCACTGTATGGAGAAAAGCAAATGCAAGTTCTATTTTATGTTCCCTTTGCTATGATGGCAGCATAAAAACTTGAATTTTCAAATGGAAATTGAAAGGCCACATTCAATGAAAGCTACAAACTAGTCATAAAGACTCTCTGTGGTCTGGGAAAGTAGCTTGGTGGCAGGGCACTTACCTGGACCTGTGTTCCAATTCCAGCTGGGGGTTACTTCTAAATGACCAATATGTTTCACTGACCTGATATAGGGCAATGCAGGATCAACATGGTGGAGTGTTATTGCAGTGATGTATGAGAATACGAAGGTAGCAAATGTCCAAATCACAAGTACTGATGGCAGGAAACTGAGGCCTTGCTGAAACCACCACATTTCAAACAGGTTGTCTACAGCAGAAAATACAAATGAGAAACAGTAATGGATAAGTTTTCCCACTCGTTGTTAGCCACTCACTCCCTAAAACTTGTATTCTTGATGTGCAAGTATCCCCACACCTGTATGTGCTCTTATCCCACAAGCCTCCTCACCATACCATTCCAGCACCACCTCTTCATTTTTTCAGAACTAAGACTCACCCATTGGCCACAGCCAGAAACTTGCTTTTTACCTCATCATTTCACACATAACTAAATCCTAATCCTGATTCTTCTCCTATTATTTCTTTGCAGTCTACCTTCTCTCTCTGTCTTCATTGCTACTACTCTACCTAAACTGTTACATCTTTGGGCAGATTATTAGAATAACTTTCTAACTGGACCTTGTAATGCTATTAAGTATAAAGCTACCCTTCTGTTTCCTAAGTACCTCAATGATACCAAAATACAAAAATGTTCAAGTCCTTCATACAAAATGCATAGGATCTGCCTATAATCTACATATACCCCATATACTTTAGGTCATGTCTATATTACAATAATGTAAATCAATTAAGGCAGTTGTTAAAATGTATTATTCCGACACTAAAAATACCCCTACTACATCTACAACACAGCTAGTTTTTTCCCTAATATTCTCAACCTATAATTGGTCAAATCAGTGAATGTGGTCTTCTGTTTTCTGGGGAAAAGAAAACTACTAAAATCTTTGTAATCTGTAGACTGGCAAATGTCTTATAGACTGATGAGTTGGCTGGGCAGTGTAGCCCCTAACCACCCTTAGAAGGAAAGACCTAGGTATGATGAGAAGATTGGGATTTTTCATTCATTTCATATGATCATACCTCTATAATGCAGTTTCAATACAAAATCCAAAAGACACAAATCAGTTGAACAAAAGAAGTAGTGGAGGATGCCCATAATCCACAGTATAAATGCCAGCACATAAGACATCTAGATGAGGGGAAGGGCTCTTGAGCTGAAGTGGGTAGGTGGAGATTGTCAATTTGCACTATATTCTACAGCAGACCCATAGTCTCTCTGGTCAGGCTTTTTGGACCTCATCCCTCTTAAGCAGGCCCTCATGGTAAATAAGAAATGTGGTATTTGGAGCCAAACACATTTTTTTCCCCTTTGTCAACCAAGTAACACTTAAAACCTTGAAATCCAGAGGTCAGGGACTCTCTACCTCAGCCTCAGCTTGCCTGCCTATGTATGTGTCAGTGTGCTACTCTTTCTCTGAAACAAGGTCTCAAGCATTCCAAGCTGGCTACCTCAATTGCTGGGATTCCAAGTGTATACCACACCATACCTGGTTGCTCAGGTTCTGAGGATCAAACCCAGGGATTCGGGTATACCAGATAAGTTATCTACCAACTGAGCCATATCAGCTTCTCAAGAAGATAGGGGCCAGTGTAATAGGAAACTTAAAAAGGTCTTATTAATGAAACCAAACCTGAGGCCAGTTATTGGGGTGATTGCTGGAAGATCAGAGAAGCAGAACAAGCCACAACTATCTCACCTTGCTAGTTCCTCAGGTGATCCTTTTTCCTCAGGCTGGAAGCTTCTGAATCCTCATCCCAATGGCTCTCAGCTGAACTGTGCTTGAAAGTCGGAATGCTTAACCAGCTGAATGCTTTACTCACTACATGCTTTTTTTTTCTAGTTCCTGGCCCTCACGCCTTATATACCTTTTCTTTCTGCCCCCACTCCCTGGGGTTAAAGGTTGTGTTTCTGGGATTAAAGGCGTGGGTCACCATGTTTAGCTGTTTCTAAAGTGGCCTTGAACTCAGCGATCCAGCTAGCTCTATCTCCCAAGTGCTGGGATTAAAGGTGTGTACCACCACCGCCCAACTTCTGCTATAGCTTACTCTTACCATTTTCTAGCCACCATTTCTGGCTTTGTTCTAGTGGCTGTCTGTTCTCTGACCCCAGATATGTTTATTTCAGGGAACACACAATATTTTGGGGAACACAATACCACCACAGTCCAGAGTTTGACTTGCAACTATGGATGGTAGAGAGAAGACAGCAAAGGACAGTAGTGTAGGTAGAGTTTTTCTGCCTGGCCCACAGTCAGGACAAATTTCTCTTACCTGCCAGTCCCACAGTCGCTCAGACCCAACCAAGTAAGCATACAAGAGACTTACATTGTTTACAAACTGTATGGCTGTGGCAGGCTTCTGAACCTTCTTATTTAGACAAAGGGGGAGATGTAGTGGGTAGCCATTCCAGCATTGGCCTGGAAGTTCCAACCCCCATTGAGGCTTCTGTAACGGTCACGCCTACAAGGCAGGGCTGAGAGAGGATGCTGAAGACCCAGCATCCAAATGAGAAGGATCTCTTGGTGCCCGGACCCTGGACGCTGGAGGTAGACCCAGCAGAGTTCTCCAGAGAACACCATACCTTTGCCAGACCCTACAATCTACCTCTCCCTTCATTTGTAAGTTACGCCACAAAATAAACCTCCCTTTTAAGTACGTGGAGTCGCCCTAGTAATTTCACCAATACAGTAGGGCTTCAGAATGCAAAAATACAGGGAGTCCAGGGTGACAAGACCAGCCTAGGGCTTTCTGGTTTCCTTAAGACCAATGAGTGGGAGCACTGCAGCCAGAACAGGATGACAAGGAAGGCATGCTGCTAGTAAATCTGCCCAAGCACCAGGGCTTCCGCTGTGATCTACAGTAGCCTGGAGAACATGGGAAGATGGATAGGCAGAAAGCTTGCAAAAGCCTATGTTGATGGTAAAGGGGAAGTAGAGGAATATTTGCATGACAGCAGAGTTCCCATGACTGAGATGCAGCTGCTCTGCTATTTCCAGGAACTTTTCTTTATTTCCCTACACAGAGAGAAGAACTACTTGCTGGACCTGCCTGTAAGCAATATGTCCATGGATGGTACAAAATTGAGCCACCTGGGCCCCAAGGTGCTTAGTAAACTAAGTGTCAGAAGAATACAACTATACAGAAGCGTGGGTTC